>NC_041386.1:559952828-560005194 GCF_002162155.2 Triticum dicoccoides | reverse complement strand
GGTTGGAAGAACAGTTCCCGGTGGAGGTGGATGAATAGGACCCCGTGGTGTTGGCTCTGGATGAACAGGACCCCGATCGATCGAGCCGGTTGGGACTGGATGAACAGGACCCCGTGGAGGGCTGGATGAACAGGACCACCCCGTGGAGGGCAGGGTGAACAGTAGACGGTGGAGGGAAGGATGAACAGTAGCCCGTGAAGGGGTGGTTGAACAGGAGCCTGTGGAGAGGGCTGGTTGAATAGTAGCCCGTGGAGTAGCGCACGGTGGAGGCTGGATGAACAGGAGCCCGTGGATGAAGAGTCGCAGGTGGAGGCTGGAGGAGGTCGACGGTGGATGAACAGTAGCTCGTGGAGGCTGGAGGGGGTCGATGCTGGAGATGAACAATATCCCATGGAGTCCCGTTTTGCGGTACGCCACACCCCTCCCGATGAACAGGACCCCCGTTTCGACCATAGCGCTCGAACACAAGTCCGTTTCCTCCGTTTTGCGGTACGCCACACCCCTCCCGATGAACATGACCCCTGTTTCGACCGTAGGAGGTCCGTTTCCTCCATTTTGCGGTACACCAGATGCCTCCCGATGAACAGGATCCCGTTTCGAACGTGGCCGGTCGAACACAAGGCCGTTTCCTCCATTCTGCGGTACGCCAGGCCTCGTTTCCATCGCCTATTCCGTCCAAGCCCTCCCGATGAACACGACGCATTCTATTGCCTCCCCATGAACACGACGCATTCTGTTGCCTCCCCATGAACACGACGCATTCTGTTGCCTCCCCATGAACACGACGACGACGCTGTTTCTCCGTTCCGACCCAGCCATGTACACGAGCCCTGGCCGTACATATGCGCGAGTAGGAGTTCGAGACCCCGCCTGTATGTACACATACGTGGCCTTATTTTCTTTCTTGCACCCTGGCCGCCTCTACTACGACACGTGCGCGCCTCTACATCGACCAGTATATATGTATGTACATGTTCGCGACCAGAATGACAACGCTACGTACGCTTCGACCAGGTGGGTCCCGACTGTCAGGCACTTCCTTGCGTGCGAAGATGTAGCTGGTGGGTCCTAGCAGTCACGGGGGCGAAATACGGTGGCCCGTCCAGTGGGTCCCGCTGTCAGGTGGAGGAATAATTATTTTGCACGTAATAAGGAGGCACTTCCTTGCTGCGGCCGTGGACCCAGCTGTCAGCCTCTCCACGTACAGTCCATGTCCGATGGAAGCCGTTCCTTAACCTCGTTGACCACGCCCCACAGAGAGCACTAGGGCGGTGGACGATGGCGAGGGCTAGGAAGGGGACGACGCGGAGCCGGGGAAGACGCGACAATGGATGCCCAAGCGTAGAGGAGTACGAGGGTTCACTGGTTCGCTGCGGTGTGAGGCTGTCGTCGCCGCGGAATAACAGGGGGTGTGGGTGAGTAGAGGGATGGCCTGGCCAGCAGTGGGAGTAGTAGGGGGCGGTGAGGCCTCCGCTGCATCACAGCCGGCCACGGGAGGCAGGAGCACAAGGCACGACCGGCGCTGGTTTGTGCGGCTGGAGCAAGAAGACCAGAGGTTGAAGAAGCACTACGGTCGTTGGATGGACATCGTACGATCACTGGAGCTAGAATCGTGCATATTGACTAAGTTGACAAAGATCTTCATCCCCGTCAACTTAGTAGGCCCACAAGTCAGCCTGCCGCTATACTGGGTCCCAGCTAACAGGGGGAGTATTCATTTTTTTTGTGCGTAATAAGGAGGCATTTCCTTGTGTGCGAAGATATAGCTGGTGGGTCCGAGCTGTCAGCGGTGGTAACATTTTTTTCGCGAAATACAGAGGCCCTTTTGGTGGGTCCCTGATGTCAGGTGGAGGAATCATTATTTTGCGTGTAATAAGGAGGCATTTCCTTGCGTGCGGCCGTGGACCCAGCTGTCAGCATCTCCATGTAAAGTCCACTTCAGATGCATGTCGGTCGTTGACCACGTTGACCAGGCTGCGCCGAGAGCACCAGGGCGGTGGACGACGGCGAGGCCTAGGAAGGGAACGACACGGAGGCAGGGAAGACTCGGCTGTTGTTTCCCACACGGAGGGGAGTACGACTGTACGAGGGTTTACTGGTTCGTCTGCCGTCGCCGGAGAATAACAGCAGGTGTGGGTGAGTAGAGGTATGGCTAGGCCTGCGATGGGAGTACGGTGGGGCGGTGAGGCCTGTGCGGTAGCAGAGCCGGCCGCGGGAAGGAGGGAGCAGGCAGTCCCGCCGGTGCCTGTTTGAGCGGCTGGAGCAGGAAAAGCAGAGATTGAAGAAGCACGACGGCCGTTGGATGGCCATCCAACAGTCACTGCTTTTGCGTCAACCTTTTTTTTAGTAAAGCCTCAAATCTATGGAAAACAACATACAACCCATCTAACATTGTATCTAATAATTTACAACCCATTTGCTAATTATTAAGGCTTTTTTGGAGCCCATATTCTTTTTGTTAGCATTACAGCCCATATTGTGGCCACGGTTAAAAAATTATAGGAAATTTTGCATATTTCGGTGCGGTCCAAATTGTTTTTAATCCCGAAATTTCGACTCACATTTAAACTGATTTTAAAAATAAATGTATATCAATATAAAATCCAACAAATTCTCCACGCATAAAAATTAATGTAATTTCAAATCTCGAAATGAAAAAAAGATATTTGAAACTAATTGCCGGTTTGATGTGTTTTAAAAATGTACAGCCCATTTCTCATTACTGATGGGCCATTTTCTCGGCCAGCCAAATGAAAGCTCTCCTCGTCTTGAAAGCTTTGCAGCCCAACAGGCCTGATAAAGCGACTTACTTGGCAAATCACAAAAAAACTGGGTTGTGGTCGTGGACCCAACTGTCAGCCTCTCCACGTACAGTACTCTTCCGATGGAATGTCGTCGACCATGTTGACCACGCCGCGCCGAGAGCACCAAGGCGGTGGACGACAGCGAGGCCTAGGAAGGGGACGACACGGAGCCGGGGAACACGCGGCAGTAGATGCCCACGCGGAGAGGAGTACGAGGGTTCACTGGTTCGACTACGGTGTGAGGCCGCCGTCGCCGCAGGGCCTGGCTAGCGGTGGGAGTAGTAGGGGTGATGAGGACTCATCGGCAGCACAGCCGGCCACTGGAGGCAGGAGCAGGCGGTCTCCCCGGCACTGGTTTGGGCGGCTGGTGCAAGAACAACAATGGTTGAAGAAGCAGCAGGACTGTTCAATTCAAATCCAACGGTTACTGCTGCTAGAATTGTTTGTTGACTAAGTTGACAAGCCCTGCGTACGCGTGAACTTAGTAGGCCCACAGGTCAGCCTCCCAACCAGTGCGCCCCAGATGTCAGTGGGAGGAATCATTTTTTTCGCGTAATAAGGAGGCAGTTGATTGCGTGCGGCTAGGCCAGCGGAGGGAGTAGGGTGGGCCAGGGAAGCCTGCGCGGCATCATAGCGGGCCACAAGAGGAGGGAGCAGGCAATCCCGCCGACGCTAGTTTAGGAGGCTGGAGCAGGAAGATCAGAGTTTGAAGTAGCACGTCGGCCGTTGGATGGACATCCAACACTAACTGCTGCTAGAATCGTGTGTTCACTAACAAAGCCTTGCATAAACAAGTCAGCCTCGAAATCTGTGGTGTGTACAGCCCATTTGCTATTATTTTTATAATTTTTACTCATTTTCTAATTCATATGGAATTTATTGCAGCCTGTTTTCCATTTTCAGAATTACTGGCCATTTTCTGGTCAGTATCAGGGTCAAAAAATTAACTAAATATGTGGGAAATTTTGAAAATTCGCAAATTTTTGCTGGGGAATGAAATATTCTTAATCCAAAAATTAATAGCCATACTAAAACAAATTTAAAAATAAATTAGTACTATGTCATGTTAAATCCAATGAAATAGGTATAAGATATCAGTGAAGAACAAAAACAAAAAAAAAGAAACTTATATCCCATTTGCTATAAATTTTTTTGGAATTTTCAACCCCTTCTGATATTACTTTTAACAGACATTGACCATACTCTTAAGCCAGGCCGGAATGCATCCCTCCACGTCTTGAAAGATATGCAGCCCAGTAATTCGGAGAAAACAAATAGGCGTAGCTTGGGTATTCTTCAAAAAGAAATACTGGGCTACCTATTTTCCCAAAGAACTGGTGCATGAGCATTTAGCTTTATTTATTTATTTATTTATTTATGTTTAGGGGACCATGAGCATGTACCTGGGCCGGATTCATGTGAGAGCCTCCCTTCCAGTTAATTATGGGCTTCTCTATTGGGCCTTCATCAGTGGGCTACATGTTATCAACAAGTGGAAAGTGTGTTCCGTACAATAAATAGTATGCGCTACGTACGGTACGGGGCACTAAAGTATCGAACCGTGCAACGACTTCCAAAACATTGTGTTTGTCGTTCTAACAACACATTTATTCAACCAACAGACGAAATATACTACTGATTGTACATTGAAAATAGCAGCAGCAGCACCCAGGACTGGGGGTGCAACAGAAGCAGTAAGCAGGCCAGAAGAGTGAAGACGCAGCTCTCTCTTCCAAACCAAACATCATCCATCATTGCAAAAGGGCTACCAAAAAAGAACAAGTGTATGCATCAAACTAAATAAAGATCCTACTAGACCAAGTGTACGCATCTAACTAACTGGCTCAGTTAGACGTTACTATTTATTAAGCTGTGGAGATTGGCTGACGGCTTGAACCAGATGGAGGCCTGATGGGGGAAACTCCACCTAGCAGGTCGAAGTCTGATACTTGTGACCCTCTCTCCTACTTTGGGCTGCAGAGCGTGGCAGCACATATCAGGGTATGGTGCGTGCAGAGATGCATGGTACGCTGTGTACACACAGTTTTGCCTAATGAACGAAACCGCGTTGCCATCATGATCCTTGCCGTCAGTTATCTCCTGGTTAATCGGATAATTAAGTCTGACAAACAGAGAGCGTGTACCAAGGCTACTTACCAGCCTCCAGTCAAAAATTCCTGAAGGCCCAGAGAAGCTGGGATCCTGCTCAAAGACCTTGCAGTGACTGTGATTGTATTCCGCGAAACAACACGTCCGGTACGTGCAAACGGTCTTCAATCTTTCGTCGTCGTCTGATCGAGCCAAGAACCACCTGCAACTGCCATGCCGCTTTTCTTTGAAATGTTCTGGGATTAGGAAGGGTAGGGACACCAGGCGGACTACAACATCATATCAAGTTGGAGTCAAATAAAAAAGGGCTCTTGGTTTAGTCAATCTTAAGAATAGCATGTTATGAGCATGAATAGTTTTTCAACAAATGTTGACAATAATATAAGCAAGCCATCATGATATCATAGGAAAGTAACATACTGCTGTAACAGCCGTTTGTAGGGATGACTGGAGTAGGCCAGCAATACATCCAGCCATAGAAGGAGTCGACAGCGTAAATGAAGCCCTTGTGTTCAATGGCATCAGAGAACCATGGAGGATGTATGATCCTGCGATGGACGTGCAGATTTATCCACTTACCGCAGTGACCTGTCAGATAGGCGAGACTGCGGTTGAAGAACGCAATTAGCCTGAAGTCTTTATAATTCGCAGATCTTGTGGGAACTTGGAAGATTACAACCTTGAGAAAATCAAACTTGGTATCATGTTGTCTACTGTAAGATTCTGAGTATTCTGGGCCACGGTGCCAAAGCAGTGCAGTGTTAATCGAAGGAAGGGGGATCAATCGCTGGGTGTAGACCTCCACGAGCATCCAGCTGCCGCGACCGTCGATGAGCACCATCCAAGACGTGTTCATGCCGACCCAGTACATACCGTTAATGTAGTTGAGGCTGACGGGGATCGGATCGTAGTCAAGGGGATTGATGCTTGCCACCCTAGGATCGTTATGCTGCGTGACATGCTGTTTCTGAAGATCAGGCGGCATCAGCAAGCAAGGAGCTGGCTTAAAAAGCTCTGGCCTGAGGGCTTTGAGTAAACGATACAGCCCCGACAAGCACGCGGCGAGCGGCATGGTACTGAGATTGTCCACACGTGAAACAATGAGCTTGATTACCTTTGTGGGGAGCAAATTCCAGCCAGTCTTTTAGCGGACGCTGCTCGGTTCTACCATTGTTAGTGCTTGGGTTTCGGACGAGGGGGGGCGCCTTAGCGGGGATGGAAGATTGGACAAGATTATTTGCGGACAAAGATGGAGAAGTGAATATGTGCTGCGGGAAGTGGACAGGTGATGATGACTACAGCACGCCACTTGACTTACGAGACACATACCAGCAGCGTAGGGTCATGTCAATGCCAGACAACTTGCTTGAGTGATCACAGTACTGGTACTCCCTACAATGCTATGCCCTAACTTGCTTGAGTAGAGTAGTAGAGTAGGATTCTGCTCTACTACTAGCACCGGAGGAGTAGTATATTCTAATCTAAAATACTTACAAACTTCAATGCCCGAGAGTGCAACGTCTCCTACAGCCACTCCTGTTTCATGGACACCCTGGTCGATGTTGGAATTTTGCTAGTAGGCCTTTTATAAGGTGAGCTCTTCTACCACTTGTATGAGCATGAGAAGAGGAGACCTACACGCGCGCTCCTCCTCGCTCGCCTCGCCACACCACGCCTCATCACGACGCGCCGCGGGTTGTGGGATTGAGCCGAGCCGAGGACAGAGCTATACTCCCACGACCTACCCGGCCCACACTGCATAGTTGCTCACCACCGTTCCAGATCATTGCGCCACCAAGCAATTCTTCTCCATCCCTCCTTTCGGTGTGCACTAGGAGAAGGGACAGCAGGCCTCCGGAACCCTGCCTTTCGTGATCCTGTACGGGAGAGGGGCGATCAGGTTTTTGGGGAGCGCACTCGCGCGACTGCTGGCAGCGACGACTTCACGAACGACGACTTCTTCCCCGACCTCGGCAACCTCATCCTCGACGACATGGGCGACAACGTCAGCGCTGGCAACCAGTGAGATACAAGGTGTAGGAAGAGGTTTGGGAATTTGCATGCCTTTCCAACCAGTGAGATACTCCATACAAAGTACGACAGAGAAATAACCACAGAGAAGGAAGCTAAAAGTAAACAATCAAACCAGAATTTTTGCATTTGTTTTGCATTGAATCGTTTCAAAAGCTTGACTAGTGTTGTTTTTCTACTTTTACAAAAACCGCATCGTAATGTTAAATAGTGCATTTGCACATACATAAGTAATAGTAGTACTCCCTCCGTCTAGGTGTATAAGTTTTCCCTCCTTCTTGGTCACGGTGCACAACCGAAGATGACTTATTGACCTGGACGGAGGGAGTAGCACAGTCTGCAAGCATATATCGAGAGAGACGTGTTGTGCGATAGTATATAGTAAAGTTTGTGCTATATGGACGTACTTGCAAAATGCGTACGAATACACAAGGTTTCCAAACTTCCCTTTTACATACTTAATTAAGGACACTAAAAATTCCTGAATGTTCGGGTTTATCATTTGCGTCCCAAAACTAATGAGATCGCCTAACGAAACAAAAATTATACTACTCCTAAAAGCCACGGCGGTCGCAGGAGCGCTTGCGACACGCCACGAGTGCCCTGGTGCGCGGCCGTTTCCCAGCGCGCCGACATAACGCCTCTTCCTCAGCCTCGCAACTCGCGAGGTGCTGATTGGCGGCTTGCCGGCGGGCAAGCGCGATCTCACCGGTGTGGTGATCCGGCGCCAACAGGTACTCCTCCTCGCTGGAAGCGTGCACCCGGTCCACGTACCGCCAAGCGTAGATGAGGCGCTTGGGCTCGACTGCACTCAGGGCGTCGGCACGGGCGTCCTCCGCCACCCTCACGGCCCTCGCACGAGCCTTCTGCCAAAGAGCCAATTGCCTGAATCTCTCGGACGCGACATAGGCCTCCCAGGGAGCTTGTTCTGCGGTGCGCTTCTCTTCCTCGGCCTTCTTCTCTGCCTCTATTTTGGCGCGCTCTGCTAGAGGCAAAGCCTCCCACAAGGCGACGTCCATTTAATTCCAAAGCTCCTCAAGGCTGGGGGGCTCGGCGGGCGGCGCGGCGTTCTCCTTGTAGCCGGGAGCCGATGCGTCCTCCGGCGCGCGTGCTGGCAAGATTGGGAACGCCGACGCGTCCACCTCGACGTGTCGCGGCGAGGAGCGGAACGCGAACGCGTCCTCCTCGACTAGTGGCGGCGAGGGACGGAACGGCGACGCGTCGCGTCGCGGCGAGGAGCGGAACACCAACGCGTCCTCCTTGACTAGTGGCGGCGAGGAACGGAACGGCGACGCGTGACCGTCCCCGCGGTGCAGCGAGGGGCTCCTAGGGCTTGGGAGGGGCGATGCCATGGTGGTCGACGTAAGAGGGAGGGGGAGGAGATAGCGATGAACATGAACGTGAGGGGGAGGATATAGCGATGTCGTGGGAGGCGCAGTATTTATAGCGAGCAACGGCACACCTACGTAAGATATGGACTGAGCTGCACCGACTTAACTGCCGGTCCAGTTGCGTCACTAACATGTGGGCCAGACCCCTGTTGGGCCCATATGTCAGTGACCGAATGCACCTGCAGTTAAGTAACATCTACGTGGGCATATTTGTTGGAGTAAATTACGGGGGAGCGAAGGGGTGGAAATATTGCTGGTCACAACGGATTGGACGAGCGTGGGGGGAGGAGAGTCATGCATGCAGAATTTTTCACATGTGGTGGAGTGGTGGGACCGTCGGAGGGAGAAGGAGAGTTTGGCAGGCATATTGTTTCCACACATGGAGAGGAAAAGATTTGGAGACGAACGGGCTTCCTGCAGGTATGGGGAACGGTGCATAATAAGTCATCTTGCATGCCGGGCTAGGTATAGTCTCAAGTCATTAAAAACAAACACGCTCCACACATGTTCATATTTCAAGGTGCACTAAATTATTGCATGCGATGATTAAGGCTAGCCATAATGGTGGTATCTTAGCTGGTATCATGCACACGGGAATAGCAAACATGCTGATGTGGCAAAGAATTAAATAAGAGGGGGGGTTAGAGTAACTAGTGTTCATGCATGCATTGGTAAACACATTTTTTTGTGGAGAATGACAGCACTAGTTGAGTACTTTTGCAGACTTCAAAAACTATTCCACAATGTGTCAACATTCACAATGTCAAATCAATATTTTTACACTCATTATAAAACATAGTTCTTATACTCATTATAATCAGTACTCCCTCCGTCTAGGTGAGCAAGTCATCTTAGATTGTGCACTGTGACCAAGGAGGAGGGGAAAAAGAGAGATCTTAATGTTTATTTGCTAATTAATAGCATTGCATGCAATGAACTAACCACTGCATGTCGTGTTTGGTAGTCTCAAGTCCTTAAAAGCATGCACACCCACATCTCCTATTGGTTGATATGTCAAGAAACAAGAAATGAGGTAGAAGTTAATGCACCGCGCCTAAGTGTTTTGGGAGTATTGTAGATATTGATATTTTATTATAAATTTGGTCGTGGGATTTCATTGATGCCTGTCAAAGCGTTGACAGGTCTGCTATGCATGACCTGAAGATGAAAGCGTTGAGCATCTCGAAGTTGATCAACAATCTTCAATTGTCAAAGATTAGCCGTTTGGCCAATAAGGTGACACACTTAATCGCTAAGTATAGCTTTGACAATAGATTAGATGGTATTCTTGTAAATAACGTATCGCCCTGTGTGGTGAATATTGTATCGAATGAGTGTACTGGTGTGGCTGGTTAATTAATATAAGGTGGTGTTCAAAAAAAGTATAAATTTGGTCAAACACTTTGCAAATGGTTGACGGGAGTAAAAAGGACCAGAGGGAGTATCATGCATGCGGAGTAGGCAAAAAAATTGCTTGTCTAAAAAAGGCAAAAAAATGCTCATTTATAGCCGGTCGAAGTCTCAAAGGGCGCGACCGCGCGAGGGAGGCGAAGGTCGTGGGAGGCGCGTCGTTCGACGGAATTAACTGAAGTTACATCCACACGCCGGCATGCGAACAGTTCTCGATATGAGTCAGTCCTACGATATACCGTCAGTCCTACGATATGAGTCTAGTAGACATGACATCTAGTGGGTCCTGCATAGTTCTCGAGAACTCTTTGGGGGCTTGCAGCCGTTTATCAACCGGGCAAGCCAGCAACCCCATGCCGTTCGCACGCCCTACTCGTCCCCGTCTTCTACCTTACAACAGTTCACTCCGAGTCGTCCCGTCCTTCCACATTAGTTCGCCCCCAGTTTTTTTTGCGGGGTACAATAGTTCAACTTCTCCTAACCCTCTTCCAAAATCCATGGCCTCCCAAATCTGCATGGTCGTAACTGAGTACCAGGTTAGAGCCATCACCGGCGATCAGTTCATCGTCATCTACACATGTGGAGCCGAGACGGTGAAAGCATGGCTTGCTCGCTTCCTACGCATGTTCAACAGTTTAACGGATGAGTGGGCCGCTGGGCTAGATGTTGAGTACACCACAGTCCTGGGACAAGAGAAGGGTCTAAAGGACGAAGAGAGGAAGAAGCCCGCCGTGATCCAGGTTTGCGTACGTAACGTTTGCTTGGTCTACCACATATGCCATGCCGACATTGAGTGCCAGGATTTTAAGAACTTCCTCAAGGACAAAAGAGTGAAATTCGTTACTATAGGCTTTAAGAACGACAGTGACGTCCTGCGTCGGATAGGTCTCGTTGTAGGCCAGCCCTTCGATCTCCAGAAGGCAAGCCTAGTGTCCTCCTCTCAACCTTCAATGCTGACCCTGGCAACAGCCATGATTGATCCTTCGTACGCTAAACTAAAGAAACCTCATCACGAGTTTCATCATGCATGGGAGTCGAAGACATTAGATGAAGATCACATCCTATAGCAGCAATGGATGCCTATCTTTGTTTAAATATCTACAAGGGTTGGATGAAGAAGCAGAGCCCAGTGTCCGGTTCAAGCAAAGAAGCGTCGGCGAAGAGGAAGAGGAAGAGGGACGACGACAAAGTCGAGGACATGGACTCGGACTCCAAGTAGGTGGCAGTGCCGTCGCTCATGCTGGTTCTACTACAGTGTCAAGCGGACTAGTTGCTTATTAGTTTATTTTCAAGGGTGTGTTGTGCTGAGGCCCCAGCAGAACTATGTTTATGTTCTTTCTCATTATTTGAACTCTTTAGTACGTACAGTAGTACTAGTACTATGTCTTACTACTGTTCTTATTGCAGTTGGTACTACTGCTAGTATCTTCGTGTTCCTACTGTACTTAATATGTTTGTACTAGTAGTATAATTTGGGTCAGTCGATTTGTGAAAGAACTTCGACGGAGCGAAGGAAGAAGACGGCAGAAGAGGTGGAAGAAGCCCTTCTAGCCATCCATGCTACATCAAACGGCTCACATGAGTCGACTGACCCAAATTGCTCCTTTAGATTGCAGGATCCACATGGCATTCAAGGTCTCGAAGGTAGATTCCGCGTCCGCACCCGGTTTGCGGGCTCGACGCGCGCGCGACCGGCTTCCGCCACAACAGCCACCATGCGCGCCTCCTTCGCGTGGGGGGAGACGACAATGACACGCTAGTTCCTCCTCACCGGCGTGCTGGAGCACATGCTCGTCCTCCTCTTCGTACGCTGCATGCATAGACGCGGCTCCACCAGCTGCTCGCGTGCTTGGCACCGTGGCGGCATCGCGAGGAGGGACTGCAGACGACGTGAGCGGGCGAGCCTTCGGCCTCATGGCACAGGGATGGCGGCGACACGGCGGTGATGGCGAGAAATTGTTGGCCGGAGCAGGCGGGCGCCGGCATGCGCAACGGCGGCGGCGGCATACTGATGAGTGCGCGTGTGGGAGCTTACTTTAGTTTTATATATAAGGTTGGTCAAACTTGAAAGAAAACCGTACTACTACATGTAAACATTAGACTTAGGCAAAGCTTTTATTAGTTACTAGCTTATGTTCTTGCCCATTATGACCAGCCTTAGTACCACGGCCACGATACGGAATCATGTGCAAGCGCGTGAACCGTGGCCGCGCGGTCGATCGAACGGTGCGTCACCGTGTCGCGCTCGAAGGACATCCACCGAACCTTTTTGTGTGTGTGAAAACAATCCTCGAATATTACTCAACTTTTTTTCCTGTGAAAGTTCTTGACGCTGCAATATTTCCATATATTTGAATTTAGCTCCAGTTCGTGTTTATTTGGATTTGGACGTTTTAGGTGCGCCCTAGTTTTTTTAATACTGATTTTGTGTGTGTGACTAAGAGAGAACCTGTGTATGTGTCCATATGTGTGTTGTGACGGAAGGGCAATGTGGAGACGGTGTGTGTGTGATACAGACATAGAGAGGTGTGAATGTGCAAATGATCGTGCATGAGTGAGACATAGACAGATGCTGATACGTTGTGTATACATGAGAGAACGGTCTTCTAGTTTACTTGTGTGTGTGTGTGTGAGAGAGAGAGAGAGGGGGAGAGAGAGACAGAGAGAGGAGCATTCGTAACACAACAACCATCTCTCTCGATTCATCCGTCCCTCGCACGGTCGCATGCAACACATGCATCAACGCGCACATTTTGACACCCTCACCCGGCCCCTGCCCACCTCAAGGCCCGCACAATCTCTTCGTGAATACCCATTTCTCTCCTTAGGTTTGTTTTCTCTCAATATCTGACACACGCACACACACACACACACAGACAGAGAGAGAGAAACACACACAACACAACACACACACACTCCCCCGAGCACACAATTCATCCCCGTCCAAGGTTATATGGTGACCACTCTTGCTTGTGCTTCTTTGCACCCCAACATGCACAACTCCTCAATCTTCAAAGAGGGCAACGAGCAGATCGAAGACGGCGACCGCACCGCGCTAGAGAATGCAGGGTCATTTGGAAGCAGGGTGATGTGACGACGGCTGACTGACTCCTCCCCCCACCCTCTCTCTCTTGCACAAAATTACCAATCCCTCTCTCCCCCGCACAAAATTGTCAATCCCTCAACCCACGAGATCCTTCCCCTCTCGTCCATGTTTTTCCTGCTCTCTCATCAAACATGTTCTCTCTTCTCCTTCCACGTATACAGAATCTAGATGCACACGCATCTGATGTATATTACATGTATGCGTCTTTCTCACAGACCTAACTTCTTCCTCTCTCTTTCTCTCTCTATCTCTCTCTGTCTCGTTAGGTTTGTCTCCTACTCTCTCATCCACATACATACAATCTTTCCCGCCCTATCTGCTCCATCTTCAAAAGCTCTCTCTACATGTTTCATTCACACATTGGGATATGTCAAAATGTTGCTTCTATAATGGCTGATGTAGAGTTATGGTTGTTCTTGTTGCATCCTACAAAGTAATAACTATGAAATGCATTTATATTCTCATTTGACTGAGATTATGTGAGTTTGAGCATGTTGTGAAGTACTATAGACCTTGTATACATCTTGGGATTCGACAATGATTGTAACTATTGAATTGTATAGACCATTACATTCGAAGTCAATAGCCTAATATATTTATTTCACAATTTCAACAAATGATTAGTTCACTACAAACTAAGAAAACAAATGTGTACTCCCTCCGTTTTTATTGAAGTCTGCGTATTAGCACTGGTCAAAGTCAAGTTTTGTAAACTCTTCGAAAGCTTATAACAAAAAATATTAACATATACAATAACAAATAAATACCATTAGATTCATTATTGAATGTACTTTCACATCATACATATTTGTTATGGTAAATGTTTATATTTTCCTATAAACTTGGTCAAACTTTAGGAAGTTTGACTTCGGTCAAACCTAATATGCAGAGTTTACTACTACTACTCGCTAGTTGCTTACCCGAATCACTCAACACGCCACACGGGGAGTCCGGTGTCACAAAATTTTGAGGTCGGCGGGAAAATCTCCCGCGACCCTGATTCGAGTAGTGGGAAGTTAACATCATAGCCTTCGGAACAGGCCTACGGATGACGCTTGGTAGGGGGCTATTTTCGTAACTTCAGGTTCACCCTACCCAGCCAACCCCACCCCGGCACCCAGAGTAGTACACCTGAATACTCCCCAATTTCTATCCCCACCGCAAAATAGACTTCTCCATGGCACCGCAGCCTTCGTGCTCCTCCCCTTTACATCGGCGCACTCGTCCACCCAGCGCATCTGCCTCATCGATGACCTCGAACGCCGCACTGGAGCCGGTCCACCGTCGTCGTCGTACACGGGGCCTCTTCCTCGGCATCGTCTTCCACGGTCTCGGATCTGCTTCCTGGAAGCCGACACCAAGCGCAGAAGTACCACCGTCGTGGACAATGAACTGACTCCCGATGCCGACCATGACTCACAGAGGCCGCCGCGACCATCGTTCTCCTCCTCGATTGGTAATGTGTGTATTGAATCACTTAGCAGTACATGTGGAGTTCCAATTTTGTTCATACCTACCCTTCAAATTTCCTAGTTGCTATTGTTCCTGTAAAAGTAATTGGTTATAGCCTCCATTATCCAACAGAATATCAGCTTGTAATTGTGCGTCGCTCCTGTATCGCGCTGTGCTTGGGTAGGTTTTTCATCTGCAACCAGTAGTGTGGCAAATGATGGAAAGGTTTTTAGAACTAGCAAAATGCCCATGCGTTGCACGCATCAAGATGCATTTGTATGAGTAGTTTATCTTTTTGGAGATGCTCTAACATGGCAGACGAGTGCTTTAATGTTACCCACAAGATGCGCGAGTATTACTAGTAGTATATTTTTCTTGCCATGTTGAGATTTTAAAACCATGAGTGCGAACATGCAGAGGAGCAATGAAGACCAAACATGGGATATTCGGGACATCTTCAAGGAGTGTGGCAAGTTAAAGAGGAGCTGCACTGTACCTGTAAAATGAGCTTTGGTAAGTAACACCCTTTCAATTACTTTCGTGTAGCCTCGTGTTCTTCGGTGTGTATATGTTGTAGTTTCTGTTTCTCTTAAGCGTGGTGTTCTTCGATGTGTAATAAGAAGAGTCTTAATCGTCCTAATGCTTTCGTTTTTAGCTTGATGTAGGAAGTGGGTGTTCTCACCTTGTAGTCTGTTTTTATTTATTTTTTCCTTTTGAATTCACTTCTCCGAGTTCTGTTTATCTGGCTTCTACTAAATGGATCTAGGTTGCTCTGAGTATTGATCTAAAAAAGAAGTAACTTCATGTCAGGATGCAGTTCCTGCGAGGAGGGAAGTATGGTCAACCTCGAGATCATGTTTCCAAAATGAGACTGGATTACACACAAGGTGCCAGTTCCCTAATGATGCTGGATTAGACACAAGGTGCAAATTCCCAGATGATGCTGGATTACACACAAGCCAGGTGGAGTCGTCAGCTGTTCGTGTCCTCGTGGCATTAGTAAAGGCTGAAAGAAAGCATGCAGCAGCCCTTGAGAATGTAGCTGAGTTCGTGAAGAAGCGAAAAGAGCAATCAGATGCTCTCTTCACCCAAGCCAAAGAAGAGATGGAAGAAGCCAGAAATAAGCTAGCAGAGGCAGAGCAGGCTAGGCGTCTCCTGCTATCTAAAACCATTGTCAATACAAAATTTCCTTCATAATAGCTAGGTTCAAATGTTTATTCAGTCAGCATGCCTGTTGTGATTTCTGTGCATCTACTGATGTGGCATAAAATGTTTTTTTTCGGGTCATGTAATAACAACAATTACTTTCCAAACAATAACAGATGAAGCATTGGACATGGTATAGTTCACGCGCAAGCCCGACATTCCAAGTTCAACTTCCACATCAAACTCATGTTCACAGATATCTGCACATTCATACATAATGTCCACAACCATGATTCACTTCAAAGCCAAAAAAATGTGAGGAGAGTTATAAATAAAGAAAATCCTCTACTAGTTCCAGCTACCAGTGCGAGCACAACAAGTCAAGACCATGCGTAAATTAATTATATTTTAGTCATTTTTTGCGTTCTAAAATGCCTGCCGGCTCGCGGAAGGACGTGTTGCTGGCACACGCGTGGATTCAATGAAGGCAGGCGGGGCAGTCTTAAGCTGGTTGCATGCGGCGAGGAGGTGTGCTTAGCCGGGCCTCCAACGAGTGCGGCCCTCTTGGCCGGCGCGCCGGTTCAATGCCTGCGCTATGAGAGGTCGCGTCTGTGTCAGAGCAATCACTCCCTCTAGTCCTTTTTTGTTTGGGTATAACAAAATCTCGTTTTCCATTCACATTTTACAAGTAAAGTTCGTGGAAAAACTTTGACCCAAAGTAGTTTTTTTTAATCAAAGAAGGGTTTCCCCTTCCAATTTTCATTAAAGAAAACCAACATCTAAATTTAAACCATAGTATCTGCCCTAGAACTACCAGGTTCAACATCTCGCAACATAAACCCATACAACCTCCATTGCAAAAACAAACAAACCATACAACCATACGCCAAGGAGGTACATAGTACTATGAATTCCATTTTCGCTCCATACCAATCGTTCTAAAAACTACTTACTACTTATAACGCGCTATTGAAAATCGGAACTCTTAACCCTGCTAAAAAACGATATTTTAAACGTGGCTACTCGATCTGTGGCAACTGGCAAGCCACCGCGCTCCAAGTCGTTCACCTGTGGTCCCGACCATCAACTCCTATAGATCAAATTATCACGCGAGCTGACTATTCCTACAAAGGTGCTCCACCACGTACCTGGTACCCGCGAATGCAGCAATCGTGCCTCTAGGGTTTTAGGGTTTATTTGTTAACGTCGCCTTTACGTAACACTCATGTGTGCGAGACAGTGAGAGGCCGACTGCGTGTGTGCGCCTCTTCTCTTCGTATATGTACTCCACCATTTGTCTGGTGTCCAAAAAATTATAATAACTACTAGCAATGTGCCAATGCGTTGCCACATGATCAAAGTAGATTAATACAGTGGCGGAGCTAGATGCAGACTACGCCTGGGGCTGTCCTATGTTGAGTGATAAACTTCTATGATTTTCTATGCTTTGCATGAAGAAATTACAAAGGTAGTTGTTTCTAGGCCTGGGGCTATAGCCCTAGCTGCCCCAGGCCTGTCTCCGCCACTGGATTAATACATATTCACCGATTTGATAGAAAAAAGTCTAGCTTTGAAATACGTATATCACTAAAAATATGTTATGTTTCACTCAAAATATATTCCTTTGGCGGTTTCGATGAGATAAGGGAGGAATGTTGTTGGTTTTAAGATTCGAGAAGTGGTATATGTATAATTTCTACTCTTACTAGCAAGATGCCCGTGCGTTGCACGGAACATTAAGATCTTGTGGGAGAAAAGAATGAACGAGGGAAGGCCTTATCTGCAAATGTGGTGAAGAGTGCGGGTAAATTGCCATATTTTCCTTCCTATCCATCAGATATAAATCAGACGACCTACATTGCAGGATTGCAGGCCCACCATCATCACCAACTCTATTTTTTATCCCTACTCTTATAACAAGCATTGTCGGTGATGATCGTGTGCCTTCCATCCTGCAATATAGGCCGTCCGATCTATATCTGACGGATAGAAGGAAACAATGACAATTCTGCAAAAAGATACCCACACCCCTCTCCACATTTGCAAATAAGGCCTTCCCTCATTCATCCTTTTCCCCCACAAGATAAATTACTCATACAAATGCATCTTGATGTTCCGTGCAACGCATGGGCATCTTGCTAGTTGTTGCAAAAAGCCCATGCGTGTGTGAGAGAGAGGGCAAGTGGAGGAGGACGGAGTGCATGTGTGACAAAGACACAAGGAGTGTGTGTGCGATAGGTATCAGCTTAAAATGAGGCGATAGTGTGTGTGCATGATCGAGAGGGCGTGTCTCAAGAAGGGAAGAAAAATCTACATAGATTCAAGGAGCGGGAGAGAGACATGTATGCGATGGTGGAAGCACGAGTGTGAGGGTGTATAAACCTATCTAGAGGCTAGCTAGTTGATAAATGTTTGTGAGAGAAATACGAGTCGGGGTGCGAAAGCGAGAGTTTTGTGTGTGTGTGGGAGAGAAGGTTGTCGAGAAGGGGAGTGGAAGCATGAGTTGTGTGTGTGTGTCTGTGTGAGAGAGAGAGAGAGAGGAGACGGTAGTTGGGGTTGTCTGATCGGTAAACAAATGAATAATGTCAGTCTGGGATGGAGACGAAAAGGAGACCGCAAAAAATGTTGTGTCTACAGGAGAGATAGAGAGAGTAATTTTAGTGGTATGAGTCATATGTAGAGACATATAGGGTGTGTGAGAGAATCCCATAGAGAGAAAGACAAAGTGAAAGACAAGTGGAGACTGTGTGTTTGGCGGTGAAAAAGAAAGCTTAGGTACCGAGTGATACCAGAGAACAGTAGAGATGTGAGAGATAATGAAAACCGTGTAATTTATAATGATAGGGAAAGTGTGACACTTCTCAAGGGAGACGTCGAGAGACCATGTTTGCGAGGATAGGAGCAACATGAAGTGAGCATGCGGGTGAGCTGGAGAAAAGAGAGTGATAGCTACCTGAAGGAGCATGCATGCGAGAGAGATGGGCATGAAAGGAGTGAACAAAAAAGGGATTCAAATATATGGATTTGAGATGATGATACATGTAATCCATACTCGAACCACAATTGATCTACCAACCATGCATACTCATATGAATTCACGCACATCTATGTTATTTGATATGTAGATATTACTGATCCATACATTTTAGTAGAACATAATTTGGTTAAAAAAATTCGAATTCAACCTTAAGATTTCGAGATCGTTGTATTTGTAAATCATATTATACATATAAAGGAGCATAATTCTTTGTTGTGCTTTTGAAAGTATATATAAAAACATGATGTATATAGAATGTAATTCCAATTGAAAATGGATCCCGCCTGAAAAAAATAGAATACAAAAGGGATTCGAATTGAGTTGGCACGGTAAACGTGCACTCTGCAAAATTTGAACGAAGTGGGGAAAGTCGCAGTAACCGCCCGAAACCAAAATCTGCGGATGGAAATCACTACTGCCTATCCCTGCCACGCAAAGCCTATATGCTGCATTTCTATAGGTTTCGATAGGGGTAGGTGTGTAATTTCACCCAAACGTGACATAACCGCCTCTCACCCGGATTCATACACGGTGGGGCCAAAACACAATGTGTCCTCGGCCGAAATCGACTCCCTCCCCGATTCATATTCATACACGGTGGGTGCCAAAAACAAACTCTCGTTGCCAAATATCGGTGTATGTGAGATTACCGTCCTATCCCCAACCGACTAGTGTTGCTGTGATGTAGTAGAAATTTGAAACGGGAGCTAAGTTTGTAAATTTCCTCGCATTTGAGACAAGCGCGCCCTGAATACATGGTTCCCCCCTTCCTCTCTACCTCCCTTTTCCCCATTCGTACTCCATGGGCGCCAAAACACCCTCTCCACCCCACCCTCCACCGTCCGCCGCCGTCCACCACCCCATCCACCGCCATCCTCCTCCACCATGCCGGAGCTGATACCCCGACGCTGTCGTCCATTACAAGAGATCGACCTCTCTCATCCACGGCTTTGGACCGGGATCCTTGCATCCCGTCCTCTCGCTTCATCCCCGCCGTCGTCCACCTTGCCGGCGCCGCTCCAACGACTGTCTCGTCCACCACGCCCCGTCGCCACCGTCTACCCTCCTAGATCTGCTTCCGTGCCGCCGACAGCCATCTCTACCGCAGCACCGTCAAATTCTCAGCAGATGCGTACACGGTGCCGCACCAGAGGTGGTACTCTTTTGTATCTGCTCAACTTATTTATCGCAGCAAGAAAATAGATCGCCACTGCTTTACTCTGATTTCATGTCTTGGTTGCGAAGTTGCCTTTGTCTGGTTTGCACCTTCAGATCCGCCATGGCACGCTCAACACCATACTCGCAATGCTTATGGTTTTCCCCTTTTATATTCCACACTAGTTAAATCACAGTAGACTAAATTTCAAATTTGGGTCAGTCGATTTTTCAGAGCTCGCCGGAGTTCGCCGGTGTGATCGAAGGGGCCGGGTGGGGACGGTGGTTGTGGGGGGCGGTGGTGGGGCCTCGTCGAACGAAGAAAACTCGACGCGGGTGGGCCGGGGGTGGGGGTGGCAGAGGAACACAGGCGGTGGGGCCGGTGGCCCGTGCGGTGTTCTGTATGGGAAGCACAGTATGTTCCTTGTCAGGAAGGGGAGCAGGGACATCTGCAGTCAATAGCTGATAGAGTTGGCCTGTACGTGATCGATAGGCTTTCAATTACTAGCGGCAATAAAACACCGTAATTTCCAGCCAGTTCCACTTTCCCCATTTATATATCCTGGTTATGGTGTACCCCTGTTATGTACACTATGATCTGCCTAGTTGCTGTGTGCTCTTGTTATCATGGTTTGGCAATAAACTCTCTGTACAGTATATTATGAACCTATCATCTGCCAGCTATCCTTACTTCTGGAGCCTATTTTTTTGTGTACTTGTGCCTGATTATATAAATGCATGCACCATATTACAGCACACATGAGCTCTCTCATCAGAATCCAGTGATAGCACACAAGTGTTTACAGGGGCGCCCCTATATTAGAATATCATCTGCATTACAAAGATAATCTCACAACTATTTGTGTTTTCATGGTTCTCAGATATTATACGCAATTACAGTGAATATCAGAATCCGTGCATCAGAAGAATATTATGGAACACTGCAATGACTTACAAAATTGGCAGCAAGGCATTGAGTGCCATTCTGGAAGCAATGAAACTCGTACTCTCCCCACCTGTTGATTCTTGTTCAGAATATCATCCTATGACTATTCTAACCTCGAGGAGTCAAAGGCAGATGGCATGTCCTGTTCACCCATCAAGGTGGATGTTCTAATTTGGCAAGGTTTTATTGATTGCGCATATCTTGCATATGTTGTCTTGCATTTCTTCTACTTTGTTGCACCGCCATTTGCTTAGTTTACTCATCATATATGTCGAGATGCCATGCACATCCATTATCAATACATATTCCATCTGTCATCATACCATGTTTTTCCACTCAAATGTTGTTCTTGTGCATCAGACATCAAAAAGGAAGAGGGTGATTGCCGAACCTGAAGGAGCACCAGCAAAGTCCTTGAAAAACATGGTGGTGCTGGAGAAATCAGACAGCACCCCACTTATATTGGATGTACAACCAGTGACACAAAACATAGGACCGACTCCAGCAGAGTGTACCAATACTTCACTGGCCACACTGATGTCTACTACACAACCTTTTTCTTGTAGACGTTGTTGGGCCTGCAAGTGCACAGGTTTGTAGGACAGTAGAAAATTTCCCTCAAGTGGATGACCTAAGGTTTATTAATCCGTAGGAGGCGTAGGATGAAGATGGTCTCTCTCAAGCAACCCTGCAACCAAATAACAAAGAGTCTCTTGTGTCCCCAACACACCCAATACAATGGTAAATTGTATAGGTGCACTAGTTCGGCGAAGAGATGGTGATACAAGTGGTATATGGATAGTAGATAATAGTATTTGTAATCTGAAAAAATAAAAACAGCAAGGTAATGAATGATAAAAGTGAGCGTAAACGGTATTGCAATGCTAGGAAATAAGGCCTAGGGTTCATACTTTCGCTAGTGTAAGTTCCCTCAACAATGATATCATAATTGGATCACATAACTATCCCTCAACATGCAACAAAGAGTCACTCCGAAGTCACTAATAGCGGAGAACAAACAAAGAGATTATGGTAGGGCACGAAACCACCTCAAAGTTATTCTTTCCAATCAATCCGTTGGGCTATTCCTATAGGTGTCACAAACAGCCCTAGAGTTCGTACTAGAATAACACCTTAAGACACAAATCAACCAAAACCCTAATGTCACCTATATACTCCAATGTCACCTCAAGTATCCGTGGGTATGATTATACGATATGCATCACACAATCTTAGATTCATCTATTCAACCAACCCATAGAACCTCAAAGAGTGCCCCAAAGTTCTACCAGAGAATCACGACGAAAATGTGTGCCAACCCCTATGCATATGTTCATGGGCGGAACCCGCAAGTTGGTCACCAAAACATACATCAAGTGGCACATGGTATCCCATTGTCACCACAGATATCCACGGCAAGACATACATCAAGTGTTCTCAAGTCTTTAAAGACTCAATCTGATAAGATTACTTCAAGGGGAAAACTCGGTTCATTACAAGAGAGAAGAGGGGGAGGAGAAACATAATATCCAACTATAATAGCAAACCTCGCGATACATCAAGATCGTGCCCAATCAAGAACACGAGAGAGAGAGAGAGAGAGATCAAACACATAGCTACTGGTACATACCCTCAGCCCTGAGGGAGAACTACTCCCTCCTTGTCATGGAGAGCACCGGGATGATGAAGATGGCCACCGAAGAGGGATTGCCCCCTCCGGCAGGGTGCCGGAACGGGTCTAGATTGGCTTTCGGTGGCTATGGAGGCTTCTGGCGGCGGAACTCCCGATCTATTGTGTGTTCTGGAAGTTTTAGGTCACCTAGGTATATATGGGTGCAGGAGGTACGTTAGGGGAGCCATGAGGGCCCCACGAGACAGGGCTAGGGCGCGCCCCCACCCTCGTGAGCACCTCGTTCCTTCCTTGACGTAGGGTCCAAGTCCATCGGGTGTGTTTCCTTCCAAAAATAACTTCTCCAGTTGATTTCGTTCCATTTCGACTCCGTCTAATATTCCTTTTCTTCAAAACGCTGAAATAGGCATAAAACAACAAATGTGGGCTGGGCCTCCGGTTAATAGGTTAATCCCAAAAATAATATAAAAGTGGATAATAAAGCCTAGTATTGCCCAAAACAGTAGATAATATAGCATGGAGCAATCAAAAATTATAGATACGTTGGAGACGTATCAAGAATCCCCAAGCTTAATTCCTGCTCGTCCTCGAGTAGGTAAATGATAAAAAGATAATTTCTGATGTGGAATGCTAGTTGGCATAATTTCAATGTAATTCCTCTTACTTGTGATATGAATATTCAGATCCGAAAGATTCAAGACAAAAGTTCATATTGACATAGAAACAATAATACTTCAAGCATACTAACAAAGCAATCATGTCTTCTCAAAATAACATGGCCAAAGAAAGTTATCCCTACAAAATCATATAGTCTGGCTATGCTCCATCTTCACCACACAAAGTATTTAAATCATGCACAACCCCGATGAAAATCCAAGCAATTGTTTCATACTTTTGATGTTCTCAAACTTTTTCAATCTTCACGCAATACATGAGCGTGAGCCATGGATATAGCACTATAGGTGGAATAGAATGGTGGTTGTGGAGAAGACAAAAAGGGAGAAGATAATCTCACATCGACTAGGCATATCAACGGGCTATGGAGATGCCTATCAATAGATATCAATGTGAGTGAGTAGGGATTGCCATGCAACGGATGCACTAGAGCTATAAATGTATGAAAGCTCAACAAAAGTAACTAAGTGGGTGTGCATCCAAGTTGCTTGCTCACGAAGACCTAGGGCAATTTGAGGAAGCCCATCATTGGAATATACAAGCCAAGTTATATAATGTAAAATTCCCACTAGTATATGAAAGTGACAACATATGAGACTCTCTATATGAAGAACATGGTGCTACTTTGAAGCACAATATATGAGACTCGCTATATCATGGTGCTACTTTGAAGCACAAGTGTGGAAAAAGGATAGTAGCATTGCCCCTTTTTATTTATTTTTATTTTTTATTTGGCCTTTCTTTTTTTTCCTTTTTTATTTGGCCTTTCTTTTTTTTATTTGGCCTTTCTCCTTTTTTTATTGGGACAATGCTCTATTGAATGATGATCATCACACTTTTATTTATTTACAACTCAATGATTACAACTCGATACTAGAACAAAGATAACTCTATATGAATGCCTCCGGCGGTGTACCGGGATGTGCAATGATGCATGAGTGACATGTATGAAAGAATTATGAACAGTGGCTTTGCCACAAATACTATGTCAACTACATGATCATGCTAAGCAATATGACAATGATGAAGCGTGTCATAATAAATGGAACGGTGGAAAGTTGCATGGAAATATATCTCGGAATGGCTATGGAAATGCCATAATAGGTAGGTATGGTGGCTGTTTTGAGGAAGTTATATGGTAGGTTTATGGTACCGACGAAAGTTGCGCGGTACTAGAGAGGCTAGCAATGGTGGAAGGGTGAGAGTGCGTATAATCCATGGACTCAACATTAGTCATAAAGAACTCACATAATTATTGCAAAAATCTATTAGTTATCGAAAAAAGTACTACGCGCATGATCCTAGGGGGATAGATTGGTAGGAAAAGACCATCGCTTGTCCCCGGCCGCCACTCATAAGGAAGACAATCAATAAATAAATCATGCTCTGACTTCGTCACATAACGGTTCACCATACGTGCGTGCTACGGGAATCACAAACTTCAACACAAGTATTTCTGAAACTCACAACTACTCAACTAGCATGACTCTAATATCACCATCTCCATATCTCAAAACAATCATCAAGTATCAAACTTCTCATAGTATTCAACACACTCATAAGAGAATTTTATTATTCTTGAATACCTAGCATATTAGGATTTTAAGCAAATTACCATGCTATTTAAGACTCTCAAAATAATATAAGTGAAGCATGAGAGTTCATCTATTTCTTAAAAATAAAACTACCACCATGCTCTAAAAAGATATAAGTGAAGCACTAGAGCAACAACAAACTACTCCGAAAGATATAAGTGAAGATCAATGAGTAGTCGAATAATTATGCAACTATGTGAAGACTCTCTAACATTTAAGAATTTCAGATCTTGGTATTTTATTCAAACAGCTAGCAAATAAAAATAAAATGACATTCTAATAATGGCAAACATCGTGTGAAGAAGCAAAAACTTAGGATCAGCCGATACTAACCAATAGTTGTTGAAGAAGAAAGGTGGGATGCCAACCGGGGCATCGCCAAGCTTAGACGCTTGAGACTTCTTGAAATATTATCTTGGGGTGCCTTGGGAATCCCCAAGCTTGAGCTTTTGTGTCTCCTTAATTCCTCTCATATCACGGTCTCCCTAAATCTCAAAAGCTTCATCCAAACAAAACTCAACAAGAACTCATGAGATAAGTTAGTATAAACCATTGCAAAAACCTTATCATACTCTACTGTAGAAAACCACTAAAATTATTATTCAACATTGCATACTAAATGCCTCTGCATATTTAATAGTCCTATCCTCAAATAAAATCATTAAAGAAGCAAACATATGCAAACAATGCAAACATAACAGCAATCTACCTAAACAGGATAGTCTGTAAAGAATGTTGCAACATCCATACTTCCCTAGATCCAAAAATTATGAAATAACATTCTCACTGTAGTAAAATTATCAGAGCTTAATATGCAAAAGTTTTCAACATTTTATCACATTTGACTTTTCTAGGGAATTATTGCAACAGCGGTAAAGTTTCTGTTTTCAAACAGCAACATGTATACTTGTAAAACAGGCATAGTAAAGACTATCAATGCCACTTTTATTGAAATAAAAGATGCAAAACATTGTTATAAATAACAGCATGAAAATCCTAACAAAATAAATTGACGCTCCAAGCAAAACACATATCATGTGGCGAATAAAAATATAGCTCCAAGTAAAGTTACCGATGAACGAAGACGAAAGAGGGGATGCCTTCCGGGGCATCCCCAAGCTTAGGCTCTTGGCTATACTTGAATATTACCTTGGGGTGCCTTGTTCATCCCCAAGCATAGGCTCTTTCCACTCCTTATTCCATAGTCCATCGAATCCTTACTCAAAACTTGAAAACTTCACAACACAAAACTTAACAGAAAACTCGTAAGCTCCGTTAGTATAAGAAAGTAAATCACCACTTCATGGTACTGTAATGAACTCATTCTTTATTTATATTGGTGTTAAACCTACTGTATTCCAACTTCTCTATGGTTTATAAGCTATTTTACTAGCCATAGATTCATCAAAATAAGTAAACAACACACGAAAAACAGAATCTGTCAAAAACAGAACAGTCTGTAGTAATCTGGATCAAACGTATACTTCTGGAACTCATAAAATTCTCAAATAAATTTCTGGACCTGAGGAATTTATCTATTAATAATCTTAAAAAAGAATAAACTAAATATCACTCTCCAAATAAAAATGGCAGCGATTATCATGAGCGCTAAAGTTTCTGTTTTTTACAGCATGATCAACAAGACTTCACCCAAGTCTTCCCAACGGTTCTACTTGGCACAAACACTAATTAAACACATAAAACCACATCTAAACAGAGGCTAGATGGATTATTTATTATTAAACAGGAACAAAAATCATGGAATAAAAATAAAGTTGGGTTGCCTCCCAACAAGCGCTATCGTTTAACGCCCCTAGCTAGGCATGATGATTTCAATGATGCTCACATAAAAGATAAGAATTGTAACATAAAGAGAGCATCATGAAGAATATGACTAGCACATATAAGTCTAACATACTTCCTATGCATATGGATTTTGTGAGCAAACAACTTGTGGGAACAATAATCAATTAGCATAGGAAGGTAAAGCAAGCAAAACTTCAAGACTTTAAGCACATAGAGAGGAAACTTGATATTATTGCAATTCCTACAAGCATATATTCCTCCCTCATAATAATTTTTAGTAGCATCATGAATGAATTCAACAATATAACCAGCACCTAAAGCATTCTTTTCATGACCTACAAGCATAGAAAATTTACTACTCTCCACACAAGCAAAATTCTTCTCATGAATAATAGTGGGAGCAAACTCAACAAAATAACTATCATGTGATTGAAAATTAAGATCAAGATGACAAGTTTCATGGTTATCATTATTCTTTAAAGCATACGTGTCATCACAATAATCATCATAGATAGGAGGCATGCTTTCATCATAATAAATTTGGTCATCAAAACTTGGGGGATAAAAAATATCATCTTCATCAAACATAGCTTCCCCAAGCTTGTGGCTTTGCATATCATTAGCATCATGGATATTCAAGGAATTCATACTAACAACATTTCAATCATGCTCACCATTCAAATATTTAGTGCCAAACATTTTGTAGATTTCTTCTTCTAGCACTTGAGCACAATTATCCTTTCCATCATACTCACGAAAGATATTAAAAAGGTGAAGCGTATGAGACAAACTCAATTCCATGTTTTATACTTTTCTTTTATAAACTAAACTAGTGATAAAACAAGAAACTAAAAGACTCGATTGCAAGATCTAAAGATATACCTTCAAGCACTCACCTCCCCGACAACGGCGCCAGAAAAGAGCTTGATGTCTACTACACAACCTTCTTCTTGTAGACGTTGTTGGGCCTGGAAGTGCACAGGTTTGTAGGACAGTAGAAAATTTCCCTCAGGTGGATGACCTAAGGTTTATCAATCCGTAGGAGGCGCAGGATGAAGATGGTCTCTCTCAAGCAACCCTGCAACCAAATAACAAAAAGTCTCTTGTGTCCCCAACACACCCAATACAATGGTAAATTTTATAGGTGCACTAGTTCGGTGAAGAGATGGTGATACAAGTGGTATATGGGTAGTAGATAATAGTATTTGTAATCTGGAAATATAAAAACAGCAAGGTAACGAACGATAAATTGAGCGTAAACGGTATTGCAATGCTAGGAAACAAGGCCTAGGGTTCGTACTTTCGCTAGTATAAGTTCCCTCAACAATGATATCATAATTGGATCACATAACTATCCCTCAACATGCAACAAAGAGTCACTCCAAAGTCACTAATAGTGGAGAACAAACGAAGAGATTATGGTAGGGTACGAAACCACCTCAAAGTTATTCTTTCCAATCTATCCATTGGGCTATTCCTATAGGTGTCACAAACAGCCTAGAGTTCGTACTAGAATAACACCTTAAGACACAAATCAACCAAAACCCTAATTTCACCTAGATACTTCAATGTCACCTCAAGTATCCGTGGGTATGATTATACGATATGCATCACACAATCTCAGATTCATCTATTCAACCAACACATAGAACCTCAAAGAGTGCCCCAAAGTTCTACCGGAGAATCACGACGAAAACGTGTGCCAACCCCTATGCATAGGTTCATGGGCGGAACCCGCAAGTTGGTCACCAAAACATACATCAAGTGGCGCATGGTATCCCATTGTCACCACAGATATCCACGGCAAGACATACATCAAGTGTTCTCAAGTCTTTAAAGACTCAATCCAATAAGATTACTTCAAGGGGAAAACTCAATTCATTACAAGAGAGAAGAGGGGGAGGAGAAACATAAGATCCAACTATAATAGCAAAGCTCGCGATACATCAAGATCGTGCCAAATCAAGAACATGAGAGAGAGAGATCAAACACATAGCTACTAGTACATACCCTCAGCCCCGAGGGAGAACTACTCCCTCCTCGTCATGGAGAGCACCGGGATGATGAAGATGGCCACCGGAGAGGGATTGCCCCCTCCGGCAGGGTGCCGGAACGGGTCTAGATTGGCTTTCGGGGGCTACGGAGGCTTCTGGCGGCGAAACTCCCGATCTATTGTGCGTTCTGGAAGTTTTAGGTCACGTAGGTATATATGGATGCAGGAGGTACGCCAGGGGAGCCACGAGGGCCCCACGAGATAGGGGGGCGTGCCCTAGGGGGGCGCCCCCACCCTCGTGAGCACCTTGTTCCTTCCTTGACGTAGGGTCCAAGTCCATCGGGTGTGTTTCCTTCCAAAAATAACTTCTCCAGTTGGTTTCGTTCTGTTTCGACTCCGTCTGATATTCCTTTTCTTCAAAACACTGAAATAGGTATAAAACAGCAAATCTGGGATGGGCCTCCGGTTAATAGGTTAGTCCCAAAAATAATATAAAAGTGGATAATAAAGCCCAATATTGCCCAAAACAGTAGATAATATAGCATGGAGCAATCAAAAAGTATAGATATGTTGGAGACGTATCACACACCACTAGCCCCACCACACAGGACCTGCACTCCAGCAAAAGGTATACCAATTTCATTTGCCATAGCACCAGTTGTACCACAGAAAAATCCCACTCCAGCAAAAAGTACAGCAAGTCCACCGGCCGAAGACCTATTCCAACTGCAGAGACGGCCAATTCCTGCAGATTGGAACCCCATTCCATTTATTCCCAGTTTAAAAGACAATGCTTTCAATGTTGTTAGGGACTACGTGCATATATTCCCGTCATGGGAATATTATTGTGAAGACAAACACCATTTTCACATCTTCCTGTCCAACTTACGTGTAAGTGCTATTATTCATGGTTATTATTTTCCTGTTTTCTGCTGATTGAACACATCAATGATTTACATTACATTATTGTAACTAGGCGAGGGTCAATCTGGATAGTCATTACGAGCAAATCTTGCTTGTGCTTTTGAAGGAAGCATTGCAGCAGTATCGGTGTTACCTGAGGAAATCACACTTTGATGGCAAGTCTATAAACGAATTTCCGGTGAAGTCTCCTGTGCTAAATTTAGAAGACATTGAATGGAAAAACCTTGTTATGCACTGGTCTCGTTCCCAGGATGAGGTATTGTCTATGAAATCACATGACAATTTGAACTTCTACTTTTCCGCATGTGCCTTACGGATCTTTTTTGCAGGAAATCTGCTCGAAGAAGAATTCCGGTTTGACAAGAACGACAGGATATCGCAAATATGCTGCACGCTGCTTTGCTCTTGTTAGTACCTGTTGTCCTATATCACTGTACTTGCATACATACCTGGTTCATTATGTGACAGCAGTATGCATGATAGCTTGCTTATCAATTGTTCGCTGCAATTTATCTGATCTGTATGAATGGTTACATTAGTGTAGAATATATCCAATGCCATTGTTTTTTTAGCTCTGCATTATTCTTGTAAGTACATGATGTCCTTTATTAGTGTACTTATAATGAGAGGTAGTTGTTCATGTACCATCACTCTGCAGCTTATTTTCCTTTGCCCTCCATTTTCTACACATCAGATCTATATTTACTCTTACAATAAGGTTGGTACTGAAGAAGTTTAGATGTACATTGCTCTTGGCTGTACCTTTTGCCTGTATCGCTGCACTTACATTTATAGCTACTTGGTTATGTAGCATCACTCTTCATCTTAGCTTAAATATTCTCCATTTTTCGTATATTATCACATCTATATTTACTCTTAACAAAATATAGAATAAAGGCAATGCTTTTGAAGAAGATTCTGTGGTAAACTTCTTGAATTGCCCCCCCCCCCATCAGCATGGACAAGGCCTTTATAGACCCTGTCTTCACCAATAATGTAAGTTTGTCCATCTCAAGCCTTCAAACTTTGTTGTATATATTTGGTTAGGCATGACTGCAACATCTGTTTATTTTTGGTGTTTGCATCAAATTGCTTGTTTATAGTTTATTATATGTAGTTCATAAACAAAAGTTCGTCCTTTCTCAATTTAAGTTTTCAGTTGTACAACCAAGTACCTTCTTCATACCATGTAAATTAAACTATACAGAGCAAGTGATCTTCTTTTGCACTGCATGTATGCTTCTGTTCTTCATCTGTAATCCAGTGGTGTGGTGAACCTACCCACTACAGCACAATGTCATATTCTACAATGTCTTAACTATGAACAATGTCATATCATTCTACTATTATTTAAACCGTCTCTTTATTTGCCAATCTGAAATGGTATAAATTGACAGGACACTAACCATTGATACTTATGAGTTCTTGATCTGTAATCCAGTGGTGTCGTGAAGCTTCCAACTCCTTCACAATGTCATTTCCTGCCATGTCTTGACCTGAACAATACCATATTGTGTTAATGCAAATTTAAATTGTGTCACTTTATTCGTCAATAAGAAATGTGATGAATTGTCGGCACTGATACTTTTATGTGCAAAACCTGTTATCTATCTGCTTGTTTATCTTTCAGAGTGAGGAAGATATAAGTGTTGAACAAGCGTAGTCTCATCATCTTGCTCAGCTGCTTGCGCTGCAGCTCCCCAGTAGGGCTAACCTTTCTTGAACTCTATTTAAGTGCTGTCGGTTTTGTATATTATTTTGTCGGTGTGTTTATTTGCACTGGTGGCGATCTTTGATGCCCAGTGTATGTAATCTGCTGTCTGCTTGTGCTTTATTATCATAGTGGCGAACTTGGATGCCCAGTGGATGTAATATGCCGTAATTTCTTTATTGTATAGTGTAGGTTTTTTCTAATTCACGATGCTGCAGTTATTTTACTGTATATATATCATGTCGTCGCAGTAAACCAGCCAAACCGTAAAATTACGGTACATAATCGGGCCGTCATGCAATCATGATGTAGGTTGGGACTAAAACGTGCCGATCAGCTCACGGGCTGGCAGCAGCCCAAAATGAACCCTGGCCCATGATTGTGCGAATCAAATCACGGGCTTTTAACAGGACGAAAAATTGTCTTGGTCCTTGTTTGCCCCAGTCAGATATCGGCTGCGAGCAGGCCGGATTTAAACCGGGCTGTAGTTAGGCCCAACTATATGACGGGCTTTTAACAAGCTGAAATTAATATAGGGCCGAAATGTTAAACGGGCCCTTAACAAGCCAAAACTAATATCAGGCCGAATTACTAAGTGGGCCTTTAGCAAGTGGGCCCAAAAGCATAGTGTCCAGTTGACGAACCGGATCTCATATGGCCATAATTAGGCCCAAAACCTCTTAAAGGGCCGGACGTGGTTTGGGCCGTAATTTAGCCCAGAATATGGTAGGCTTTTAACATGCAGGATCTTATATGGGCCACTATTAGGCCCGGAGCATGGCAGGCCATTAATAGACCGGATCAAATATGGGCCGACATTTGGCCCAAAACATGGCAGCCAGTTAACGGGCCGGCCTACTAGGGTCCTCAAAATCTTGTGGGCCTACAGCTGGGCCGGCCCATTAAAGTCGGCGAAATCTCGTGGGCCTTTAGCTGGGCCGGCACATTATGATCTGCAAGAATTTTGTGGGCCTTTACCTGGGCCGGCCTATTATGGCACATGAAAATCTTGTGGGCTTTTACCTGGGCCGGCCCATTATGGCCCACGAAATCTTGTAGGCCTTCAGCTGGGCTAGCCCATTATAGTCCGCAAAATCTTGTGGGCCTTTAGCTGGGCCGGCCCATTATGGTCCGCAAAATCTTGTGGGCCTTTAGTTGGGCCGGCCCATTTAAACTTGTTGGGCCATTCCACGTGTCGATGTATCATAGGCGCCTTCTGTCCAGTGAGTGGATGACATCTGTCCCGACGGTGAGCCGACACGTGTTTCCTCTAGCCAATGATGATTTTACACATGGAAAATCCCCATTGGTCGGGGCTGTTAATGGGTTATCGGATCCAAAACCCGACTTGATAGCTTAACGGCGTTCCGTTGCGGTGGATGCCACGTGTCGGTTACCCTTGATGAAAGTACTTCTGTGATGCGCGATTTATCGCCATGGAAGTGGACACTTCCGTGATGATAATTTTGGCAATGTCATGGAACACTTCTACGACAGCACAGGTATGACTATCTTGGTTCTGTCATAAATTTGTCATGGATGTACATGCATGACAAAAAAACGACCTACTGTGACAAACACGTATCATCACGGAAGTGTATTTTTTGGTAGTGGCATCCGCAGACAACGCCTGCCGGCCCCTCATATCTTTTGTCTAGCATCCACATATCTCAAATCCGAACTTTCAAATCCATGCACACCCATCATACAAGTCAATGTCGCGCATAAATAACAAATGTTGGTACCAAAAATACATAGATATTACATAAAATTTATTTTAAGAGCACAACTCAAACATTAGCTCTTTGGTTTTCATTGTGGGTCCACATATGCTCCACAAAATCATTAAGTAGCTAGGCCTGCACCTAAGGATCTTGAAGATTTTGATGCATCTGCAGAAAGTTCATAAGCTGAGCCGCACCTTAATCTTCTGGGATTTGAACTTATTCTCCCGGTGCTTCAAAATCATTTGTTTGGGCTACACCATCACCCCCATCCTTGACAATCATATTGTTAAACATAACACAACATGTCATGAGCTGCCAGAAAGTTTCTGATTCCCAGATCATTGCAGCTCAACAATTCCCCAACAAGCTTGAAGCACTCCGAATGCCCTCTTGAAAGTGCAACTATCCCTAGATGGTTTTGGTAATTCCTAACAACATAATAGCTCATTGAACTAATGCTATTTCAAGATGATCATTTCAGAAAGTTCAATGATTGGCGTGGCATGGACTAGGAGTGTGGACCCCTCAAAATGCTAAGGACATATATTGGCAAAAACTCAAGACTCTACATTTTCATTTTTGTGATCCAAGATGACATTGAGTCCATAGGAAAAGTCAATACTATTAAAAGGGGATGAAGTGTTGCTTAATGGCTTGCTTGCTCAAAATGCTTAGTGATATGCTCCAAAAGCCCTCAACCACTTTCTGATATCCACATATGTCACGAACCAAAAGTCAAACTCGGCACCACCAATTTGATCTATTCGGCGGGACCAAGTTCATTTGACATAGCCATAGGCAGAAACCCTAATCAGTTCGGTCTCGCCGATAGGAATCTCGGTCTCACCGAGATGGGATTGCAAACTCTCTGTTTCCCTTCACAACGCTTCGGTCTAACCAAGATGAGCGATCGGTCCCACTGAGTTCGCAATGCAAACTCTCTGTTTCCTTTTCGTAATGTTTTGGTCTCATCGAAATGAGCAATCAGTCCCATCGAGTTTGCCTGACCAACTCTCTTTTTTCCTATTACAGAAATCAATCTCACCGAGTTTAAGTGATCGGTCTCACCGAGATTACGTTATGCCCTAACCCTAATGAAATCGGTCCCACCGAGTTGACATGTGGGTCCCAGCGAAAAGCCTAACATTCACATTTTGAACTTAACCGGTCTGACCGAGTTTGAGTATTCAGTCTCACTGAGTTTGGTAAATTGTGTGTAACGGTTAGATTTTATGTGGAGGCTATATATACCCCTCCACTCTTCCTCCATTAATGGAGAGAGCAATCAAAACGTGCCTACACTTCTAGCATTCATTTTCCGAGGGAGAACCAACTACTCATGTGTTGAGACCAAGATATTCCAATCCAACCACAAGAATCTTGATCTCTAGCCTTCCCCGGGTTGTTTCCCACTCAAATCATCTTTCCACCAAATCCAAATCTGTGAGAGAGAGTTGAGTGTTGGGGAGACTATCAGTTGAGGCACAAGAGCAATGACTTCATCATCAACACACCATCTATTAACTTTTGGAGAGTGGTGTCACTTGGTAGCCTCCATCAAGATTGTGGAGTTGAACCAAGGAGTTTGTACGGGCAAGGAGATGCCTACTTCGTGAAGATCTACCCTAGTGAGGCAAGCACTTCGTGGGCGATGGCCATGGTGGGATAGAAAAGGTTGCTTCTTCGTGGACCCTTTGTGGGTGGAGCCCTCCGTGGACTCGCGCAGTTGTTACCCTTTGTGGGCTGAAGTCTCCATCAACGTGGATGTACGATAGCACCACCTATCAGAACCACGCCAAAAAGCTCCTTGTCTACATTGCTTTTGCTCCCTCCAAACTCCTCCCCTTTACCTTCATATGCAATGATTTACATTCCGCTGCTATACTCTTAGATTTGCATGTGTAGGTTGATTGCTTGACTTGTGCTAAGTTGCTAAAATCTGCCAAGATTAAAATTGGGAAAAGGCTAGATTTTGTTTGGTCAAGTAGTCTAATCAACCGCCCTCTAGACATACTTTCGATTCTACAAGTGGTGTCAGAGCTTTGGTCTCCATTTGCCTTGATTTCCATAGATTTGGTGATCATAGCCTTGGTTTCACAACCTAGGAGAGTATGGCGTCTAGCGAGGGAAATTACCACCATAGAGGTCCTTACATTGATGGTACTAATTTTTCTAGTTGGAAGCATAAGATGAAAATGCATATTCTTGGACATAACCTCGCCGTTTGGGCTATTGTGTGTATTGGCTTGCAAGGTGAATTCTTCGATGGGAAAGAACCGAATTGTGAAGCTACCGCGGAAGAGTTGAAGATGCTACAATACAATGCTCAAGCTTGTGATATCCTCTTAAACGGATTGTGCCCCGAAGAATTCAACAAAATCAACCGTCTTGAGAATGCGAAGGAAATCTGGGATACTTTGATTGATATGCACGAAGGTACCGACTCCGTGAAGGAATCCAAATTGGATGTGCTTCAAAGTCAGCTTGATAAGTTCAAACTGAAGGATGGTGAAGGTGTTTTTGAAATGTACTCTAGGTTTGCTCTCATCACAAATGAGATTGACGGCTTAGGAAGTGAAGAGATGACCGACAGATTCATTATCAAGAAGAACCTAAGAGCCTTGGATGGAAAATATGATACCGTGTGCAGATTCAAATGATGGCTAACTACAAAGATCTCAAGCCAACATAAGTCATTGGAAGAATTGTTGCTCATGAGATGTCACTCAAGGATATAGAAGAGCTTCACAACAAGTCTAGTGGTGCTTACAAAGCCTCATGTGATGCTCCTATATAGTCAAGTGATAAACAAGCCTTCAATGAAGAATTGAGCCTAATGGTGAAGAATTTCAACAAGTACTACAAGAGTAGAAGCAAGGAAAGAAGTTCCAACTCAAGGTCCTACAATGACAAATGATCTTCTAGTCATGAGCGTAATTTCTATAATTGTGGAAGACCCGAACACTACTCCAATGAGTGTACGGCTCCCTACAAAAGAAGAGAAGACTCCCCTAAAAGGAGAAGTAGAAGAGAAGAATCACCTCCAAGAGAGAAGGAGTAGAGATGATCGTTATGAACGAAGAACCTCTCGCAGAAGCAAGGACTCAGAAAGGAAGGACAAGTCATCAAGGAGCTACACAAAACGAAGACATCAAGCTCACATTGGTGAATGGGTATCTGGCTCCGACTCCAACCATCACTCCGAGCGAAGTTATCACTCCGACTCCGAATATACTGAAGATGAAGGTGTTGCCGGTCTAGCACTTGTGTTGACCAACTCCTATGACATATTTGACTCACCCAATGAAGGAATTGGAAGATGCTTCATGGCTAAAGGCCCAAAGGTATCACACCCCGAGTATGTTGATTTCAATAGTGATGAAGATGATTTGCTAGGTGATGATGAGTTACTTGTTGACAACTAGTGATGAAAACTATGATGAACTTGCTATTAATCATGCTAATCGAGATAAAACGAATGATGATGATAAGAAGGAGATATGTTGGAAGATCATTGAGAGCTTTTAAAGACTCATGAGAAGCTACGCTTTGAAAAGCTCAACCTTGAGCAAGAGCGTGGGTTCTTAAAAGCAATCAATGATGATCTTCGTAAGAAAAGTTCTTCTTACATTGCCAAGTGTTTACTCTTGTATACTTACATGCCACAAGTAAAATCTAGCAACAAGAGCAAGAAAGATTCTCCTTCTAGTAGTAACAATAATCGTGTTAAATCCAATATTGTTGCTTCTAGTAGTTCTCTTGATTCCACTAATGATTCTCTTAGCCAAGTTACACTTGAGCAAGAAAATAGCTTATTGAAGGGAATTATAGAGAAAGGTGTTACCAAGAGCCTTACCGGAAGTAAGCAATTTGAGGAAATTGTACACAAGCAAGGAAGGCACCGGAAGAATCAAGGTGTTGGTTTTGAACGAAAGTTCAATGCCAATGGAGTTGAATGGGAAGAAGATCAATACCCCAAGACGAAGTTTGTTCCTCAACAAGAGAAGTATGATCCTACTTCTTTCAATGGGACACAAGCTCAAGATGATCTTCCACCACAAGACCATAAGCAAAAAGGCAAGGACAAGCTTCAAGAGGAGATTGATGCATTTGAAGAAGCTCCCAAGGCCTTGGTCAAGTGGGTTCCCAAGACTACATCAATTTCTTCCTCATCAAGTACGACTACAACTCCAAGGATTCCCATCAAGTTGATGTGGATCCCGAAGAAGAAGAACTAGAGAGTTCTTGAGGGTGACTCCTCCAACATACTTCATTTTGGTGAGAACAAGTGCAAACAACTTCCACATCTTGCGCTAGTTCAAGGAGTCACAAACCCTCTTGTTGGTAAGACAAGGGACAGGGTAACCTAACTATTTCATGGACATCATCTTGTGTGAACTTCACTCTATGTCTACGGATATCCTTGTTTTTTCCTTGTGGGACTAACCCGTGTAGGTATTGAAAGTGCAACTCACTCCAATGGATTGCTCCAAATGATCTACATCAACATTCAGCATCCACATCTTCAACATCTACATGAAGTCATCATCAACAAAACCCAAGGTTAGTTCATCCCTCTTACGGGGACATCACTTCTAGGGGGAGCTTTACTCTAAATGTTGAGCTAAATCAACTCTAATGGTGTGAACACAACAATGCTTTATGTAAAAGTGGTAACCCCACTTGTGCTTAAACGATGAGTATGACCTATGATCAAATGTTCTCATTTGACTCCTAAGTCAATATACTCATATATAGATGACCTAGTCATCGCCAATTGATTGATAGATGCTAGAGTGTTTGTGCATGCTTTGTCACATATTTCATTTACCATTTTATTGTGTGAGCATGTTGGCTGCATATTTTACTCATTCGAGGACATCCATTTGTTGATTTGATTGTTTGGCTCTTTTTCTTTTGCCAAATGGATGGACAAGAATGCCTAAGAACTTCCTCTAGCTATCTATGCTTTTCTCGTCTCAAACTCTATTCATGCTACATCACAAAGTTTGATCGAGTCAGATTCGAACCCTCTGGGTGAGGAGCACTCGGAGTCATCGATTCGTCATAGACTTAAACTTCCAAAACCTCTCTATGCATTACGGTCTGACCAATTCAACCTTTTCGGTCAAGCCGAGTTCACTGAGTTGATCTAGGTTTTCAATCTCGGTGCAACCGATTAGAACCATTCGATCACACCGAGTTGCAGTAACCACTTGCAATTCTGCATCTCGGTGCCACCAAGTTGTTCCACTCGGTCACACCGACAGGGTCAGGATATATATAGCGACTGGTCAAATTTTGGAAATTTCTCTGAAACCTATTCGCCCACACGTATCCTGCTATGCCGTCTTGGATCTCCGGATCGTCCTCTCATCACCAGCGACCTCCCGCCGCTGGTCTCTGTCGCCATCAACGGAATTCTACACTGCCGTTGCCGCCGTAGCGAGCTCATCACCGAGCTTGGGTATGAGTTCGAATCTTTGTGCAATTCTTACCTCCGATTCTTAGCACAAAGCAGATGCCATGTTTCTTACCACGTATGAGATCATCCTGTCCAGCAAAAACCTCCTTTAGACTAGATTTGATTTGAAAATTTAGGGTTAGGTTTCCGCCGAACTCATCTCGGACCGGCCGAGTTGTGGAAATCGGTCTCACCGTTTTGGCCTTGGCCATAGCACTTGTAACTTTCGGTCTAACGGAAACTTGCAAATCGGTGTGACCGAGTTCAACTCTCAGTGAAACCCTAGCAATCTTGGAGTCACTGAACTGTGTCTCGGTCTGACCAATTCCACTAGTTTAGACTCCAAAAGTTGCTTCGGTGTCACCGAGTTTAACAAATCGGTAGCTCTGAAATGCTTTTTATGGAAAACTAAAACTAAGTTTTTAACTCATCTGTTTTGTAAAATCTTTGCACTTTGTGATACTCATACACTCTATCTCATCTATAACTATTCACAGGGTCAGTTGTCAGCTTGCAGTGCCAGAATGTCTGATCAGAGTGATAGCCAGAACAAGTCAGAAGAGCAGGTGAATCTGAGTGAGGGCACTAGTCCGTGTGATAGTTATGATGAAGGAAGTAGAATTACTCCTAGAAAACTGCGTAAGGATGCTACTAGGCAGAGGAGGAAGAGAAATTTTGAGTCTGAAGATGAAGACTATGTAGCTGCTGAGGAGGAGGTCAGCTCCAAGAAAAAGGTTGTCAAGAAGGAATTTGGCACAACTACATCTACAAAGCCTGGATTGAACAAGAAGGCTCCTGCAAAGAGGGTGCCCATGTCTAAAGCCAGAGCCTCAATACAGGAAACAAGTGAGTCCACTCTTGAACCAAAAGAGGCTGGTGAAGGCAAGAAAAGGAAGGAAAGGGTCAAGAAGACCACGGCCAAAGTCATTGGGAGATCCTCTACGATGGAAGACCCAGCTGAGGATGAAGAGGAAGAGGAAGAGGATGCTGCACTAGCACCAAAAACTCAAAAGCTGATGGGGGATGCCATCAAGTCTGGGGCTGCCCCTTCTAAGCCCAAGACAGCCCCCAAATCTTCTGCTCCAACTCCCAAGACTGCACCAAAGAGGAGCACAAGGAATATACCAGCTGCTGAGAAGAACAAGGCCCCAATGCCTGAGATTGAAGAAGAATAATAATAAGAAGAAGCTGAAGCCCAAGTGCTTAGGAAGCTGAATCCCAAGATCCCTAACCATGATGAAAATCATCTAGTGGCAGAAATATGAAGATCACAAAAGATGCAGGCCTCAGACTATGGAGAGAATCTGATCCATATGCTATGAGGAGAAGGACTGCTGTGGATTATAGGTTTCACACCAGGGAGCAGCAGGACTTTTATGAGACTATTCTGCTTGATAAGAAGACAATTGTGTGTGATATGAAGTGGGTTGATTGGAAACACATCGGCAACAAAGAAGACCACTTTCCAGGAGTGCATGAGAGCTTCAGACTATGTGGAGTAGACACTTTTGTGGGTCGGAAACTCACCAAGTAGAATGATGAGCTCATTATGAAATTCTACTCCACAACTCATTTCTATCCAGATGGAAGGATTGTCTGGATGTCTGAAGGTACCAGGTACCAATCGACAGTTGCTGAATGGGCCAAGCTGATAAATGCCCATGTAGAGCATGAGAATGACATAGATATCTATGTGAAGAAGAAGAAAGATCACAACTCCATGGCTAACATGTATAAGGAGATTCCTGACAAAGCCTTGGAAATTCACAAGACGGGCTATGTATACTATCTGTTGTCTGGTCTGACCACCATCAACACTATCTTGAGGAATACCTTGTTGCCCAAGTCAGGCAATCATAGGATGATCAGCGGCCATTCCATAAACTTGTTGCAGTTGTTTGATGTGCCCCAAAAGTTCAAAGTGATGTGTCTGATTGTTAAGACAGTCAAGAGGACAGCTGTAGATCATAAGAGATCATGTGGGTATGCTCCATGCATCCAGATTCTCATCAACTCCAAGATGGGCACATGCACATACTTGTTAGACAAGAAACATATTCCCTTGAGGCCTGATTTTGAGGACAACACAGTTGTCATGGATGCTGAAGATCCTACTTCTGTAGAGGCTCAAGAGAAGAGGGAGAAAGCTAAAGCTAAGAAGGCAGCCAAAATGGCAAGTGTTGAAGAGGCTTCTCAAGTGTTTCTCAAGTCAAAGCAAGATCAACTTGGATATCTTATTCAAGCCACGTTGAGGATTGAGAAGGGATTGGCCACCCTGACTCAGAACCAAGAAAACCTGGAGAGGATCATTGAAACGAAGTTCTATGATCTTGACTTGAAGGTGACAGAGATGCAGACAGTTGTTGAGCAACTTCACGAAGAAGCTGAGGAGAAGAAAGGGAAAGCTACCACAAATGCCTTTCAGAGAGTGCCTAGGGCATAGAGATCTGTAGCAGTGCCTGTGACTGACACAAGAGGTACTACATCAGCACCTGCAGCCACAACATAAGTAGGTCCTCCAGTTGCCACTCCGCCAACTCCAACAACTTCAACCGATACATTCGTCCTTTGAGTCCTCTCAATGCCTCCTCCCGAAGATCAAGCCTAGAGAGACGCATAGAACGATGCATTTTTGAGCTTTTTGGTAACTTGTTGCCAAAGGGGGAGAAAGTGTATAGATCATAGGCTTCGAGAGAGAGAGGGAGAGAGAGAGAGAAAGAGAGAGAGAGCTTGCTTCTTTTTGCTACTTGGTTGATACTTATTTGTGTGCTTGCTTGGATGATACTTTATGTGTGTGTGAGATACTTGTTTGATCATATGTTTGATCATATCATACCTTAATGCTTGTGCTTGAATGATGTTATTACTTATCTCTCATATATGATCATTCACTTTGTCTTGGTGATGAGTGCATATTTTACTTTCTATCATTTTGAGCGCTCCACCAAGATGTATGTGACATGGAAGAGTAACCCATGATTCTAATCGATTCTGTATTTTTTTAAATAATGCACAAATTTAGGGGGAGCTCTTGCTTATCACATACTTCTCAAAGCGACGATGTATTTCAATCTTATTATCATTTGTCGAAGCTTTGATCTATATGTTGTCATGAATTACCAAAAAGAGGGAGATTGAAAGTGCAACTATCCCTGGGTGGTTTTGCTAATTTCTAACAACATATATCTCATTAAACTAATGCTCTTTCAAGATGATCATTTCAGAAAGTTCAATGATTGGCATGCCATGGACTAGGAATGTGGACCCCTCAAAATTCTAAGGACAGATATTGGCAAAAACTCAAGACTCTACATTTTCATTTTAGTGATCGAAGATCACATTGAGAACATAGGAAAAGCCAATACTATTAAAAGGGCATGAAGTGTTGCTTAATGGCTTGCTTGCTCAAAATGCTTAGTGATATGCTCCAAAAGCCCTCAACCACTTTTTGATATCCACATATGTCCCAAACCAAAAGTCAAACTCGGCCCCACCGATTTGATCTATCCGGTGCCACCGAGTTCATTTGACATAGCCATAGCCAGAAACCATAATCAGTTCGGTCTCACTGATAGGGATTTCGGTCTCACCGAGATGGGATTGCAAACTCTCTGTTTCCCTTCGTAACATTTCGGTCTAACTGAGTTGACCGATCGGTCCCACCAAGTTCGCAATGCAAACTCTCTGATTCCTTTTCGCAATGTTTTGGTCTCACCAAAATGAGCTATCAGTCCCACCAAGTTTGCATGACCAACTCTTTGTTTGCCTATTACAGAAATCGATCTCATTGAGTTTATGTGACCGGTCTCACCGAGATTACGTTATGCCCAAACCCTAATGAAATCGGTCCCAGTGAGCTGACATGTCGGTGCCACCGAAAAGCCTAATGTTCACATTTTGAACCGAATCGGTCTGACCGAGTTTGAGTAGTCGGTCTCATCGAATTTGGTAAATTGTGTGTAATGGTTAGATTTTGTGTGGAGGCTATATATACCCCTCCACTCTTCCTACATTCGTGGAGAGAGCCATCAGAACGTGCCTACACTTCTAGCATTCATTTTCTGAGAGAGAACCACCTACTCATGTGTTGAGATGAAGATATTCCAATCCAACCACAAGAATCTTGATCTCTAGCCTTCCCCAAGTTGCTTTCCACTCAAATCATCTTTCCACCAAATCCAAATCTGTGAGAGAGGTGAGTGTTGGCGAGACTATCATTTGAAGCACAAGAGCAAGGAGTTCATCATCAACACACTATCTATTACCTTTTGGAGAGTGGTGTCTCCTAGATTGGTTAGGTATCACTTGGGAGCCTCCGTCAAGATTGTGGAGTTGAACCAAGGAGTTTGTACGGGCAAGGACATCGCCTACTTTGTGAAGATCTACCCTAGTGAGGTAAGTCCTTCGTGGGCGATGACCATGGTGGGATAGACAAGGTTGCTTCTTCGTGGACACTTCGTGGGTGGAACCCTTGAAGGAAATATGCCCTAGAGGCAATAATAAAGTTGTTATTTATATTTCCTTATATCGTGATAAATGTTTATTATTCATGCTAGAATTGTATTAACCGGAAACTTAGTACATGTGTGAATACATAGACAAACAGAGTGTCCCTAGTATGCCTCTAATTGACTAGCTCGTTAATCAAAGATGGTTATTTTGTCATCTGATGAACTGGATCACATCATTAGAGAATGATGTGATGGACTAGACCCATCTGTTAGCTTAACACTATGATCGTCTAGTTTATTGCTTTCTTCATGACTTATACACGTTCCTATGACTATGAGATTATACAACTGTCGAATACCGGAGGAACAATTAGTGTGCTATCAAATGTAACAATGTAGCTGGCTGGTTATAAAGATGCTCTACAGGTGTCTCCGATGGTATTTGTTGAGTTGGCATGGATCGAGATTAGGATTTGTCACTCCGCTTGTCGGAGAGGTATCTCTGGGCCCTCTCGGTAATGCACATCACTATAAGCCTTGCAAGTAATGTGACTAATGAGTTAGTTGCGGGATGATGCATTACGGAACAACTAAAGAGACTTGCCAGTAATGAGATTGAACTAGGTATGATGATATCGACGATCGAATCTCGGGCAAGTAACATACCGATGACAAAGGGAACAATGTATGTTGTTATGCGGTTTGACCGAGAAAGATCTTCGTAGAATATGTAGGAACCAATATGAGAATCTAGGTTGCGATATTGGTTATTGACCGGAGAGGTGTATCGGTCATGTCTACATAGTTCTCGAACCCGTAGGGTCCGCACGCTTAACGTTCGATGATGATATGTATTATGAGTTATATGATTTGATGTACCGAAGGTTGTTCAAAGTCCCAGATGAGATAACGGACATGATGAGGAGTCTCGAAAGGGTCGAGACATAAAGATTCATATATTGGAAGGTTACATTCGGACAACGGAATGGTTTGGCTCATTTCGGATAAGTTTCAGAGTACCGGGGGTTACCGGAACCCCCTCCTGGAAGTTATTGGGCCTTATGGGCCTAGTGGTGGAAGAGAGGAGGCAGACCAAGAGGTGGCGTGCACCCCCTAGCCCAAACTGAATTGGACTAGGGCTAGGGGGCCGACCCCCCTTTCCTTTTCTTCTTCCTCTCCTTCCTTCTTCTCCTACTTGGACTAGGAAAGGGGGAAACCTACTCCTACTAGGAGTAGGAATCCCCCCTTGGGCGCGCCCCTTGAGGCCGACCCTCCTCCTCCTCCCCTCCCTTATATACAGGGGAGGGGGCACCCCATAGACACACAAGTTGATCTTTAGCCGTGTGCGGGGCCCCCTCCAAAGTTTTCCACCTCGGTCATATTGTCGTAGTGCTTAGGCGAAGCCCTGCATCGGTAACTTCATCATCACCGTCAACGCGCCATCGTGCTGACACAACTCACCCTCGGCCTCAACTGGATTAAGAGTACGAGGGACGTCACTGAGTTGAACGTGTGAAGATCGTGGAGGTGTCATGCGTTCGGTTGGATCGCGAAGACGTTCGATTATATCAACCGCGTTACTAAATGCTTCCGCTTTCAGTCTACGAGGGTATGTAGACACACTCTGAAGGAAATATGCCCTAGAGGCAATAATAAAGTTATTATTTATTTCCTTATATCATGATAAATGTTTATTATTCATGCTAGAATTGTATTAATTGGAAACATGATACATGTGTGAATACATAGACAAACAGAGTGTCACACTACAAAAAAATACACTTCCGTGATGATACGTGTTTGTCACAGTAGGTCGCTTTTTTCTCATGCATGTACATCCATGACAAATTTATGACAGAATCAAGATAGTCATACATGTGCTGTCGTAGAAGTGTTCCATGACATTACCAAAATTATCATCACGGAAGTGTCCACTTCCATGATAATAAATCGCGCGTCACAGAAGTGCTTTCGTCAAGGGTGACCGACACGTGGCATCCACCATAACGGAACACCGTTAAGCTATCGGGTCGGGTTTTGGATCCGATAACCCGTTAACAGCCCCGACCAATGGGGATTTTTCACGTGTAAAATCATCATTGGCTAGAGGAAACATGTGTCGGCTCATCGTCGGGACATATGTCATCCACTCACTGGACAGAAGGCGCCTATGATACGTCGACAAGTGGCACGGCCCAACAGTGGCCCATTCCTGTGAAAAGGCCGGCCCATTTGACTTGGTCAAAAGCTGGCGGGCCGGCCCATGGAAAGCATGTTAACGGCCTGTTCGCATATAGCCCATTTACAGCCCGCTAACCCAAGGCCCGTTACGCCCTATGTGAATTAGGCCCAGTAGCGTCATCTGGTCCTTCCAATATGATTCCAGACCGTTTTCACTTCTGGCCCATGTATATCCCATGACATCTTTCGGCCCATATGAGGCCCTTTGTAACTCTTGGCCCATTAGCGGCCCGTGCTGAAACTGGCCCGTAATGAACAGTGTATTACTTTACACCCATTAACAGCCCGTGGTGAAACTGGCATGTAATGAACAGTGTATCACTTTATACCCATTAACGGCCCGTTATTCCATTGGGTTGTTTCCAACCCAAGTTAACTTTCGGCCTTCTAAGGGCTCATTTATTCTTGGGCTCATTTGCAGCATTCGGTTACTTACGGCCCGTTACTGTCATTTTCTGTTTGTGGGCGAAATTCAGCCCGTTGTTACAGTCAGCCCGTTTGTGGACCGTTAGTCTGTTGGGCCATTTTCATAGCATCACCAAATACGGCCTATTAACGGTTCATTATGGTCAGCCCATAAAACGTATGATTTCCATTAAAGGCCCGTCTACGGCCCAATAAAGGCCCATACAAGACCCATAAATGAGCCGATGGCCCATGGATCCTACGAGACGTAGAAGGCCCATGGATCCTATGAGACGTAGAAGGCCCATGGATACGACGGCCCGTGAAGGGCCATGGTCGGGCAAATTGTCCCCCGTTTGAACGGAATAGCATATTCGAAGAATTATCCTACTCAATACTATCACCTCTAAAAAGCCTACACTATTACAACAAAGAGATCAAGGCATAGAAAGGTAGAATAATCCTACACTATAAAATAAAGAAATTACAGCTGATTATACCCACTGGGCATTATGGTTCGGCACAGGTGATAATAAAGCATACACAAACAACAAATTACATAAACTGGGCAAATACAGCTCATACATCATGGACGCGCATCAACTTAACTCCATTTGAACTATAATCTCTACAGAAAATAGGATTGACCGGATTTAGATAGCACAAATTTCAGTCTGCAAAATCTCCAATTCCTTCATGGTTACCTCAGTGTCTTGTTTCATTTTTTGACTCCTGCATCTAATACATGCATGTCCAGTCTCAACTTGTTGATTATACGTTGACAATCATGTACACATTGTCTTGCCACCTCTAGTTGATGCTCGAGAACATCAACACCTTCCAATTCCAATCCATAATCATTCGCTAACGGCCATGCCGCACTGCTCGCAGATCTTTGTGTTGATGTCACTTCATCCTGAAATGTTTCTGTAAGTACACATGACTAGCGCAAAAATATAGTTACAACAGTGAAGCGAACAAGACACTATTTTGTACTACATGGCAAAACAGGACTAACAATAATGTTATACGTCACTTTCAACAAAAAAATGTTACACATCATGAAGCATAAGCAGGTGATTTTAAAAATTATAAAAAAGATAGTCTGTGCAGCCTGCATACAGAAATCCCTCTTAGCTCACCAGAGGAGCATGATGTTGGGGCCCAATCGAAAACACAGACAAGTTACAAAATTAGACAACACGTTGCATATAAGTAAGCAAGCAGTTGGCCATTCTGTGCCTCAATTAAAGTCTTAAGGAGCATAATAAACAGCAGAGGGTTTCATATAAACATACTATAGCAGGCAAAACTATGTAATCATTAGCGTAGTATAAACTAGATTGTGAGCCTCATGCAATAATAGTTGGTTAATAGACTTCAAAGCTTCAGGCACACTTCGGCAGAGTAATTAAATGGTAAGGCCTTTAATGATGTCAACTAATAGTGATACAAGTACCGAACAACAGGCATGATTATTTGGGCATCTCATTAACTAAGGACAAAAAAAGCAATTGAAAAGAGAAAATTAACTATGCCTAAAACAAACAAGGAATTGAACTATTGAGTTGCATATAGTGACTTACCTTAGCAGGTTGAAGAGGCTCAGCGCAGCTCCTACTTCTCTTGCAAGGCTCCTTCCTAACATATTGTACTTGGAAATCCTCAATGTTATCTTCATTGCACCCCCTCTGCAAGGTGACACAAACTAGTTACTCGTCTCCTTGGAAGATAAATATGCATACTTTCCAGTCTGTGAACACAAAAGGATGAGATTATAACAAAACAACACCACATAATTATGTCAATTAGTTACTCGTCTCCTTGGAAGATAAATATGCATACTTTCCTAACATACTTGCCTACTGTAGTGTACAGCCAAACCTTTATGTCACCTATGAGTTAGACAAGGCCCCACTACAGCAGCCGTTAGTGTTTAAATCGTTGACAAGCTCTGTTAGAGTGTTAGGTCAAGAATGGCAAGTAATCAAAGCAAACAGTCCTAGTATGGCTGGCTGATGCAAATAAGCAATTGAACAGATGTGTGAGCAAATCTTACATATCAAGAAAAGAAGCAAAGAAGGAGGCTTAAAGACCATCACTTGACTGACCAGATTTAAGGGGCATTTAAACATCATGTGCAACGTATGAACTAACATAAACATTGCATATTCCAGATTATACAATGGAATGCACATGTATTAGGTTATGCCATGTATCATGATGCCTAAATGTACAGATAGCAGGCAGGGGTGATTCATCATTGCACGCACAAAAGAATTGCAGGTTAAGGGCCACTTTGATTCCGCCTTTTCAGGGCATATTGTCAAAATAAGCCATAAAAGATGTAAAGAAGTCATTTTTAAGTTATGGGCTTGGGCTTAACTAATTTCGCTTTGGAGGGGGGTGTTTCGAGTAGAACCTCACTAAAAATTGAAGGGAAGGGGAATAGTGAAATGACTCTGTTGTCTGCCTATATTACACTCAAAATGCAACTGCTGACGCCCGTGTCTCACCTGACCCTCAAGTAAAAACAAACACGCAAGGATTCATTTCCCTGCCCGCTTGCATCTCCTCTCCCCTTTCCCTCTACCTCGATCCCCTGCCTGCAGCACTAGGGTTCCTCCAGTGAGCCGTCGCCACTGGTCCCATATGGCCCTGTCCTCGACGATGCTATATCCAGCTAGGCTACATGGCCGGCGGGTAGGGGCAAATCTCCCTGGCTTCTCCTCCCTCTGGCGCTGCCCCTCATTCTCATGGTCTCCAGCAGCTGCTCCACTGTGGTTCGTCCAACGCACTACTCCGGCGGGTGCTGCACAACTACGGCTGATGCCACACAGCGGCAGAAGGCACCTTATTCACCCTCCCCTCCTCCCAGGCCATGGCCTTGAGGTGTTGTTGAAGGATGAGCTCATCCAACAAGGTGAGGATCTCCTCTGATTTTTTGCCAAATTTTCATTCTGATCCACTATACGATGAATTGCTATGAGCTGCTTCTACTGCTGCTATATGATGCATTGCTATGAGCTGCTCCTGTTGCTGCTATATGATGAATTACTATGAGCTGCTGCTGCTATATGATGAGTTTCTATGAGCTGCTGCTGCTACTATATGATGAATTGCTATGAGCTGCTGCTACTGCTATATGATGAGTTGCTACAAGCTGCTCCTGTTGCTGCTATATGATGAGTTGCTACAAGCTGCTCCTGCTGCTGCTATATGATGAATTGCTATGAGCTGCTCCTACTGCTGCTATATGATGAATTGCTATGAGCTGCTCCTGCTACTGCTGTATGATGAATTGCTATGAGTTGCTGCTGGTATATGATGAATTGCAGACTGCTGTTGTATGATGAGTTGCTATGAGCTGCTGCTGCTATATGATGCTTACCGGTGGTGCTGATATACGATAATAACCAGCCACTTGGACCATCGGATTTCAATAAATAATTGTTTTTATTTAAATGTGGGTCATGCGTTCTTTGTTTAAATTAGGCAATGGGATCTCTATGGAAACCATTGACCAAAGTATATTGTGCCAAGTAGATGGTATCTTTGTATTTGCATTTTGAGCAAATAGTGATGGTCTATTTTCCTATCATATTAATTACTGCACTGGGTTCAATTTGTGATGTTTGCAAATCAAACTAATTTCCATATGGGCAGAAAAATGAAAAAAATATATAATGCAATCTAGACTTTCCACTGATCATACCAAAGATAAGCTGAAAACGCAATGAAAAGAACTGGTTGGCTTATTACATGGCGCTTATATTCACAGGTGCTTATTTTCTTAGGATAACTCGCAATAACTGTCCCTAAGAAACTTGGCTAATAGAACTAGCATACAAATAACATGTCACGATGATTGCAATGGAGGAGTGACGTACCATGGCACACTATATAGGCTCACCGCTGCCTCTCCTTTTTTTGCGATGTTCCATGAAATTGCCACATTCATCTTGTACTTTTTCATTGTGTAACCCTATCTGCAAGTTGACACGGCTAATTTCAGACATCTCTACATGATACTACATTGCATATCCCTTGCGCATATTTAAACCACCAATTAACTATTGTGTGCGTACCATAAACTAGCCATGACTCTGTATGCTGGACTAGCAGGCACTCTAAGGGAGCCTAATGTAGTGCACTTGAATTCCTACATGCCACCTACGATTTTGTGTAATGTACTGCCCCTGTTCCTAAATATATGTCTTTGTAGAGATTCCAGTATGGACCACATACAGATGTATATAGATGCATTTTCGAGTGTAGATTCACTCATTTTGCTCCGTATGTAGCCTATAGTGGAATCTCTAGAAAGACTTATATTTAGGAACGGAGGTACGAGGTAGTATCATGTATGACATCTACATATCTAATTTAGCAGCCAGTAGTAGAAATCATTGTCTGCACAAAGGAATTAATGGTCGAAAATCCTAGCAAAGCACGCTGGCAGGCACAGAACAATACAAGAGAGAGAGACGCGCTTACAAGATCATAGCAATGCCTTAGTCCAGGATCTTGGTTGGACAAGCTGTTAGATCCAGAAGAAACATCGTCCTTGTAGTTGTTGCTAGCTGCATAACAAGTAATAGCGACCAGTTAGTATATTTGAAGTACATCGGGCAGGTGATGCTGGACGGGTTTAAAGGTGACAAGTACCTAGGCCGTGGCGGGTGCTTGACATCTCTCCAGACTGTGGGAATCAGGTTAGAAACATCGAGGGTGATGACGTTGCACTGGCTGTCGGGGTCCGGTAAGGAGATCTAGAACCATCGAGTAGGGTGTTTGTGGAGCGGCTCCGGTAGGGTGGACTACGGTGTGAGCGAAGCAGATCTATGGCCGTGGACGAGGGCGTAGGTGAAGTTGCTCCGGTGGTTGGGTTAAGGATGGTGTCGACGATGCGGATCTGCGGTCATGGACGGGGCGTCAGAAGCTGCTCCGGTGGTTGGGTTAAGGGTGGTGTCGACGATGCGGATCTGCGGCCGTGGATGGGGCGTCAGAAGCTGCTCCGGTAGGTTGGATGAGGGTGCGAGGAAGCGGATCTGAGGCCGTGGACTTTTGAGTTGGCAAAGAGGCCCCGGTAGGGTTGAGAATGGTATAGGCGAAGCTACTCCGGTAGGGTTGAGGAAGGTGTCGGCGAAGCGGCTCCGGTAGGGTTGAGGAAGGTGTCAGCGAAGAGGACCAGAGGCCGTCGACGGGGGCGTCGGTGGGGCGGCTACGGGGGGTGTGGACGAAGCGTCTCCGGTGGGTACGAATGAGCCGCTGCAGATGCGCGGCGGTTGACGAGAGTACCGGCGAAGCAGATCCGGCGCCATGGACAAGGCCGTCACTGAATGGGTTGTGGTACAGTGGTGGATGAGCAGTCTACTTGTTTCTAGGGGAGGTGGGAGGGGTAGATGCGGCTGCAGAAGCAGATCCGGCGAGGTGGACGCCGCTGGCAGTGAATGGGCTATGCTACGCCGGTGGATAAGCAGTCTAGGGTTTCGAGAGGGGAGGGGAGAAAGGGCGATGACGTACGGACGGCGTGATGTAAGATGCTCTGGTGCTGTGGAGTTAGTCATTTTTGCGAGAGGGGGAGAGGAAATGGGGGTTCCGTGTAGTGGAGGAACCGGATGTTACCAAAGCAGCCCCGACCTATCATGTAGATGAGGGCGGTATTGTAACTATTGGTCTCCGTGCACCAAGGGCAAAAGGGGGATTTCGCATGCTAAATACTAAGGTGGCGGAAATTTTAGAAGGAGGCAGGAGATTTTTCCGCCCGCAGGATCGTTCGTATCCAGTTTAATCTAATTTTGGACCGTGCTAGCGGGAAGGTCATGCTAGACTGTGTACACGGGGCACGCATCAACAGTTAATAACTGGTGTGAAGTCCACCCCAGAAAAAAGACAATAACTCGGGATGATGCGCCGATAACTTGGACGTTCACACGGGCACGGCCAACCGTACGGGTTTAGTGGCACGTTCACAAAAATAGGGATCAAACGCTCAGCCTATGTATTTCTCGTGTAAATAGATAATTTAGTGCCATTGGTTATTTACTTTAAACATAATGCATTGACGTGTTAGTGTAGAGGCGCACAAAAAGAAATGAATATTGTAGTCAGCTACTTAAAAGTGTTACCTCATATGATTACATAGCCTCCATTTCATAAATTGCGTACCCGTTGAATTCTTATATGAATATTACATATATTACTTCAAAATAGAAACTTAAATCATCCAAGACTAATGAATTTGAATGCAAGAGTAACAATGGTGCATGTTCATGATAGCTACATTGGTTGTTTGAAGAAACATCACTGTAACTTTGGCATGCACAACTAAAAAGGCTTATTTGAATAGAAAAAGTTGTGATATGTGAGTGTCCAATCTTTATAGCATTGAATCGATATTATACCTTTGGCCACGATACAAAGTAGATATTGACTTCTGTTCAAGCGATGCACGTCCACGATCGCTAGATAGTGATACGTGAATGAATTGTGCAATCTCTCTCACACGCATACATACCTCATTTCCCTGTGGGCATCGGAATCACACACGCGCACTTCGTGTATTTCTCTCCCTCCGTCAGGGTTAAATTCTTCTTTCTACCCCGTCCTACAAGTCTCTCACACAGAAACACACACGCTCTCTACGTCTAACACGCCCACCGCTTTAATTCCGCCCACCCACAGCCACTAATGTCTCTCACACATATGCTATCTACCTATGCCTTAATATAGCTAGATATGTGTCACACAAACTCCTTCTCCCTACTAGCAAGATGCCCATGCGTTGCATGGAACATCAAGATGCATTTGTATGAGTTTATCTTGTGGGAGAAAGGATGAACGAGGGAATGCCTTATTTGCAAATGCGGAGAGGGGTGTTGGTATCTTTTTGCAAAATTGCCATAGTTTCCTTCCTGTCCGTCGGATATAAATCGGATGGCATATATTGCAGGATGGCAGGAACACCATCATCACCAACTCTGTTTTTTATATATGAGTAGAGATATGTGAGTGTCACTGCCCCCCCCCCACACACACCCACACTTCCCAACACTGAAGGAGTAGGGTGACACCTCGATTTTGATACTAATCTATCGACTAGCTTCTCTCTCAAACATACACACACACACACACAACCCGGCACAGAAGGAGTA
>NC_041386.1:559930548-559952266 GCF_002162155.2 Triticum dicoccoides | reverse complement strand
AGGAGTAGGGTGGCACATCGATCTTGATAATAATCTATCTACTCCTCTTTCAAACACACACACACACACACACACACACACACACACGCTAGTTGTGCCTCTGTGCCTACCGCGCACACTCTTAATACGTCTTTCTCTCCCTCCCCCCCCCAACAATGACAGCAGAAGGGTGAGAACTCCATCTGATCATAATCTGTCAATTAGTTTCTCTCTCAAACATTGTGTCTCGGTGCCTTGCTCGGTAGCCCCCTCGATATGTAGACTTCTCGCGCGCGCACACCTGTAGTGACGATGACGCTGAACCCAGTGTGCCTTGTTTTTACCGGCCTCATGTGATAGTTTTCACCCTGTTTTCTGTTAATTAACAAGGCAACCTTTTCTTTGTTACTACTAGTGAATCTAAAATCATTCGGGGCAGACATAAAATATATCACTTCAACCCAATTATCGCAGCAACTATTTTAAAAGAAATTAGCTAGCTGCCCGTGCATTGCACGAAACATCAAGATGCATTTGTATGAGTAGTTTATCTTGTGAAAGAAAAGGTTGAACGAGGGAAGGCCTTATTTGCGAACGTGGAGAGACGTGTGGGTATATTTTTGCAAAATTTCCATACTTTCTTTCCTATCCGTTAGATATAAATCCGACGGCCTATATTGCAAGATGGCATGCACACCATCATCACCAACTCTTTTTCTACTCCCTCCGTCCGAAAATACTAGTCATCAAAATGGATAAAAAGAGATGTATCTAAAACTAAAATAGGTCTAGATACATTTCCTTTTATCCATTTTGATGACAAGTATTTCCAGACGGAGGGAGTATTTTTCTTTTTAGAGATTTCAACAAGTGACTATGACCGGACCTTACCAACATACTCAAAAAAGTAGTCCATAATTTTGATGTTACCCTCTTTTCTTGGCGGTGCAGTGCCATTTGGATACCTCATAAGTAAATCAAGGACAAATCTGACCCCTTCCTGAAATGACATACGGAGCAAAATGAGTGAATCTACACTCTAAAATATGTCTACATACACATCCATATGTGGTAGTCCATTTGAAATCTGAAAAAGACAAATATTTAGGAACGAATGGAGTATATATAAGAGTAGACATGGAGATATATCTCCAGCATGGTCTACAACAAAAATGTGCTGGGCTGGTTAATGCCGGATGCTCGCAATGCGATGACATGAGTTCGAATTCTGTCTTTTAACTTTATATTTTTATATTATATATTACTCTACATATTTAATATACACTTCTTTCTCGACTGTACTGACAGTGGAACCCACAAAGTACTTAGAATACAAGATTAAGGATGGACTTGTTTCTTTTTAACTTTCTGTACGGAGCTATAGCCACCCTGCAAGTCATGTGTACACTGTACATGCAATTAACTTTTTATAGAGGGACAATCATACAGGCAATTAACTCAAATGGATTGGATGTCACCAACATAAAGAGCATCTCCAACGGCAGCCGGCAAATTTCCTCCCGCTTCCTTAAGCAGAGGGCGACATCAAATGCCAGCGACATACATTTTTACAACTCTAATCAACCAGATGAAATTCATGCAAACACGGACTGATTTCATATAAGCATGAAGGATTTCGTATAAAAAGCCGGATCTTCATATAAACATGATGGATTTCATTACATTTACATGAACTAAGAGGATCCGGCTCTCTTGTATAATTAATACTCCCTCCGTCCGGAAATACTTGTCCTAGAAATGGATGTATCTAGACTTATTTTAGTTCTAAATGGCCGCTTGCGGATCCCTTTGTCTTCCTCATGTCCGTCAGAAACTTGCGGGGTCGACGAAGGTCCTCGGAAGAGACGAAGCAGCAAAGAAACCACCTGAATCCGCGGTCGTCGCCTCGGCAGTGGCCTTCATGGGTCCCAAGTGGCGGCAGCCTCCCGTGTTCTACTTCTCCTCGATGATGGCGGCGGACACGGAGAAGCTGGCCACCTTCTCGTCGCTCTCCACGCACCCGGCTTCTGTCTCTGCCTGCATGGCGCTGCCGCAGGCACGGGAGGCGCGCCCACAGACACGGGAGGCGCGGCCACCGCAGACACTGGTGGCACGGTATGACGCGGCAGCGACGGCGCCCGTACCGGCGTGCTCGCCGACGTGCCTACGTGGAGAAACTCGCCACTCCTCATCGAGCTGAACTGGAGCGGAGAGTTGCTGAATCACGCGCCTGCTTGGGGCGGCAACTAGCTCCGTCAGGCCAAGCGAGGTTGGTGATGCACCGAGCGGCCTCGCCCGTATCCGGAGGGCTCGGCGGGCCACCCAGCCGGGTAATATTCCAGTGAACAGCTCATCGGAAGCCATCGGAAGAGTGGAGAAAATGGTGAAGGAGGAGATGGGGAAGCGACGGAGGGGTGCGATTCTTGCCCGCTGTCTGTCTGGCCTCGTGTAAATAGAGGGCGGACGGTAGGAGCTTGGCCGGCGTCTGGCCTTTTTTAAACTGAGGGCGGACGAGAGGAGCTCGGTCGGTGTTGCATTTAATTCTGGCCCGCTCATGAACGGACGTGTGGCCGGAGTAGGATTCTCGGTTTGCATGCGGGTTAAACGAAGGGGTTTAATGGAGGCGCCGGGCGTGCAGCGGGCGGCACAGTACTATTCGATTTGACAGCAGTAATGAGCCGGCAAATCACAAAGGCCCTCGCCTCTCGTGAAACCGACCGAGCTAGACTGCCCCGCCCTCTAGCCTTTTAAAAAATGTATATACTCCACTTTTGTACAGTAGTACTATTAAAAAGGCTTGTCACAATAATGGTGTCCAGCATAAGTGCACAACCCACCCCTCAAAAAACACTAAGCACCCTGGAATTCTTTGACAAAACTAAGCACCCTGGAATTCTTTGACAACTAAACTACTGGCTATATGATGTTGTCCATATATATTGTGCATATATAATGTGAAGAAATGAGTGGTTTTCGTAAGATGACTTAATACTCACCTAGACGGAGGGAGTATTCAATTTGATAGCGGGTGGCGCAGGTCCCGATACGGCTTTAATACAGACGAGGGAGGGAGTAGCGGTTCCCGATATGTTGAACGGCCAATGCATCCTCCTTCAATTAATGCATGAGGGAAGTAATGGGAGGAGGTCCGGGAAAAGAGGCTGCACAATGTGAATGCAACGCAGTTTGCCCTCATTGCCCTTATATAAAGGCGCCCCTCCATTCCAATGCATCTACTACATCGTACGCACCTAAACATTTTCCTAAGCACCTACACTAAGCGCAAAAGAGCTCACTCCAGACCCATGGCGGCGATGCGCGTGCGCGACCAGCGGCTGCGCCAGATGGTCCACGACGCCGGCCTGCGGCATGGTGCCGAGGATCGTCTCCAGACGGTGTTGGAGACCGGCTGGTGGATGGACTCTGTCGACGCCAACTACGACTCTCAGTTGGACCAGATGATCGTTGACACCAGCAACAAGTTCACCATCATCAAGAAGCCCGCGGATGACATCGCCGCACTCCTCCAGCCCGCGCGCCCGGGCTCCTCATTGCCTGCCACCCTAATCGGCCTCCATGGCTGGAACCTGTTTCAAGCACTAGTGGCCCTGCGACTACCCGCCGACGCCACGAAGGATGTCCACCTGGAGGTCGCGCTCGCCGCGAGGCGCCTCGCCCTGCAAGAATTCGTTGACCTACATATCCACGTGTACGAGCAAATCATGTACATAGGTATCTACAAGGCCAGTGAGGACGCTACGACGTTGGCCTTCCTCAACCGGCTGGAGGCCTTGGATGCCTTTGCTGAGAAGCACCTCGACCTTGCCACAAAAGCCGCTGCTCCTTAGCCGCCGGTTGGTGGCCCAGCGCACTAAGTTGAGGAGGAGCAGGTCGTACGTTCGTGGATCCATCTTTCTTCTTGCCTTATATAACCACCACTGCGATCGCATCATCGTGGCCTTAATTCTTATTGTGCTGTTGCATTCTCGTTCCAGTCAATACCGACATGTGTGATCCCTTTCCTTAATTTTATGCATCACTGTAACTAGTACTCCATCCGTCAATTTATAAGTTGTGCTTACCTTTTCCATCAACTTCGTGCAACGCGCGAGCATCTTGCTAGAAACACTACTCCCTCCGTCTAGGTGAATAAGTCATCTTAGATTGTGTGTATGTCATGTGGGGCCTTAGTGTAGCTTGCCTAAGGTGTGGCTTGAACCAAACACTCACCTAAGTTAATCAAACTTGCCTAACCTTGCATTCCACGAGATTTTTCCACATGTTAGAATCCAGAAAGCTCCACATGTAGAAGCATAATGCACAAACCACCAGAATCTCATGCGTGCAATGCACGTGTACCTTACTAGTACTAGTTGGTAGGAGTAGTAGTAAGAAACAAATTCCAGTTTTGGCACGAGCTCGTACTACGGGAGCACCACAAGGCCTGCCGCAGGAGTTACATTTCCCTCTTGGGGCCCACGGGACCGAACTTCAGTGGCTTAGTGCCCGGCCTATGAGTCAATGACATGCGTACCTTAAATGCGGCTGGCCCACATGTCATTCTCATGGTGGTGGCGAGGTTTGCGACTCACTCGTTCGAGATGAACCGGCCGGTGGTGGCGTGGCTGTGGCGAGGGTGCCACAGCTGGGCGTCGGGGCCTTACGAGGCGTAGATGGCCACACCGGCGGGTACTACCTGTAGTACATAAGTACTCCAGCTGAGGATTGATGCCTGGGACGAAATGTGTCATAGCCGCTGGATGAAAATTTGATGGTGCGGGAGTATGGATCGGAGCACACCAGCGGAGCAGGCAAACTGCGTCCAATCGGGTGTGTCTGTGGTAGAAAGTTGATGGTCACCGTAGTTTAGCTAGCCCGCATGTCATGCACACAAAGGTAGAGGAGCGGTGGGGCCGAGAGGGATGAGGGGCACACCGGGGGGATGAGGATCCCCTGACGCGAACAATCCTACCATTCTTTCACTGACATGTGGGACCCATAAGCATGGGTCCCACCTGTCAGCGAAGGAAAGGCAGGGCAAGGCAGTGATAGCCACGTCAGAGGATCCATGTCCATGTCGGGGGACGTCGTGCCGTGGGTTGGAGTGGCGTCGTGGGAATCGCGTGTGGGTGTGGCAGTGGTAGAAACAAGAAACGTGATGGTCGGCGTGGTTCAACTTCCATGGACAAGTTGTCATGTCTGCTGACACATGTATATCAAAACTAGAGTGTTTATATTTCAAGCACGTGAACAAGTATTATTCTACTACTTTGGATCATTTGCAACGCACGGCCAGCACATTGGTAGTAGTAGTGTCCATCTCTATCTCTAGATGCCTTCCCTCGTTCATCCTTTTCTCTCACAAGATAAACTAATCATACAAATGCATCTTGATGTTCCATGGAACGCACGAGGATGTTTCCTTGGGGGTCTCTCCAGCGTGGCGTGGCCGTAGTTGCAAGTTGACGCCCCTTGAGATGCCGACATTGAGGGGCACTCGGATTTCCTCCGATGAGCAGGTAAGATGAGTTTGATCATGTAGTAAATGCATTCTAAATACTACTTCCATGTCCATTTCCTAATTCCCCCCTGCCCACTGTTTCACAGGTTAGGCTTGGTGCGAGTGGAGATTGGCTTGCATATGTACGGGAGGGTACCAACATCAATTTGCACAACATTTACAATGGTGAAACCGCTCCCGTAGAACCTTTGTCCAACATTGGGATCAGCCATGCAACGGGCCACCGCATGAATTGGTATGATGGAACCACGGTGAGATTGAATAAGATAGCACGAACCTTGCACATGGCGGTCAAAGGCAGACCATGCTGTCTGCGGCCGATTTGTTGCCGTACGAGTAGGAAGACGTTGTGCTCCGTTCTAACCGCATCTTCGCAGTGACAAACCAGTGAATTTATTTTGTATGGGGACACATCCTACGATATACTCCCTCTCTCCCAGTTTATTTGTTTTGAATCTTTTCGTTTTAGAAGTTTCAAATTCAAATTTAGAGCTCCCCATCACATGTTGAGATTACAATGTCCATTAAATCGTTGCGTGCATGTATAGTAAAGAAACAAATCTCGAGTTTGGCACGAGTTCGTGCTGTAGGAGCACCACAAGCCCTGGCGCAGGAGTTACATTTCCCTCTCAGGGCCGTAGGGACTGAGCTTCAGCGCCTTACTACACCTACCTTTGAGTCAATAACATGTGGACCCGATAGGTGACTGGTCCACATGTAATGCTCCCGTAGGAAGAGGGGCAGTGGGGCCAAGAGGGGTGAGCCACAGGTCGGGGGACGTGTGGTTTCATGGGTTCGAGCGGCGTCGTGGGAATCGTGGGTGGCTGTGGTAGAAACTTGATGCTCGCCGCATTTTAGGTGGCCCACGTGTCATGCACACAAAGGCAGAGGGGCGGTGCGGCTGAGAGGGGTGAGGCGCACGTCGGGGGGCGTGGTGCCGTGGGTTGGAGAGGCGTCATGGGAATCGCGAGACGAAACGTTATGGTCGTCGTAGTTGAACTTCCATGGACAAGCTATCATGTCTACGGACACATGCACTGCATACCGATCACTGGAAGGAGTAGCAGAGAAAGCTATATATGCGGATAAATAGTTCCTTATAGTCAAGCAGACCCACGCTACTACTCTATTCCAAAGACATGCACACCATCGAAATAGTCCATCTATATCAATATACACTGAGAGGGAATATATATTTTTACAAGAGAGGAAATAGTTCATCCATCCATAATGCCCTCCTGCTGGTGCATCCTTTTCTTCTTCTTCTTCTTCTTCCACTACAACAAAAACACCCATATAACAACGCATATCTAGCAACGAAACGATAGCATTTGTTGTTGGCTCCACTTCCCACGTTCCACGGAGAACCTCCCACGCCCACCTCCACAATATCTCTACCACCTCCGTTAAAATATCAGGCAACAAAGCAGATTTTGTTGGAAAAAATATCTTTTCTCCAGCCCCTCCACCTCTCTGCTGATTCCTCTATCTCACCGGCCTGGCGCCCCTACCTCTGTCCTCTGATTCTGCATGCCCCCGCATCGATGGGTCACCACTGCGCCTCCGCGCCTCATCTGATGTGACGGCCCGGTGTCTCCGCATCCGCGGGAGCCGACTTGGGCTCAACGGTGCTGGTCCGCGGCTCCGCCTCAGCTACCTCGACGTCCATGTCGGCGGTTTGGTAAGGCAATCCCTCTTATGACTTATCTCATCCTTGCCGCCACTGCCCACCTACGTGCCTGCCACACATCATGCGCGAGTCCGAGGGCGCGATGCACACCGCCTCTGTGCCCCATCCTCGGCTTCTTAGTGGTGTTCGACGCCACCGCCTGATGACCCTCCGCTGCAGCAGGCGGCGGATGCCTTCCCCTCAAGCGCTACATCGGCTTCCCTCTCCCGACCACGGTGGGATTCTTGACTGCCTCCATCATCCGAGCAAAGGATCGTCACAATTGTGCATTACTCTACTAGTTAAAATTCTGGTACAACTTCTGTGCTGATTGATATGCAAGTAATGTGTGTTCCTCTTCTGGTCTATCTGCAATTATGTCTGCCCATTGGAAGTTGATGAGTATGCGTCAGATAAGAAGTAGGTGTCGGATTTCAGGTTCCGGCAGACCCTTGAGGTTCGAACACTGGCGTGCACACGGAGATTTCGCCTCCTACCTACCTACACCCCTCCGCCACGCTAGGATCAAAGCTATGAAAAGAACAACACAAGGGACCCAGGGTTTATACAGGTTCGGGCCACCGTTGTGGTGTAATACCCTACTCCAGTGTGTGGTGTGGTGGATTGCCTCTTGGGCTGATGATGATGAACAGTACAAGGAAGAATAGCCTCGCGAGGGTCTGTTCTTGGCTGGGGCGATGAACTGCTGGGAGGAGTTCAGCCACCTTTTTCTCTCTCTCCCTCTTTCCAACTAGACGACCCTTTGCCATGTGGGTGTCTGGTCCTATTTATAGAGGCCCTGGTCCTCTTCCCAAATATTGAGCGGGAAGGGAGCCAACAATGGCGGGCTAATTTGAAAGGGGACAACAAGTATCAGCTATCCTGACAAAAGTAGTCTTTGCCTGTGCAAAGCTCTAGTGATGACGCCGTCTTGGGCCCCATGGTGACCTCCGTCTCGTAGTCCTCCTGGTCTTGGTCTCATTGCACCGAAATGGCAACCTTTGCCTGATGCCTCGGTACTCCGCGGCAGCGCTTGCCCCCTTTGCACCAAAGAGGAAAGGAGGACGCTGCGCGGGCTGGCACCCGCCTGGCGCCCTGAGTCGTCATGGCTTGTGTCACGGGCACCTCGCGAGGTACCCCGCCTTGATCTCTCCGCCTCCTCGTGAGCCAGCCTGATGAGGCCGTTCCTGAGGAAGCTCCTTGTCGTCCGCCCCGCGAGGCTTGGCCCCTCGTGAGGGTCTTGAGTTTGTGTTGGTGAAGATGGGCCATGCGGGCCCCCCTTTGAGCCACGCCGCAGGCCGCAGGCAGGCAAGTCTGGGGACCCCCGTTCCCAGAACGTCGACAGTAGGGAAGCACCACAATGAACTGCAATTAAGTTTGAGAAATAATTGTTCTTATAATAAAGTTTGGGCACTGTTCATCTTTAGAGCTCACTTCGTGAACTGTATTTTAGAAATCCACTTTTGTGTTAGGTCTTCAAGGACCTGACTTAGCTTGACCATGTGGGTTTGACCTGATGAATCACAGGCTGAAGAAAATCTGTTGCGTGCCTGCACCAAATCCTTTTTTAGAAGTTGCTTCCAATAACTGTTCATATGTCAACTCCTCTGAAGTACTAGGAACACAACAAATGGCACCATCTGCGAGTTTGGTAGTGCATTTATGATCAATTGTTTTGAATAGGTACTAAGTAAATGACAAGATATTTATCCAAATGAAGAACTGTTTTTGCCTAATGACAACTATCATAATACAGTAATTTAGTTTTTGGTGAAAACTGAAATTACTTGATTCTTATATGGTTAGGTGAATTCCCTTTTCATTATAGTGTGCATTATGAATTAAACTAAAAGTATGCATTTAATTTTTAGTAGTGCCTGTCCAACTCAGTTGTAATGTCAATCACAAACTGCAAGGTTCACACCTAGTATGAGATATGACTTGCCTAGGGCTCAACATACTTATAACTTGCAACATTTTTGAGTTTTTCTTTGTGTTATATAGAGGGTGCCAAAGAGTATAACGTCATTGGCCTTGCATGTCTTTGGTGCACTACCTAAGTACGTCAATAGGAGAAGGACATGTGAGATGTGACACATATCCACTTGTGAGTTGTGAATAGGACTAATAAACATTATCAATAATTAGATGCATAAAAAATCTGTGAGTACTTTTTCGGTGTTGTTTTAGTTTGATTGTGTCTATATTGTTCTCTCATGGAAGTTAACAAAGAGTTTTAGAAGTACGTTGCTTGCCTGAATTATTCTCGCATGAGTACAGAATTCAGGACAATGTTGTCTCCCCATAACCACTTTGGTGTCTTGTTATGGAACCAATTATACACCACTTTGGTACATCCACTGTCCACTTGTAACTCCCATCTGGCTTAGTAACTAGAAAACCCCGACAAGACCCTCTTTCTGATATCTCTAATTTGGATCCACGATCAAGCAGGAATACAAGTAGAGGTACTCTTGACTCCCTCTTTATATATATTTATTGCACGAACATTAGTACTGTTGGTATTTAAATTTTTCCTGTTCAAACTATGTGGATGTCCAACAGTGCAAATGATGTGGATGACCTATGTATATCTCTAGATATCCCTTTTGAATGTGGTTACAATGGTACTAACATGTTGGTATTATTGTTCAAATACTTCTTTTGAACAGAACAAAACATCCGGATGTACTCGAGTGATATGGTGCATATTTTAGAAGTGGCTTATGGAAGAAAATAATTTCAATGCAGGTATGCTATATTCATTAAATCATTATACAGAGATTATGCTTAGATTTTGCTATGCAACCTGTACACGTACATTTCTATAGATAATTCCATTTAGCATGCATGAACATCAATTTTAGAATGGCTCCCGAACAACCTATATATTGTATATTGTTATTAATGAGATGTTTTTATTCTTCATTCTAATATTAGGCCTACTCGGTACTTCATGTACATCAAGTTGTGTGTCTATAGTAACCAACTATAAAATAATTTTAGTTATAACCTCTTCATAGACGATGTTTGATTGTATTATCATCACATTCTTGATTTTCAGAGATTTAGAAATGGTGAATGTTCGTTAGTATCTTCAAAGTTTGGGAAATATATAAGAGAAATGCATGTCCCTGTTGGCTGAGAGAAAATGCATGTCCCTGTTGGCTGAGAGAAAATCTGATTGTTATAGTGGTAAGTAATATCCTAGAATATAAATTGAGGTTCTTAACTTTGGAAATGAATTGTGAGCATTGTGTGTTGATGCTACATCAGAAAAATATGATCAGTTGGTGTGACAACTCAAAAATGTCAGAAGTACCATCCATGCAGTTAGATTACTCATCTTGCCATTCGACCTTTGTATGTTGCTTCTCTTCTACATTTTATTGCTCTATTAACCGATTTTTCTTCTTCTTTCTCTAATGATACATCACTCAACTTTTTTGCTGCTATAGATTGCCCAGATAAATGGATGGTGCATGGCAAAGTTGCTGATTGCAAGGTGGAGAATGGGGCTACTACTACATAGACTTTTTTGCTGCTATAGATCGCCCAGATAAATGGATGGTGCATGGCAAAGTTGTTGATCGCAAGGTGGAGAATGGGCCTACTACTACATAGTTTTACATTAACGTTACAGAATGCCACTTTCATGGTCAATGTATGGGAATCATGTATATATATTCTATGGATTATGTACCATGTAATGCAACCGATTGGATTTAATGAATGAGATCTTTCTATTTACTGGATGTCCCGTTCATCTGCATTATCAATGTTGATTTAACAAATATTGTTGGTAATGTATAAAGTACTAACATAAAAGGGTCACACTAATCGTTATGTCCATTTCAAAGTCGGTTCGTGTAGGTGCAGGTTATCCACCAACACATACAAAGTGTTGTTAGCTGGAACTATATACGTTGCTACCTTGCAATGATTTTTCACATCGATTACCAATGCAATTATATATGTTGTTGTAGACCCTTGCAACGCCACCAACGGCAACGCATAATAATCCGTTGGGGTAGACCTTACCAATGGTTATATGGACATACGACAACGCATCAATGTGTTGCTGAAGGGGGGTTCCTGTTGTAGTGTTCTTATTCTCATTCTCTGTGGGAGACGGCTTCGCAACAAGCTCTTTGGACCTTGCAGCTATCTCGAAACTCACATGGGCATCGAGGGCAGCATATTTTATCCGCTTGTACGTTAAGGGATAATTCTCCCATCCAGACGACCTTAATGCCACCATCTTGTCACCCTTCTGAAGATTTGTACCAAGCACAAAATTTACTACGTCGAATAGGGATGGTGACTTCCACAAGAATTTTGATTCTGGTTTGTAGGTCAGCGATGCTATTCAAATCAAGGTTGTACGGCTCCAGCTTCTGTTTGTCCCCTTCGATGGCTGCCCCACATAAGTATACATCTTCCCGAGACAAGAAATTGTGAAGCTCACGTGGTATGGAGGGCGAGTGTATGATGTGGTACACCAAAACATTATCTTCGAGGCACAGCTGAAGGATGGCAGTGCGCTGGATCTTCCCAGGGGAACGCTCTGTGTACTCTGCGTCGAGACCGATGACCCTCGTCTCTACCTTTTCGAGGGAGTTGGATACATTGTTGATCCATAGCTGAACAACCCTTGGGTGGACGGTGACGGTGGCAACTATGCGCATCGAGCCTTCGACGAGGACATGTTGGACGCTAAAAACCTGCATCTCGATCTCTATCGCCATTTGGAACCGCTGGAACGGAGGGCTATGGTTTGGAGAATTAGGATTAGATGGCTAGTCTAATTGAAGTAGTAGATGATTATTTAAAGAGGTTAAAACAATGTGAACGCAGTGGGGTTTGGGTGCAAATGAAGACGAAGGGGAGGTGAAGAAGCCGAGGAGAATCGGTTCCCGATGGAGAAGTAAATGGGAGAAGTGGCGTGTAGGCAGTTGATTAGACGGATAGGTAGACTAAACGAAAAGGCTATGCGGGTAGACTGATGAGTTGTACCTGTTCGTGTACGTGCCCATCCTTCCTGATAGGTGGGACCTATGCAAATAGATAAAAAATGTGTTGTAGTTTTTTTTTAGCGCGTGAGTGGGAGACACAACATTCTCTAGTTAAGGAATACTCCCTCCGTTTAGGTGAGTATAAGTCACCTTATGAAAATCAGGTTTTCCCAAAACCTTTAGGTGTGGAGCATTAACTTCCTGCTCGATCCCCTCCCAGCCTCGTTAGCCGGCGTTCTCTTCCTTTGTTGCCGCGTTCTACCTTTCCATTTTTCCTCTTCTCAAGTGTGGAACGATCTGCATGCCGTCCTTGATGCACCAAAACGAGCACTGCATGCATCACAGCAGAGCGTTGATTGGGCATGCATGAGAATTTGGTTCTTCTCGCAATATGGATGATACCTGAACGATGAAGTGAACAGGCATGCTAGCACGGGAGACCTATTTACGCTATACAATACTGGAGTACTCATGTACTAGTAGTAGTAGTAGTAGTAGTAGTAGTAGTAGTAGTAGTAGTAGTAGTAGTAGTAGTAGTAGTCAGCCTCACCCTGTGCACAGTGCAGTCTGTCACCGCCGCTGTACAGCACATTGGCGCCTCGCCTCGTCTCCCTCTCCGCTCCCATAGCACCACTCCATCTCCATCTCCTTCTCCGTCTCCATCTCGCTGTGCCCCCATGTACCGTCGCCTCACTCGCCTCCCCCAGTTCCACTATTCCCTCGCTAGCCGCTCCAGCACCGACATCCTTCTCCCTCGTAAATCAAACCCTCTTCCAAACTCCACCATGGCCGAACGCGAACCGTGCAGCATCCATATGAGCCGCAATTGGAGCAATCTCCCCAGTGACATCCTCGACCTCTGTTGTTCGTGTATGGATATGTTGAGCACCCTGTGGTTGGCTGCATGCTCGAGGAACATGCACACGTCCATCGTCGAAGCAAGGCCTAAGCTTTTCAAGACACCCTGCTTGCTGCTATCTAGTCTTGCGAGATTGGCTCACCATGATACGGAGGCGTGCATGATGCCCCTCGAATTCAATCCGATCTCCATTATCCGAAACTTCTTTGCAGGTATGTAGTGGGTCGCCGTACATCATTTCCCTCGACATCGATCCGATCACCATCGCCCGAAACTTCTTGGCAGGTATGTACTGGGTCGGCATGAACTCCCACTGGATGGCTGCCTTCGGAGAAGATGGTAAAAAGTTGGTGCTCGTGAACTTCCAAACCTCCCATGAGATTATCCTTCCTCCGTTGGATTATATAGAGTATTACCATCGCGGTCCAAGTCATCTAGATTACTACGTCAGTTGGACGGACCTTGTTTTGTAGAAGATTGTAATCTGCCAAGTGCCCACATGACATACGAATTACGCAGACTTCAAGCTAATTGCCTTGTTCGACCGCGGACTCGCCTATCTTTATGCCGGTGCCTTCTTTAGCTGGAGACAACTCGGCTCGCAGTGGATCATCGTCAAAGCTGATACACACTTCTGTGATGCTATTGAACACAATGGCATCATCTACGCAATCGACAAAGCAGATGACACCACGTATTGCTGGGACGGCGCATGTAATTTGTTTCCTCTCATGTTAATGATGACGCCATGACACTGTTTGAACTTTTTGTGATGATTGGCATATCTCTATTTGAGCAGAATTTGAGTAGAACCATGGCAATGTATTAGAGACGCCGTAAATTAGCTATATTTGGAATGAGTTAATTCATGCGATTGTGACCATGTCATTACAGCCAATTTGTACCCTGAATAATCAAACGGTTAGGAATATATGGATATTATCCTTATTTTACAGTAATCTATATACTACTACTAAATATGAGTGTGTATCAATGGCCATGTTAGTTTCCTCATTTTCATGATGTAGAAACATGCACCACACTGCTGGTTTCATCTAACCATACATTAGGGAAGTAAATGTGCATATGGAGAACTCTATATTTGGAAGTAGTGAAATCCTACAATGCTTACCATGTGTACATACCTATATTCGCCCTTTAGCAATCAATGGCTAGAATAATATCCTCACAAAAATTTTGCCCACAGAACACAAGTATATAACAATGCATGGTCTGTTAGTTACCTTGAAGACTTTTTTTGTGAGGACAGAACATGATTACATAACATGCATGACATGGTAGTTTCCTGTGAAGAATCGATTGCGAGATAACATGAGTATAACCATGCATGGCACTTCTATATTTTTGAACCTAGTATACATTTCCCTGTATTTTCCTCCCAGTTCCAACAGGGACATATCAATGCTGTTTCTTGCATTATCCTACTCATACTCTGAACAATGATGATCTTACATTAAAAATGCATGTCCTTTTTGATATGATGCAGTGTCCCTATAGTTACTGCCCTTTGTAATCACACCACCTTTGCCAAAAACAGGGAAGCACAACTGGTTCCTCGCTTTATCAAACGACGGAAAAAGACTGATGATCATTCGGACACATGAGCCGGAAAACTTATATTGCAAAAACCCCACTGTATACAAGCACCGTGTAATACGTGAGTATCCGGACAGTGGCTGTTACGTCTATGAGCAGGATACCAGCTTGTTGGGGCCTTTAGGATTTTTTAGTTGGAGGCGAGTAAACAGCCTTGGTTCACACTCTCTGTTTCTCGGACTCAATTATCCGATTAACCAGGAGATCACTGTTGGCAAGGAGCTTGATGGCAGAGAGGCTCTGTTTGCTATGGAAAACTGTGTTTACACGGCGAGCCCTAGTAGTTCGGGAGCAAACTCCCCTGATTGTCAACGATACAGCCTGCAGCCAAAAGAAGGCGAGAATGACAAAGGCATCCGGATTAACTTTGATCCTTGGATGTCTCAATTACGACAGGCAGTGATGTGGTTCGAGCCTTCAGGTTGATAGGTGATTGGGATGTTGCATCGAAAGGGTGGAGTATGGGTGTCTCCGGATCACTGGTCACTGAAGCGAGGCTGCAAATTATGATGGTGTTGGATCATCTCTTCGAATGACTTTGTTGTCTTCGCTGCTGGTTCTGAATGGGTAGTTATTTCTTTTGTTATGCATATTCCTTGTCATTTGGTCATCCTCGTCTATGTCACTCTTACTATGTAATAGTTGCTTCTGTTTAGAATGTCATTCTCGTCTGGATCATGAGAGTCTGAGCGCTGCAGATGGGTGCATTTTGGTGGTGTAGCAAGACTTCTTATGAACTATCATGTCTTGCTGTTTATGTCAGTAGTAGTCACTAGTCAGTGTCTGAATGTTGTATATATCATTATTTTGAACTGTTTATTGTCTCGAACTACTGGTGGGCTAAATGAGGGCATCACCATTCTCCAGTGTTCAGAGTATATCTCCTTTTTTCAAGTTATATAATTTGAGCTCAGTGTCTTTTCAATGATGTACACTTGTTTGGGCCAGTGAGGTGTCGTTGAATATGGGCCGAGTAGTAACACAATGCCAAATAGGTCAATTATGACTCTCTGGCCGGGCTCTCAAAAGACCCTGAAAAAAAGGTCGGGCTCTCCAAAAAAGAATGAATAAGGACTCTTAGGCCGACATGTGGGCGCCACCGGTGTTTTCGTGCGCTTGCGCGCCGAGAGCATATTGGCGCGTGCTCGAAATTCATGCTACCTTTTCATCCATAGTCTCCCACCCTCCCCCACCTCTGGAATCTCGATTCCTACTCCAGTTCCCCCAAATCCCCCTCCTGTACTCCCTGTACTCAAGCGCACTATCATGTCGCCGGTCAACGTGGATCTCCGAGCCGGAGATCCTGAGGTCCGGCCTGCCTTCGGTCGCTGCGTGCTGTCGCTCAACAGTGGCATGGCGGCGCTTGACGACCAGTTTGCTAGCAAAGTGCTGATGGTAACCATCGACGGCGACCGGCCTCCCGTCTCGCCGGATGACCTTGTCAAAGCTCTTGGCATTGCGCATGGCATCCAAATAAGTGACTTGCCCGTCGAAGTCTGTCCGCCACTGGCTGATTTCTTCGTCAGGTTCCGGACAACTTTTGATTGCAGTCATGTGTTCGAATCTTCCTGGCGTTTGTTTTGCGATGGAGCGCTGGTGAGCTTTGATCGGTGCCACCCAGGATGGGGCTTGGTGCCCTCTGAGCTTGAGTTTTTAACAAAGCTTACCTTCCACAACATGCCTCAACGTGCTTGGAACAGCAAGTCCATGAACGAGCTTATCAACGACCTTGGAGGTGAGATCGTAAGTATGTTTGTTCCTCCAGACAGCTGGGCTCTGACGGTTATGGCATGGATGAAGAAGCCATCCACCATACCGAAGGTGATTGGTGTTGAGATACCGGTGCAGGAACCGGGGTTGTACTATTCGTCGCCACCAAGGCCGCTGCGGACCACGTTAGGGATGTACCTGTATCGAGTGTTCGTGCATGTCAAAGAAGTGGTCAATCCATCAATTGAAGTCCTGCCGCCGCCGCTGGTGCCAGGGTCCGTCGACGACGTCCATTACAGGAGTGAACATCAGACTTTCCCCGTGTTGCTCGGAACGATGGATGGCACAAGGCCTACTCCATCGCGCGGCAGAGGCCACTGCTTCTTTGGGAGAAGAGGCAGGGCTAGCTGCCTGGATGTGCTCTAATTTGAGGTAACAACTGATTCTTGTCAGATACTAGTTAAATCCGAGCTATGGGTGTGAAGCACTGATATGCCAGTACTTTTGATTGTGACATGTTCTAATTTTGTACCTGAACTTTTTTTAGAAAGGGTTGTACGTCAACTTAATGTGCTAGGAGAACTTATTGTGTTGTCTGTCTGTTTTCTTTGCACAACATTCAAGATATTTCCCCGTCATTGAGAAAGACGATGAACCGTTATGTATGACTTCGTTGGTTTCAACATAGCCCTTCCCGTAGCAATCCACTGCTTCCATCCTGATTGTGCCGCCTGCGTGAAATTTTTGTATGCAAGTTCAGTGTGCTATGATGTTCTATATGATTGTGTCAACTATATAAGTTTTTACTGAGCATCAGCAATGCATATGGCTGAAAGATGTATTTACGAGCATCGGCCGATGGGTCTCTCTCTCTATCTCTCTCTATCTCTCTCTCTCTCTATCTCTCTCTCTCTCACACACACACACACACGAACACACGCACAAGTGGGACCCGTTGAATTATTTATTTGCTGGTGACAACTTTTAATTAGGTTCCACTGTAATCTAACTTTTTTCTTAAGTTATTAATTGAGCTCAGTGACTTCAAAAAGTTGTACAGAAGCCTTTTTTGGGCCTTTCTGGTGTCGCTGAATGTGGGCTGAGTAACCATGTTAGGTTGTACTGTACTACACAGGCCTTTTTCGCTATTTTTTTAGAATAATACATTTTTTTATTAATTTTCATAAAAATTACGCTGGGTAAATTTTTTTCAAAAATAATACACCGTCGGCCCGCTGCAGGCCGACTGGGCCTAGTCGGCCCACAGCAGGCCGATTGGATTCCAGTCGGCCTATAGCCGGCCGACTGGCCCCTGTCGGCCCACTGTGGGCTGACTGAAGCTAATTGGCTCGCTGTGGGCTAATTGTTTTTGCAAACGTGTTAATCATGTATTAAAAAATATGTGTATTGTCATCCTCCGCTCGCTGTGGGCCCACTGTTGACTAAAAAATATGTTTTAAAATGTGTTAATCATGTATTTAAAAATTGTTAAATGTGTGTATAAAAATGTTCCTTATCTATACAAAAAAATTTAAATGTGTGTATAAAAAATAGCTTTTTTCAACATCAGCAATGCAACTGAGCCGACAGTTGTACACAATATCCGGGTCAACTTGTTATTCTCCGCCCCGCTGGGCTGCAAACTTTCCTAGGAGGTATGCATTAGGCTTAACAAGAGAATTGACTTTAAAAAATAATAAATGCGATGTAATTATAATAACTGGACAGTTACTATGCACCAAACACGTAATTAGTTTGAAAAAATATATTATTTTTGGAATTTGAAAATTTTAATTTCATTACTTGTTGCGCGCGCAATATTTCGTTGGATTTTAACGTAATACAACTTTATTTTGAAATTGTATTTAACCTGACTAGAAATTTCGGATAAAAATATTTCGGATCCCATCAAAATGTGGGGATTTTTTTAATTCTGTTTTGAGCGGTTGTTTGAAATTATTAATAGTTGTCCTAGCTTGAAGTTGGGCTGTACTTTTAACAAACTGTAAATGGGCTGTAGTAAATTCCATTAGAATTAAAAAATGGGTTGTACATTCTTACAAATTGCAAATGGGCTATATGTTCTCTGCCAAATCCGAGCTGTGGGCCTACTAAGTTGACGCGTACAAAGGGCTTTGTCAACTTAGTCAAATATAAACGATTCTAGCGCAGTGATCGTACGATGTCCATCCAACGGCCGTAGTGCTTCTTCAACCTCTGGTCTTCTTGCTCCAGCCGCCCAAAGCAACGCCGGTCGTGTCGCGTGCTCCTGCCTCCCGTGGCCGGCTGTGATGCCACGGAGGCCTCACCGCCCCGTACTACTCCCACCGCTAGCCAGGCCATCCCTCTACTCACCCACACCCCCTGTTATTCTACGACAACGACAGCCTCACACCGCAGCCGAACCAGTGAACCCTCGTACTCCTCTCCGCGCGGGCTTCCACTGTTGCGTCTTCCCTGGCTCCGCGTCGTCCCCTTCCTAGGCCTCGCCGTCGTCCAGACCACCGCCCTGGTGCTCTCGGCGTGGCGTGGTCAACGTGGTCAATGACCGACTTCCATCGGAAGAGTACTGTATGTGGAGAGGCTAACAGTGGGTCCTCGGCAGCCGCAAGGAAGTGCCTCCTTATTACGCGCAAAATAATTATTCCTCCACCTAACAGCAGGGACCCACCGGACGGGCCACCATATTTCACAAAAAATGATTCGCCCCCTGACTGCTGGGACCCACGAGCTACATCTTCGCACGCAAGGAAGTGCGTCCGAAAAAAATGATTCGCCCCCTTGACTGCAGGGACCCACCAGCCCCCCGACTGCTGGGACCCACCAGCTACACCTTCGCACGCAAGGAAGTGCGTCCGGGAAAAAAACGATTCGCCCCCTGAATGCTGGGACCCACCAGCTACATCTTCGCAGGCAAGGAAGTGCCTGACAGTCGGGACTCACCTGGTCGAAGCGTATGTAGCGTTGTTATTCTGGTCGCGAACGTGTACGTACATACTGGTCGATGTAGAGGCGCGCATGTGTCGTAGTAGAGGCGTGCGCGTAGCATGTACACGTACGTACAACGGCCAGGGTGCAAGAAAGAAAATACGGCCACGTATGTGTACATACGGGCGGGGTCTCGAGCGCCTACTCGTGCATACGTACGGCTAGGGCTCGTGTACATGGCTGGGTCGGAATGGAGAAACAACATCGTCGTCGTGTTCATGGGGAGGCAACGGAATGCGTCGTGTTCATGGGGAGGCAACGGAATGCGTCGTGTTCATCGGGAGGCAACGGAATGCGTCGTGTTCATCGGGAGGGCTTGGACGGAACAGGCGATGGAAACGAGGCCTGGCGTACCGCAGAACGGAGGAAACGGCCTTGTGTTCGACCGAGCATGTTCGAAACGGGATCATGTTCATCGGGAGGGGTCTGGCGTACTGCAAAACGGAGGAAACAGACCTCCTAAGGTCGAAACGGGGGTCCTGTTGATCGGGAGGGGTGTGGCGTACCGCAAAACGGACAAAACGGACTTGTGTTGGAGTGCTACGGTCGAAACGGGGGTCCTGTTCATCGGGAGGGGTGTGGCGTACCGCAAAACGGGACTCCACGGGATACTGTTCATCTCCACCGTCGACCTCCTCCAGCCTCCATGGGCTCCTATTCATCCAGCCTCCGCGGGCTCCTGTTCATCCAGCCTCCACAGCGCGCTACTCCACCGGCTACTGTTCAACCACCCCTCCATCGTCTACTGTTCATCCAGCCCTCCACACCACGGGTTCCTGTTCAACCATCCCTCCACCGTCTACTGTTCATCCAGCCCTCCACACCATGGGGTCCTGTTCATCCACCCCTCCACGGGCACCCCTCCACCGTCTACTGTTCATCCAGCCCTCCACCACACCACGGGGTCCTGTAAATGTAGAGGCAACGCCACCGCTCACTGTTCATCCAAACCCCCCGCAACGCTCACTGTTCATCCCATCGATCGGCTTCAGTTAGCAGCAGTACCGAAGGAATCGCTCGATCGGGTTCAGTTAACAGCCATCGATCGATCGCTCGGGTTCAGTAACGCGTAGCCTGCAGTGCAATCGCTCGGGTTCAGTTAGAGCCCAATGCCTCGCTCGGGTTCAGTTAGAGCCAACGCCTCGCACACACGCGCGGAAATGTACGAGAGAAACACGCATCGCTCGGCCCCCGACCTCCACGATAACCGGGAACTCCTCGAAATTTTCCTCCCCCTCGCTTCTACCACGGTTTTTTCCGTCATGGACGGCCCAAAGAATGTCATGCAGCTGCGTCTCTGGCCTGCCCAGGACGAAAAGCCCATTTTCTGTCATGATTTATTGTCATAGAAGTAGGAGCCCACCACATCTATGATCAATACCGGGTTTTGTCACAATTATCGTCATAGAAGTGTCATATGTATGACAGAAAAAAAAAATTTGTTCGGCCCAAAATGTCACGGATGTGTCTTTTTTTGGTAGTGTCACTAGTATGCCTCTACTTGGCTAGCTCGTTGATCAAAGATGGTTATGTTTCCTAGCCATAGACATGAGTTTTCATTTGATTAACGTGATCACATCATTAGGAGAATGATGTGATTGACTTGACCCATTCCGTTAGCTTAGCACTTGATCGTTTAGTATGTTGCTATTGCTTTCTTCATGACTTATACATGTTCCTATGACTATGAGATTATGCAACTCCCGTTTACCGTAGGAACACTTTGTGTGCTACAAAACATCACAACATAATTGGGTGATTATAAAGGTGCTCTACTAGTGTCTCCGAAGGTACTTGTTGAGTTGGCGTATTTTGAGATAAGGATTTGTCACTCCAATTGCCGGAGAGGTATCTCTGGGCCCACTCGGTAATACATATCACTATAAGCCTTGCAAGCATTGTAACTAATGAGTTAGTTGCGGGATGATGTATTACATAATGAGTAAAGAGACTTGCCGTTAACGAGATTGAACTAGGTATTGAGATACCGACGATCTAATCTCGTGCAGGTAAAATACCGATGACAAAGGGAACAATGTATGTTGTTATGCGGTTTGACCGAGAAAGATCTTCGTAGAATATGTGGGAGCCAATTTGAGCATCCAGGTTCCGCTATTGGTTATTGACCGGATACGTGTCTAGGTGATGTCTACATAGTTCTCGAACTCGTAGGGTCTGCACGCTTAAAGTTCGGTGACGATCGGTATTATGAGTTTTTGTGTTTTGATGTACCGAATGTTGTTCGGAGTCCCGGATATGATCACGGACATGACGAGGAGTCTCGAAATGGTCGAGACGTAAAGATTGATATATTGGACGACTATGTTCGAACATCGGAAAGGTTCTGGAAGGTTTCAGAC
>NC_041386.1:559833215-559930380 GCF_002162155.2 Triticum dicoccoides | reverse complement strand
GCCCCCTCTTTCCTTCTCCTCCTCTCCCTTTCCTTCCCCTCTCCTACTCCTAGTGGTAGTAGGACTCCCCCTCTTGGCGCACCTCTCCCTGGCCGGGCGCCTCCTCCCCCTTGCTCCTTTATATATGGGGGCAGGGGGCACCCCATAGACACAACAATTGATCATTGATCTCTTAGCCGTGTGCGGTGCCCCCCTCCACCATAATCCACCTCGATCATATCGTAGCAGTGCTTAGGCGAAGCCCTGCATAGGTAGCATCATCATCACCGTCACCATGCCGTCATGCTGACGAAACTCTCCTGTGAAGCTTTGCTAGATCGGGGCTCATGGGACGTCATCAAGTTGAACGTGTGCACAACTCGGAGGTGCCGTGCGTTCGGTACTTGGATCGGTCGGATCGTGAAGATGTACGACTACATCAACCGCGTTGTGCCAACGCTTCCGCATTCGGTCTACGAGGGTACGTGGACACACTCTCCCCTCTCATTGCTATGCATCACCATGATCCTGTGTGTGCGTAGGTAATTGTTTGAAATTACTACGTTCCCCAACAGTGGCATCCGAGCCAGGTTATTGCGTAGATGTTATATGCATGAGTAGAACACAAGTGAGTTGTGGGCGATACAAGTCATACTGCTTACCAGCATGTCATACTTTGGTTCGGCGGTATTGTTGGATGAAGCGGCCCGGACTGACATTACGCGTACTCTTACACGAGACTGGTTCTACCAACATGCTGTGCACACAGGTGGCTGGCGGGTGTCAGTTTCTCCAACTTTAGTTGAACCGAGTGTGGCTACACCCGGTCCTTGTGAAGGTTAAAACAGCACTAACTTGACGAACTATCATTGTGGTTTTGATGCGTAGGTAAGAATGGTTCTTGCTGAGCCCGTAGCCGCCACGTAAAACTGGCAACAAGAAAGTAGAGGATGTCTAACTTGTTGTTGCAGGGCATGTTGTGATGTGATATGGTCAAGACATGATGCTATATTTATTGTATGAGATGATCATGTTTTGTAACGGAGTTATCGGCAACTGGCAGGAGCCATATGGTTGTCGCTTTATTGTATGCAATGCAATCGCCCTGTAATTGCTTTACTTTATCACTAAGCGGTAGCGATAGTCGTAGAAGCAATAGTTGGCGAGACGACAACGATGCTACGATGGAGATCAAGGTGTAGCGCCGGTGACGATGGTGATCATGACGGTGCTTTGGAGATGGAGATCAAAGGCACAAGATGATGATGGCCATATCATATCACTTATATTGATTGCATGTGATGTTTATCCTTATGCATCTTATTTTGCTTTGTTTGACGGTAGCATTATAAGATGATCTCTCACTAAATTTCAAGGTAAAAGTGTTCTCCCTGAGTATGCACCATTGCCAAAGTTCGTCGTGCCGAGACACCATGTGATGATCGGGTGTGATAAGCTCAACGTTCCTCTACAACGGGTGTAAGACAGTTTTCCACACGCAGAATACTCGGGTTAAACTTGACGAGCCTAGCATATGTAGATATGGCCTCGGAACACTGAGACAGAAAGGTCGAGCGTTAATCATATAGTAGATATGATCAACATAGTGATGTTCACCATTGAAAACTACTCTACTTCACGTGATGATCTGTTAGGGTTTACTTGATATGAATCACGTGATCACTTAGATGATTAGAGGGATGTCTATCTAAGTGGGAGTTCTTAAGTAATACCATTAATTGAACTTAAATTTATCATGAACTTAGTACCTGATAGTATTTTGCTTGTCTATGTTATTGTAGATAGATGGCCCGTACTGTTGTTCCGTTGAATTTTAATGTGTTCCTTGAGAAAGCAAAGTTGAAAGATGATGGTAGCAATTACACGGACTGGGTCCATAACTTGAGGATTATCCTCATTGCTGCACAGAAGAATTATGTCCTCGAAGCACCGTTGGGTGCCAGGCCTGCTACAGATGCTGCTGATGACGTTAAGAACGTCTGGCAGAGTAAAATTGATGACTACTCGATAGTTCAATGTGCCATGCTTTACGGCTTAGAACCGGGACTTCAACGACGTTTTGAACATCATGGAGCATATGAGATGTTCCAGGAGTTGAAATTAATATTTCAAGCAAATGCCCGGATTGAGAGATATGAAGTCTCCAATAAGTTCTACAACTGCAAGATGGAGGAGAATAGTTCTGTTAGTGAGCATATACTCAGAATGTCTGGGTACTGCAATCACTTGATTCAACTCGGAGTTAATCTTCCGGATGATAGTGTTATTGACATAATTCTCCAATCACTGCCACCAAGCTACAAGAGCTTAGTGATGAACTATAATATGCAAGGGATGGATAAGACAATTCCCGAGCTCTTCGCATGCTAAATGCCGCGGAAGTAGAAATTAAAAAGGAGCATCAAGTGTTGATGGTTAACAAAACCACCAGTTTCAAGAAAAAGGGTAAAGGGAAGAAGAAGGGGAACTTCAAGAATAACGACAAGCAAGTTGTTGCTCAAGAGAAGAAACCCAAATTTGGACCTAAACCTGAGACTGAGTGCTTCTACTGCAAAGGAACTGGTCACTAGAAGCGGAACTGCCCCAAGTATTTGGCGGATAAGAATGATGGCAAGGTGAACAAAGGTATATGTTATATACATGTTATTGATGTGTACCTTACCAGAGCTCGCAGTAGTACCTCGATATTTGGTACTGGTTCTATTGCTAATATTTGCAACTCGAAATAGGGACTACGGATTAAGCGAAGATTGGCTAAGGACGAGGTGACGATGCGCGTGGGAAATGGTTCCAAAGTCGATGTGATCGCTGTCGGCACGCTACCTCTACATCTACCTTCGGGATTAGTTTTAGACCTTAATAATTGTTATTTGGTGTCAGCGTTGAGCATGAACATTATATCTGGATCTTGTTTGACGCGAGTTGGTTATTCTTTTAAACCCGAGAATAATGGTTGTTCTATTTATATGAGTAATATATTTTATGGTCATGCACCCTTGAAGAGTGTTCTATTTGTGTTAAATGTCGATAGTAGTGACACACATATTCATAATGTTGAAGCCAACAGATGCAGAGTTGATAATGATAGTGCAACTTATTTGTGGCACTGCCGTTTAGGTCATATTGGTGTAAAGCGCATGAAGAAACTCCATACTGATGGACTTCTAGAATCACTTGGTACTTGTGAACCATGCCTCATGGGCAAGATGACTAAAACGCCGTTCTCCGGTACAATGGAGCGAGGAACAAACTTGTTGGAAATCATACATACTGATGTATGTGGTCCGATGAATATTGAGGCTCGCGGCGGGCATCGTTATTTTCTCACCATCACAGATGATTTGAGCAGATATGGGTATATCTACTTAATGAAACATAAGTCTGAAACATTTGAAAAGTTCAAAGAATTTCAGTGTGAAGTGGAAAATCATCGTAACAAGAAAATAAAGTTTCTACGATTTGATCTTGGAGGAGAATATTTGAGTTACGAGTTTGGTCTACATTTGAAACAATGCGGAATAGTTTCGCAACTCACGCCACCTGGAACACCACAGTGCAATGGTGTGTCCGAACATCATAATCGTACTTTACTAGATATGGTGTGATCTATGATGTCTCTTACTGATTTACCGCTATCATTTTGGGGTTATGCTTTAGAGACGGCTGCATTCTCGTTAAATAGGGCACCATCAAAATCCGTTGAGACGACGCCTTATGAACTATGGTTTGGCAAGAAACCAAAGTTGTCATTTCTTAAAGTTTGGGGCTGCGATGCTTATGTGAAAAAGCTTCAACATAATAAGCTCGAACCCAAATCGGAGAAATGTGTCTTCATAGGATACCCAAAGGAAACTGTTGGGTACACCTTCTATCACAGATCCGAAGGCAAGACATTCATTGCTAAGAATGGATCCTTTCTAGAGAAGGAGTTTCTCTCGAAAGAAGTGAGTGGGAGGAAACTAGAACTTGATGAGGTAATTGTACCTGCTCCCTTATTGGAAAGTAGTTCATCACAAAAAAACGGTTCCTGTGACACCTACACCAATTAGTGAGGAAGCCAATGATGATGATCATGAAACTTCAGATCAAGTTACTATCGAAAGCGTAGGATAACCAGAGCAAGATCCGCACGAGAGTGGTATGGTAATCCTGTTCTGGAGGTCATGTTGCTAGACCATGACGAACATACAAACTATGAGGAAGCGATGATGAGCCCAGATTCCGCAAAATGGCTTGAGGCCATGAAATCTGAGATGGGATCCATGTATGAGAACAAAGTGTGGAATTTGGTTGACTTGCCCGATGATCGGCAAGCCATCGAAAATAAATGGATCTTCAAGAAGAAGACAGACGCTGATGGTAATGTTACTATCTACAAAGCTCGACTTGTTGCGAAAGGTTTTCGACAAGTTCAAGGAGTTGACTATGATGAGACCTTCTCACCCGTAGTGATGCTTAAGTCCGTCCGAATCATGTTAGCTAATGCCGCATTTTATGATTATGAAATTTCGCAAATGGATGTAAAGACTACATTCCTAAATGGATTTCTGGAAGAAGAGTTGTATATGATGCAACCTGAAGGTTTTATCGATTCAAAAGGTGTTAACAAAGTGTGCAAGCTCCAGCGATCCATTTATGGACTGGTGCAAGCCTCTCGGAGTTGGAATAAATGTTTTGATAGTGTGATCAAAGCATATGGTTTTATACAGACATTTGGAGAAGCCAGTATTTACAATAAAGTGAGTGGGAGCTCTGTAGCATTTCTAATATTATATGTGGATGACATATTGTTGATTGGAAATGATATAGACTTTCTATATAGCATAAAAGGATATTTGAATAAGAGTTTTTCAACGAAAGACCTCGGTGAAGCTGCTTACATATTGGGCATCAAGATCTATAGAGATTGATCAAGACGCTTAATTGGACTTTCACAAAGCACATACCTTGACAAAGTTTTGAATAAGTTCAAAATGGATCAGGTAAAGAAAGGGTTCTTGCCTGTGTTACAAGGTGTGAAGTTGAGTAAGACTCAATGCCCGACCACTGCAGAAGATAGAGAGAAAATGAAAGATGGTCCTATGCTTCAGCCATAGGCTCTATCATGTATGCAATGATGTGTACCGGACCTTATGTGTGCCTTGCTATTAGTTTAGCAGCGAGGTACCAAAGTAATCCAGGAGTGGATCACTGGACAGCGGTCAAGAACATCCTGAAGTGCGTGAAAGGGACTAAGGATATATTTCTCGTTTATGGAGGTGACAAAGAGCTCACCGTAAATGGTTATGTTGATGCAAGCTTTGACACTGATCCGGACGATTCTAAATCGCAAACCGGATACTTGTTTATATTGAACGGTGGAGCTATCAGTTGGAGCAGTTCTAAACAGAGCGTCATGGCGGGATCTACATGTGAAGCGGAGTACATTGCTGCTTTGGAAGCAGCAAATGAAGGAGTCTGGATGAAGGAGTTCATATCCGATATAGGTGTCATATCTAATGCATCGGGTCCACTGAAAATCTTTTGTGACAATACTGCTGCAATTGCCTTGGCAAAGGAATCCAGATTACACAAGAGAACCAAGCACATCAAGAGACGCTTCAACTCCATCCGGGATCAAGTCCATGTGGGAGACATTGAGATTTTCAAGATACATATGGATCTAAATGTTGCAGACCCGTTGACTAAGCCTCTTCCACGAGAAAAACATGATCAGCACCAAGGCTCCATGGGTGTTAGAATCATTACTGTGTAATCTAGATTATTGACTCTAGTGCAAGTGGGAGACTGAAGGAAATATGCCCTAGAGGCAATAATAAAGTTATTATTTATTTCCTTATATCATGATAACTATTTATTATTCATGCTAGAATTGTATTAACCGGAAACATGATACATGTGTGAATACATAGACAAACAGAGTGTCACTAGTATGCCTCTTCTTGACTAGCTCATTGATCAACGATTGTTATGTTTCCTAGCCATAGACATGAGTTGTCATTTGATTAACGGGATCACATCATTAGGAGAATGATGTGATTGAATTGTCCCATTCCGTTAGCTTAGTACTTGATCGTTTAGTATGTTGCTATTGCTTTCTTCATGACTTAGACATGTTACTATGACTATGAGATTATGCAACTCCCGTTTACCGGAGGAACACTTTGTGTGCTACAAAACATCACAACGTAACTGAGTGATTATAAAGGTTCTCTACTGGTGTCTCCGAAGGTACTTGTTGAGTTGGCGTATTTCGAGATTAGGATTTGTCACTCCAATTGTCAGAGAGGTATCTCTGGGCCCACTCGATAATGCACATCACTATAAGCCTTGCCACCTTTGTAACTAATGAGTTAGTCGTGGCATGATGTAGTACAGAACGAGTAAGGAGACTTGCCGGTAACGAGATTGAACTAGGTATTGAGATACCGACGATCGAATCTCGGGCAAGTAACATACTGATGAGAAAGGGAACAACGTATGTTGTTATGCGGTTTGACCGAGAAAGATCTTTGTAGAATATGTGGGAGCCAATATGAGCATCCAGGTTCCGTTATTGGTTATTGACCGGAGACGTGTCTCGGTCATGTCTACATAGTTCTCGAACCCGTAGGGTCTGCACGCTTAAAGTTCGGTGACGATCGGTATTATGAGTTTTTGTGTTTTGATGTACCAAAGGTAGTTCGAAGTCCCGGATATGATCACGGACATGACGAGGAGTCTCGAAATGGTCGAGACATAAAGATCAATATATTGGACGACTATGTTCGGGCACCGAAAAGGTTTCGGACATATACCGGAGCACCAAGGGAAGCAAGGGGAGTGTGGGGCGTGCCCCCCCCCCGAAGGCCCAAACCAAATTGGTTTAGGGCAAGCGGGGCCGGCCCCCTCTTTCCTTCTCCTCCTCTCCCTTTCCTTTCCCCTCTCCTACTCCTACTAGGAAAAGGAGGAGTCCTACTCCTAGTGGGAGTAGGACTCCTCCTCTTGGCGCGCCTCTCCCAGGCCGGCCGCCTTGTAACGCCCTCGATGTGGCTATATCTCCCACATGTCGAAGCACGACTTAGAGGCATAACCGCATTGAAAGCAATGTTGCAAGTGAGGTAATCTTTGCAAACAACCCATGTCATACAATAAGGGAAAAGATACATAGTTGGCTTACAGTCTCCACTACACACAATTACATGAATAAAGCATTACATCAACCAGATACAATCAAGGTCCGACTACGGAACCCAAAATTAAAGAAGACTACCTCAAATGCTACACAGATCCCCGATCGTCCCGACTGGCCTCCACTACTGATCAACTAGGACGAAACAACACAAAGGACAAGATCTTCATCGAACTCCTCCTTGAGCTTGTTTGCGTCACCTGCTCGGTAGCATCGGCACCTGCAAACTGGTTTTGGAAGTATCTGTGAGTCACGGGGACTCAGCAATCTCACACCCTCGCGATCAAGACTATTTAAGCTTATAGGTAAGGTAAAAGGTATGAGGTGGAGCTGCAACAAGCGACTAGCATATATGGTGGCTAACATACGCACAAGAGAGCGAGAAGAGAAGGCAAAGCACGATCAAACAACTATGATCAAGAAGTGATCCTAGAACAACCTACGTCAAGCATAACTCCAACACCGTGTTCACTTCCCGGACCCTGCCGAGAAGAGACCATCACGGTTACACACGCGGTTGATGTATTTTAATTAAGGTCAACTTCAGGTTTTCTACAACCGGACATTAACAAATTCCCATCTGCCCATAACCGCGGGCACGTCTTTCGAAAGTTCAAAACCCTGCAGGGGTGTCCCAACTTAGCCCATCACAAGCTCTCACGGTCAATGAAGGATATTCCTTCTAGCGGGAAGACCCGATCAGACTCAGAATCCCGGTTACAAGACATTTCGACAGTGGTAAAACAAGACCAGCAAAGCCACCCGAATGTGCCGACAAATCCTGATAGGAGCTGCACATATCTCGTTCTCAGGGCACACCGGATTTTCCAAACTTCCGGTAGGCCAGCCCAGAGTTGCCCCTGGTGGCCACCGGCGGCTGACAAGGTGGACCAACACTCAGAGGAGCACTGGCCCGGGGGGGTTAAAATAATGATGACCCTCGAGAGCGCGACTCCCAAGGGAAAAGAAAAGGCTAGGTGGCAAATGGTAAAACCAAGGTTGGGCCTTGCTGGAGGAGTTTTATTCAAAGCAAACTATCAGGAGGTTCCCATTATAACCCAACCGCATAAGGAACGCAAAATCCAGGAACATAACACTGATATGACGGAAACTAGGGCGGCAAGAGTGGAACAAAACACCAGGCATAAGGCCGAGCCTTCCACCCTTTACCAAGTATATAGATGCATTAATTAAATAAGAGATATTGTGATATCCCAACAAGTAAACATGTTCCACCAAGGAACAACATATCCATGTTCCAACAAGGAACAAACTTCAATCTTCACCTGCAACTAACAACGCTATAAGAGGGGCTGAGCAAAGTGGTAACATAGCCAAACAATGGTTTGCTAGGACAAGGTGGGTTAGAGGCTTGGTTCAACAATATGGGAGGCATGATAAGCAAGTGGTAGGTATCGCAGCAAAGGCATAGCAATAGAGCGAGCAACTATCAAGCAAAGATAGAAGTGATTTCGAGGGTATGGTCATCTTGCCTGAAATCCCGCAAGGAAGAAGAACGAGTCCAGGAAGAAGACAAACGGACATAGTCGAACGGTTCCTCATAAACGCGACGTTATCGGAACCAACCCGAAGAAGCAACACCGGAAAGAAGCAAACAACATAGTAAACAACCACCATATAATCATGGCATGAAGCACAATCAAGTATGATGCATGTCTGGTTTAAAGAGGCATGGCATGGAAAAATGCACAAGCAACCCTACAAATTAAGTGGAGCCCAATATGCAACGAGTTGCATATTGACGAAACACAACGACAAGTTATTTAGTTCGATCTCGTTTATGTACCCAACAATATTAAATGTTTTTAAACATGGCAAGAGGGTGACGCAAAATAAAACTACCTATCTAGTCAAGTTTAAATGAGGCTGGAAGCAACGAACACCAATTCTGGTATATCCCCATATGCATATATTAGGTTTGGTGCTGTTCTGCCCTGAACACCATTTTAGGGTTGTTAAACATGCAAAGTAAAGTCACCATGATAAACTAGGCATTTTTCTACCCCATTTATATATAAAGTTTATTAAATTCCGAGTTACGGTTAAATAGTTATGAATTAAAGCATTTTAGCATGGCATTAGGCAAAATAACCACAAACAAAATTTTAGACATTTTAAACATGGATGAAAAAGACATATTATGAAACTACACAAAATTCTAAGAAACTTTCATATATTAAGTTTTTACATGTGATGCTTAGTTTGTGAGTTAAAATATGTATGAAGTTCAAGGGTATTTCTGCAAAACTGGCAGTACTTAGGAAATTAGCTAAAACATTATGCGGAAAAAAATACATCTCGGGCCGAATCTAGCCGGCCCAACAATGGAAACAAGAAAGAGGGCACGCAGCTGGCCTCACCATGGGCCGAGGCCCAGTTGCCAGGGAGGTTGCAGGAGGGCGCGCTGGGCCTTTGCGAGGCAGGCAGGGAAGCGACTCGACCTGAGTCAACGCGCGATGACATGCTCGCTGCAGACAAACAGGGGCGGCGCACGGGACAACAACGGCGGGCTGCAGGGAAGGACGGCGAGGCGATCGTGGGAATAGCGGGATGGAGCACGGATCCGGTCGAGGACGTGGAATCCGGGCGCGCGGAGAAGACCGGGACGGCTGCAGAAAGGCCAGGACGGAGCGGGTCGCGGCCGCCGGCAGCATAACTTGCAACAGCAGCGGCTGGGCATGGCAGCATGGCGCAGGGGCATCAGCGGAACGGGGTCGCGCCGGGGAAGATCGGGGCACCGCGGGCGACGTTCTTGTCGAGGTACTCCTTCGAGAAGAAGACGGCGGCATCGCTGTTACAGAGAAAAAATAGAGAGAGTCCAGTGAGGCAGAGAGAGCTTCAACGCCGGAGAGAGAATGGGCACGGCGGTGAGGATGGCATGCTGGTTCGGGCGAGGAACGGAGCAGCTCCGGCGGTGGCACTCTCCGGCGGGGTCGCTCAGGCCTGGTGCAGCTCGGGCGCATAGGAGCTCCATGCGGGTGCAGGCTGGAGGTCGAGCAGAGGAGGAGGGGGTTGCGCTGGTTGGTGGGTTGGATCGGGCAGGGGAGATCCCAAGGGGGGATTTGGTCAGATGGCGGCGGCGATGGGACAAACTCCTAGGTTTTAGGGTTGCTGGTTTAAATAGTGAGTGGGTCTATATGCAGACTAATGGAAGCCCTTCGATCTAAATCGGACGTCTGAGAAAAATATAGGTTTGGAAGTCCAATAAATAAAACGGAGATGTTTTATAGATGTTAGGGGATGATCCGGACACAGCGGTAACGATTGTCCGGGTCGGGTCCGGGACAGTTTCGGACGTGCACGTGAGGGGTTCGAAGCAGTGTGCAGAGAGGGTTTCAGGGCCTGACGGTTGTCAGCGGACTGTGCAGAAGGGCTCGAGCTGAGAGAAGAGAAGAGAGAGAGACCCGGCGACTGTTTCCGGAGACCGAAAACGTCCGACGTTTTGACCGACTACTATTGCCGCTATATTTATCTGTTGGGGCGTCAAACGGACTCCGAATGCGATGAAACTTGGCAGGCGGTCTACCTACACTATAACAAGACCGCACACCAACTCTCATCCCATTCCGAGAACATTTTCCGGCCACTTATAAAATACTATTTCAGACGTGCCACGGGCGCGTGCAAGTGTGTCTGGGCTCAGAACGGACAACGGACGGAACTGGGGGAACCCGGATGGATGCAGGTTTTGAAAACAAGATGATGCAATGCACATGATGACATGACAAGATGCAACACGCAAGCGAATGGCATGGCAACAACAGCGAATAACTGGAAGACACCTGGAACATCGGTCTCGGGGCGTTACACGCCTCCTCCCCCTTGCTCCTTTATATACGGGGGAGGGGGAACCCCATAAACAAAACAATTGATCATTGATCTCTTAGCCGTGTGTGGTGCCCCCTCCACCATAATCCACCTCGATCATATCGTAGCGGTGCTTAGGCGAAGCCCTGCATCGGTAGCATCATCATCACCATCACCACACCATCGTGCTGACGAAACTGTCCTGTGAAGCTTTGCTGGATCGGAGCTCGCAGGACGTCATCGAGTTGAACGTGTGCAGAACTCGGAGGTGTCATGTGTTCGGTACTTGGATCGGTCGGATCATGAAGACGTACGACTACATCAACTGCATTGTGCTAACACTTCCACATTAGGTCTACGAGGGTACATGGACACACTCTCCCCTCTCGTTGCTATGCATCACCATGATCCTGTGTGTGCGTAGGATTTTTTTTGAAATTACTACGTTCCCCAACACACTCTCTCCCTCTCGTTACTATGCATCTCCTAGATAGATATTGCGTGATCGTAGGAAAAAATTTAAAATATTGCGTTCCCCAACAGTGGCATCCGAGCCAGGTCTATGCGTAGATTTTATATGCATGAGTGGACCACAAAGAGTTGTGGGCGATAATAGTCATACTGCTTACCAGCATGTCATACTTTGATTTGGCGGTATTGTTGGATGAAGCGGCTGAAGGAAATATGCCCTAGATGCAATAATAAAGTTGTTATTTATATTTTCTTATATCATGATAAATATTTATTATTCACGCTAGAATTGTATTAACTGGAAACTCAGTACATGTGTGAATACATAGACAAACAGAATGTCACTAGTATGCCTCTACTTGACTAGCTCGTTGAATTAATGATGGTTATGTTTCCTCACCATAGACATGAGTTGTCATTTGATTAACGGGATCACGTCATTAGAGAATTATGTGATTGACTTGACCCAGCCGTTGGCTTAGCACGATGATCGTTTAGTTTGTTGCTATTGCTTTCTCCATAGCTTATACATGTTCCCACGACTATGAGATCATGCAACTCCCGAATGCCGGAGGAACACTATGTGTGCTACAAAATGTCACAACGTAACTGGGTGATTATAAAGGTGCTCTATAGGTGTCTCCCATGGTGTTTGTTGAGTTGGCATAGATCAAGATTAGGATTTGTCACTCCGATTGTCGGAGAGGTATCTCTGGGCCCTCTCGGTGATGCACATCACTATAAGCCTTGCAAGCAATGTGACTGATGAGTTAGTTACGGGATGTTGCATTACGAAACGAGTAAAGAGACTTGCCGGTAACGAGATTGAACTACGTATTGAGATACGATGATCGAATCTCGGGCAAGTAACATACCGATGACAAAGGGAACAACGTATGTTGTTATGCGGTTTGACCGATAGGGATCTTGGTAGAATACGTAGGAACCAATATGAGCATCCAGGTTCTGCTATTGGTTATTGACCGTAAGTGAGTCTCGGTCATGCCTACATAGTTCTCGAACCCGTAGGGTCCGCACACTTAACGTTCGATGACGATCAGTATTATGAGTTTATATGTTTTGATGAACCGAAGGTTGTTTGGAGTCCCGGATGTGATCACGGGCATGACGAGGAGTCTCGAAATGGTCGATACATAAAGATCGTTATATTGGAAGCCTATGTTTGGACATCGGAATGGTTCCGGGTGGTTCGGGCATTTTACCGGAGTACCGGGAGGTTATCGGAACCCCCCAGGAGAAGTTATGGGCCTTATGGGCCATAAGAAGGAAGCACACCAGCCCACAAGGGGCTGGTGCGCTCCCCTTGGGCAGCAGGCCGAATTGGAATAGGATTGGGGGGCTTTCCTTCTCTCCTACTCCTCCTTCCCTTCCTCTCCTACTCCAACTAGGGAAGGGGGCAATCCTACACCCAGTGGGAGTAGGACTCCCCTAGGGCGGGCCATAGAGAGGGCCGGCCCCTCCCCTCCTCCACTCCTTTATATACCAGGGAGGGGGCACCCCATGGACACACAAGTTGATCATTGATCTCTTAGCCATGTGGGGTGCCCCCCTCCACTATAATCCACCTCGGTCATATCGTAGCGGTGCTTAGGCGAAGCCCTGTTCCGGTAGCATCATCATCACCGTCATCACGTCGTCACGCTGACGAAGCTCTTCCTCGACTCTCTGCTGGATCGTGAGTTCGTGGGACGTCACCGAGCTGAACGTGTGCAGATGGTGGAGGTGTCGTACTTTCGGTACTAGGATCGGTCAGATCGTGAAGACGTACGACTACATCTACCGCGTTGTCATAACACTTCTGCTTACGGTCTACGAGGGTACATATACAATACTCTCCCCTCTCGTTGCTATGCATCACCATGATCTTGCATGTGCGTGGGAAATTTTTGAAATTACTGCGTTCCCCAACAGTGGCATCCGAGCCAGTTCTATGCGTAGATGTTATATGCATGAGTAGAACACAAAGGAGTTGTGGGCATGGGTGTATACATATTGCTTGCCGTCACTAGTTGATTCTTGATTCGGCGGTATTGCTGGATGAAGCGGCTCAGACCGACATTACACGTACGCTTACGCGAGACTAGTTCTACCGACGTGCTTTGCACATAGGTGGCTAGTGGGTGTCTGTTTCTCCGACTTTAGTTGAATCGGATTCAATGAACATGGTTCTTTCTGAAGATCAAAAAGCAATCACTATACCGCGTTGTGGTTTTTTGATGCATAGGTAAGAACGGTTCTTGCTCAGCCCGTAGCAGCCACCTAAAACTTGCAACAACAAAGTAGAGGACGTCTAACTTGTTTTTGCAGGGCATGTTGTGATGTGATATGGTCAAGACGTGATGAGATATAAATTGTTGTATGAGATGATCATGTTTTGTTAAACTTATCGGCAACTGGCAGGAGCCTTATGGTTGTCTCTTTATTGCATAAGATGCAAGCACCATATAATTGCTTTACTTTATCATTATGCGATAGCAATAGTTGCAAAAGCAATAGTTGGTGAGACGACCATGTGACGACACGTTGATAGAGATAAAGATGATGGAGATCATGGTGTCATGCCGGTGATGATAGAGATCATGACGGTGTTTTGGAGATGGAGATCAAAGGCACAAAATGATGATGGCCATATCATGTCATATATTTTGATTGCATGTGATGTTTATCCTTTATGCTTCTTATTTTGCTTATTTTCATGGTAGAAATATAAAATGATCTCTCACTAAATTTCAAGGTATAAGTGTTCTCCCTGAGTATGCACCATTGCGACAGTTTGTTGTGCCGATACACCACGTGATGACTGGGTGTGATAAGCTCTACATTAACATACAACGGGTGCAAGCCAGTGTTGCACACGCGGAATACTCAGATTAAAATTAACGAGCCTAGCATATGCAGATATGGCCTCGGAACACTGGAGACCGAAAGGTCGAGCGTGAATCATATAGTAGATATGATCAACATAATGATGTTCACCATTGAAAACTACTCCATCTCACGTGATGATCGGACATGGTTTAGTTCATTTGGATCACGGGTTCATTTAGTTGACTAGAGGGATGTCTATCTAAGTGAGAGTTCTTAAGTAATATGATTAATTGAACTTCAATTTATCATGAACTTAGTCCTGATAGTATTCGCATAACTATGTTGTAGATCAATAGCTCGCGATGTAGCTCCCCGTTTATTTTTGATATGTTCCTAGAGAAAAATAAGTTGAAAGATGATAGTAGCAATGATGCGGACTGGGTCCGTGATCTAAGGATTATCCTCATTGTTGTACAGAAGAATTATGTCCTTGATGCACCGCTAGGTGACAAACCTATTGCAGGAGCAAATGCACACGTTATGAGTGTTTGACAAAGCTCGGTATGATGACTACTTAATAGTTTAGTGCACCATGCTTTACAGCTTAGAACCGGGACTTCAAAAACGTTTTGAACGCTGCGGAACATATAAGATGTTCTAAGAGTTGAAATTGGTATTTTATACTCATGCCCATGTCGAGAGGATTGAGACCTCTGACAGTACTTTGCCTACAAGGTGGAGGAGAATAGCTCAACCAATGAGCATGTGCTCAGATTGTCTAGGTACTACAATTGCTTGAATCAAGTGGGAGTTTATCTTCCAGATAAGATAGTAATTGATAAAGTTTTCTAGTCACTATTACTAGAACTTAGTGATGAACTATAATATGCAAGGGATGACGAAAGTAATTCGCAAGCTCTTCGCGATGCTGAAATCGGTGAACGTGGAAATCAAGAAATAGCATCAAGTGTTGATGGTTAACAAGACCACTAGTTTCAAGAAAAGGGCAAAGGGAAAGAAAGAGGAACTTCAAAGAAGAAAGGCAAGCAAGTTTCCACTCCCATGAAGAAGCTCAAAGCTAGACCCAAGACTAGAACTGAGTGCTTCTACTACAAAGGAAATGGTCACTGGAAGTGGAACTACCCTAGATACTTGGTGGATAAGAAGGATGGAAAAGTGAACAAAAATATATATTGATATACATGTTATTGATGTGTACTTTACTAGTGTTTATAACAACACCTCAGTATTTGATACTGGTTCAGTTACTAAGAGTAGTAACTCAAAACGGGAGTTGCAAAATAAACAGAGACTAGTTAAGGGCGAATTGATGATGTGAGTTAGAAGTGATTCTAAGGTTGATAAGATCACCATCGCACACTCCCTTTACCTTCGGGATTAGTGTTGAACCTAAAATAAATGTTGTTTGCTGTTTGTGTGGAGCATAATATGATTGGATCATGTTTATTGCAATATGGTTATTCATTTAAGTCAAGGATAATTGTTATTCTGTTTACATGAATAAAACCTTCTGAGGTCATACACCCAAGGTGAATGGTTTATTGAATCTCGATCGTAGTAATACACATATACACCCAAGGTGCGTTTCTCTAATTTTTTCATCCGTTCACCACCGAAAATATTTTTCTTATATCCGAGGTGGTACTAAATTTTCGTGGTCCATCTGCTAAAAAATAAAAAATTTTGTTCAGAATTTCGTACGTGGCCCGCACGCACTAAGGCCCAGAAAAGCTATCCATTTATACCCTGCGCACACAGCTGGGAAACCTTATTTGTCGCACAGCGCGGCATATAGTTGGAGCTTCCCATCGATCACCCAATGTTGGGCCGGCCCATTTTGGATTTTTCTGTGTTATTTTTCTATTTTTTTTCCATTTCAATTTATTTTTTCCTTTTCCCATACATTAATTTTATAAATTTTCCAAAATTTCGTTTTTTGTACTTTTTTTGTTAAATCTTCGAATTTCAAAATTTGTTCCCATTTTATAAAAAATTGGAAATTTAAAATTTTATTTTAGTTCAAAATTTGTTTCAAAATTGAAAAAATGTTCGCAATCTTTAAAAAATGAACTTTTTTCTAGACATCTAAAATAAATTTCATTTCAAAATAACGGAAATTCGAAAAATATTCATTTTATCGAAATGTTCACGAATTCAAAATAATATTCGTGATTAAAAAGACATTTTTGAAAATTGATTTTAATGTTCAAAACAAGTTTCCATTTTAAAAAAGTGTTCACAAATTCAAAAAATGTTCGTTTCTCCGCCTTAAAAATGGTCATGTTTTCAAGAAGTGCTTGTAAATTTATGAAAAATATTCCTATTTCAAATTTTGTTTTCCTTTTTCTAGAAATTAACGTTTTTTCAGAAAGAAAATGCTCACATGTTTAAAAAAATCAGGAGATCACCACAAAACCTCGACAAGGAGGCGGACCTGAAGGAAAAAAATGCACAAATTGGGAGTGGCCGCCACTCCCACCAACCCCACATGACCCGCGAGAACACCACGGGTCTCCGCTGTATCGCCCCACTATTGTGTGGAGACCATTTTGATGGATACATCAATTATCTCTCCTGATTCTTCTCGCAAAAAAATCTCTCTCGTTGCAACGCACAGGCATATATGCTAGTAATATTGAAGCCAAAAGATGCAAAGTTAATAATAATAGTGCAACTTATATGTGGCACTGCCGTTTAGGTCATATTGGTGTAAAGTGCATGAAGAAACTCCATGCTGATGGGATTTTGGAATCACTTGATTATGAATCATATGATGCTTGTGAACCATGCCTCGTGGGCAAGATGACTACAACTCCGTTCTCCGGAACAATGGAGCAAGCAACTGACTTATTGGGAATAATACATAGTGATGTATGCAATCCAATGAGTGTTGAGGCTCGCGGCGCGTATCATTATTTTCTGATCTTCATAGATGATCTGAGAAAATATGGGTATATCTACTTGATGAAACATAAGTCTGAAACATTTGAAAAGTTCAAAAAAATTCAGAGTGAAGTGGAAACAAATCGTAACAAGAAAATAAAGTTTCTGTGATCTCATCGTGGAGGAGAATATTTGAGTTACGAGTTTAGTCTTCATTTGAAACAATGCGGAATAGTTTGCAACTCACGCCACCAGAGACACCACGGCGTAATGGTGTGTCCGAACATCATAACCGTACTTTATTAGATATGGTGCGATCTATGATGTCTCTTACCGATTTACCACTATCGTTTTGGGGTTATGCATTAGAGACAGCTGCATTCACGTTAAATAGGGCACCATCTAAATCTTTTGAGACGACACCATATGAACTGTGGTTTAGCAAGAAACCTAAGTTGTCGTTTCTTAAAGTTTGAGGCTATGATGCTTATGTGAAAAAGTTTCAACCTGATAAGCTCGAACCCAAATAAGAGAAATGCGTCTTCATAGGATACCCAAAGGAAATTGTTGGGTACACCTTCTATCACAAATCCGAAGGCAAGATATTCGTTGCTAAGAATGGATCCTTTCTAGAGAAGAAGTTTCTCTCGAAAGAAGTGATTGGGAGGAATGTAAAACTTGATGAGGTAATTGTACCTTCTCCCAAATTGGAAAGTAGTTCATCATAGAAATCAGTTCTAGTGATTCCTACACCAATTAGTGAGGCAGTTAATGATGATGATCATGAAAATTCAGATCAAGTTACTACCAAACCTCGTAGGTCAACCAGAATACATTCTGCACCAGAGTAGTACGGTAATCCTGTTCTAGAGGTCATGTTACTTGACCATGACGAACTTACGAACTATGAGGAAGCGATGATGAGCCCAGATTCCGCGAAATGGCTTGAAGCCAAGAAATCTGAGATGAAATCCATGTATTAAAACAAAGTATGGACATTGATTGACTTGCCCGTTGATCGGCGAGCCATTAAGAATAAATGGATTTTCAAGAGGAAGACGTACACTGATAGTAGTGTTACTATCTACAAAGCTCGAATTGTCGCAAAAGGTTTTCGACAAGTTCAAGATGTTGACTACAATGAGATTTTTCTCACTCGTAGCAATGCATAAGTCTGTCCAAATCATGTTAGCAATTGCCACATTTTATGAAATCTGGCAAATGGATGTCAAAACTGCATTCCTTAATGGATTTCTTAAAGAAGAGTTGTATATGATGTAACAAGAAGGTTTTGTCAATCCTAAAGGTGTTAACAAAGTGTGCAAGCTCCAATGATCCATCTATGGACTGGTGCAAGCATCTCAGAGTTGGAATATATACTTTGATAAAGTGATCAAAGCATATGGTTTTATATAGACTTGCACTGAAGCATGTATATACAAGAAAGTGAATGGGAGCACTACATTATTTCTCATAAGTATATGTGAATGACATATTGTTGATCAGAAATAATGTAGAATTTTCTAGAAAGCATAAAGGAGTGTTTGAAAAGAATTTTTCAAAGAAATACCTCGATGAAGCTACTTACATATTGAGCATCAAGATCTATAGAGATAGATCAATACGCTTGATATATTTTCAATGAGTACGTATCTGTAGCGACGAGATCTCAAATAGTCCGATCTCTGTGCATCAGTGTCATCCCTGGATCGGTAATGCTGACACTCACAATACTTGAGGATTTCTAACAGAGTAGCAATCACACACTTATTACATCGAATGTCTCAAAAGAGAACATAAAACAATAAATATGGCTTAAGGCCATCTAAATCGATAACAACGGAAGGCTTGGAAGATAACGTGAGTCCATCAACTCCAACGGCATCACTGAGTGAAATACAATAACCTATGGCTCCTTACTCGTCGTCTGAAAAGTCTGCAACATGATACGTTGCAGCCCGAAACGGGTCAGCACATGGAATATGTTGGCAATGTAACCCAAGAGAAAAATGAACAGGATAATGGCTATCACTACATGCATATATGGCTGGTGGAGGTTGTATGGTTAACATGTTTTGTGAAAAGCCAATTTTTTCCTACAACAAAGGAATAAATTTTATTTAACTATCATGGTAGTTGTTAAACATTGAGAAGGTTCCTCCAACTCAATCCCAATTAAACATCATCATTAAACCCAATCATTTTAAATTAAGAGTGATGAGATCAATCATAATAATCCAAGAACCAGATACTCAAGATGTCCATAACCGGGGACACGGCTAACCACGATTAGTTTATACACTCTGCAGAGGTTTGCGCACTTTTCCCCACAAGACTCAAATACATCCATGGTCGGAGATTCGAGACACAGTCTTTCTGAAGCATTAACTCTCTACTCTGTGTAGACTATACCACCTACAACCCACTACATCTGCTAGTCTACCTCTTCAAGAGCTTCATGCAACATACTCAACTATGCTAGAGCCCATAATAGCTTGTGGCTGCACACGGAAGTTTCTAGCATGAATAATCTTATGATCCCTTTTAGTCTGGGTAGCGGGATGTAGGATGATCACACGGGTCCTCCGGGATATCCTAGGACAACACTGGGTACTCCAGGTGTCCACAAGCAATCCACCCAGATGTGTATTCAAGTTGCCACCTTAAATTGAACCGTTAGTTAACAAACTCACATCGTTCATGAATACTCTCAAACCCAATCCACGTCTACGAGCATAGCATAGCAATACAAGCAATATAGGAGTAATTGTTGGGGAACGTAGCAGAAATTCAAAATTTTCCTACGTGTCACCAAGATCTATCTATGGAGAAACCAGCAACGAGGGGAAGGAGAGTGCATCTACATACCCTTGTAGATCGTTAAGCGGAAGCGTTCAAGAGAACGGGGTTGAAGGAGTCGTACTCGTCGTGATCCAAATCACCGGAGATCCTAGTGCCGAACGGACGGCACCTCCGCGTTCAACACACGTACAGCCCGGTGACGTCTCCCACGCCTTGATCCAGCAAGGAGAGAGGGAGAGGTTGAGGAAGACTCCATCCAGCAGCAGCACAACGGCGTGGTGGTGGTGGAGGAGCGTGGCTATCCTACAGGGCTTCGCGAAGCACCACGGGATATGAGGAGAAAGAGAGGGAGGGCTGCACCATCAGGCAGAGATCAAATCGTGTGTTATGGGCAGCCCCATGCCTCAATATATATAGGGGAGAGGGAGAAGGGTGCGCCCCCTCTAGGGTTCCCACCCCTAGAGGGGCGGCAGCCCTAGATGGGTTTTGGGGGGGCGGCCAAGAGGGGAGAGAGGGGCGGCGCCCACTAGGTGGGCCTTAAGGCCCATCTTGACTAGGGTTTGCCCCCTCCCACTCTCCCTTGCGCCTTGGGCAAGGGTGGGAGGTGCACCAGCCCACTCTGGGGCTGGTCCCTTTCCACTCTAGGCCCATGCACGCCTCCGGGGCAGGTGGCCCCACTTGGTGGACCCCCGGGACCCTCCCGGTGGTCCCGGTACATTACCGATATCGCCCGAAACTTTTCCGGTGACCAAAACAGGACTTCCCATATATAAATCTTTACCTCCGGACTATTCTGGAACTCCTCGTGACGTCCGGGATCTCATCCGGGACTCCGAACAACATTCGGTAACCACATACAAGCTTCCTTTATAACCCTAGCGTCATCGAACCTTAAGTGTGTAGACCCTACGGGTTCGGGAGACATGTAGACATGACCGAGACGTTCTCCGGTCAATAACCAACAGCGGGATCTGGATACCCATGTTGGCTCCCACATGTTCCACGATGATCTCATTGGATGAACCACGATGTCAAGGACTCAATCGATCCCGTATACAATTCCCTTTGTCTAGCGGTATTTTACTTGCCCGAGATTCGATCGTCGGTATACCGATACCTTGTTCAATCTCGTTACCGGCAAGTCTCCTTACTCGTTCCGTAACACATCATCCCGTGAGCAACCCCTTGGTCACATTGTGCACATTATGACGATGTCCTACCGAGTGGGCCCAGAGATACCTCTCCGTCACACGGAGTGACAAATCCCAGTCTCGATTCGTGCCAACCCAACAGACACTTTCGGAGATACCTGTAGTGCACCTTTATAGCCACCCAGTTACGTTGTGACGTTTGGTACACCCAAAGCATTCCTACAGTATCCGGGAGTTGCACAATCTCATGGTCTAAGGAAAATATACTTGACATTATAAAAGCTTTAGCATACTAACTACGATCTTTGTGCTAGGCTTAGGATTGGGTCTTGTCCATCACATCATTCTCCTAATGATGTGATCCCGTTATCAACGACATCCAATGTCCATGGTCAGGAAACCGTAACCATCTATTGATCAACGAGCTAGTCAACTAGAGGCTTACTAGGGACATGGTGTTGTCTATATATCCACACATGCATCTGAGTTTCCTATCAATACAATTATAGCATGGACAATAAACGATTATCATGAACAAGGAAATATAATAATAACCAATTTATTATTGCCTCTAGGGCATATTTCCAACAGTCTCCCACTTGCACTAGAGTCAATAATCTAGTTCACATCGCCATGTGATTAACACTCACAGGTCACATCGCCATATAACCAACATCCAAAGAGTTTACTAGAGTGAATAATCTAGTTCACATCACTATGTGATTAACACTCAATGAGTTCTGGGTTTGATCATGTTGCTTGTGAGAGAGGTTTTAGTCAACGGGTCTGAACCTTTTAGATCCGTGTGTGCTTTACAAATCTTTATGTCATCTCCTAGGTGCAGCTACCACGCTCTATTTGGAGCTATTCCAAATAACTGTTCTACTTGGAGCTATTCTAAATTGTTTCTCCATTATACGTATCCGGTATCTCTACTCAGAGCTATCTGGATAGGTGTTGAGCTTGCATCGTCGTAACTCTTTACGTCGAACTCTTTATCACCTCCATAACCGAGAAAATTCCTTAGTCCACTAGTTACTAAGGATAACTTTGACCGCTGTACTGTGATCTATCCTTGGATCACTCTTGTACCCCTTGACTGACTCATGGCAAGGCACACTTCAGGTGTGGTACACAGCATAGCATACTGTAGAGCCTACGTCTAAAGCATAGGGGACGACCTTCGTCCTTTCTCTCTTTTCTGCCGAGGTCGAGCTTTAAGTCTTAACTTCACACCTTACAACTCAGGCAAGAACTTCTTCTTTGACTGATCCATCTTGAACACTTTCAAGATCATGTCAAGGTATGTGCTCATTTGAAAGTATTATTAAGCATTTTGATCTATCCTTATAGATCTTGATGCTCAATGTTCAAGTAGCTTAATCCAGGTTTTCTATTGAAAAACACCTTTCAAATAACCCTATATGCTTTCTAGAAAATCTACGTCATCTCTGATCTATGATATGTCGACAACATATATTCATCAGAAATTCTATAGTGCTCCCACTCACTTCTTTGGAAATACAAGTTTCTCATGAACTTTGTATAAACCCAAAATCTTTGATCATTTCATCAAAGCGCACATTCCAACTCCGAGATGCTTACTCCAGTCCTTAGAAGGATTGCTGGAGCTAGCATACCTTTTAGCATCCTTAGGATCGACAAAACCTTTCTGATTGTATCACATACAACCTTTCCTTACGAAAGTTGGTAAGGAAACTCGTTTTGACATCCATCTGCCAGATTTCATAAATGCTGCTTATGCTAACATGATTCCGACGGACTTAAGCATTGCTACGAATGAGAAAAACTCATCGTAGTCAACTCCTTGAACTTGTGAAAAACTCTTCGCCACAAGTCGAGCTTCATAGATGGTGACATTACCATCCACGTCCGTCTTCTTCTTAAAAGATCCATTTATCAAATGGCTTGCCGATCATTGGGCAAGTCTGCCAAAGTCCATGCTTTGTCCTGATACATGGATCCTATCTCGGATTTCATGGTTTCTTAACCATTTGTCGGAATTTGGGCCCACCATCGCTTCCCCATAGCTCGTAGGTTCATTGTTGTCTAGCAACATGACCTTCAAGACAGGATCACCGTACCACTCTGAAGTAGTACGCATCCTTGTCACCCTACGAGGTACGGTAGTGACTTGATCCAAAGTTTCATGATCACTATCATAAGCTTCTACTTCAATTGGTGTAGGTGCCATAGGAACAACTTCCTGTGCCCTGCTACACACTAGTTGAAGTGACGGTTCAATAACCTCATCAAGTCTCCACCATCCTCCCACTCAACTTTCTGAGACAAACTTTTCCTCGCGAAAGGACCCGATTCAAGAAACAATTGCTTTCGGATTTGAATTAGGAGGTATACCCAACTATTTTGGGTGTCCTATGAAGATGCATTTTATCCGCTTTGGGTTCGAGCTTATCAACCTGAAACTTTTTCACATAAGCGTCGCAGCCCCAAACCTTTAAGAAATGACAGCATAGGTTTCTCTAAACCGGTGTCATCTCAACGAAATTACGTGGTACCCTATTAAAGTGAGTGTGGATGTCTCTAATGCCTAACCCATGAACGATAGTGGTAATTCGATAAGAGACATCATGGTACCCACCATATCCAATAGGGTGCAACTATGATGTTCGGACACACCATCACACTATGGTGTTCCAGGCGGTATTAATTGTAAAACAATTTCCACAATGTCTTAATTGCGTGCCAAAACTCGTAACTCAGATATTCATCTCTATGATCATATCATAGACATTTTATCCTCTTGTCACAATGATCTTCTACTTCACTCTGAAATTACTTGAACCATTCAATAATTCAGACTTGTGTTTCATCAAGAAAATATTGTCAACATCTACTCGAATCATCTGTGAAGTAAGAACATAACGATATTCACTGCATGCCTCAGCACTCATTGGACTGCACACATCAAAATGTGTTACTTCCAACGAGTTGCTATCTTGTTCCTGTCTTACTAAAACGAGGCTTTCAGTCATCTTGCCCATGTGGTATGATTTGCATGTCTCAAGTGATTCAAAATCAAGTGAGTTCAAATGGTCCATTTGCATGGAGTTTCTTCATGCATATACACTAATAGACATGGTTCGCATGTCTCAAACTTTTCAAAAATGAGTGGGTCCAAAGATCCATCAACATGGAGCTTCTTCATGCATTTTATACCGATATGACTTACGTGGCAGTGCCACAAGTAGGTGGTACTATCATTACTATCTTTTGGCATGAACATGTGTATCACTATGATCGAGATTTCAATGAACCATTCATTTTAGGTGCAAGACCATTGAAGGTATTATTCAAATAAATAGAGTAACCATTATTCTCTTTAAATGAATAACCGTATTGCGATAGTCATAATCCAATCATGTCTATGCTCAACGCAAACACCAAATAACAATTATTCAGGTTTTAACACCAATCTCGATGGTAGAGGGAGTGTGCGATGCTTGATCATATCAACATTGGAAACATTTCCAACACATATCGTCAGCTCACCTTTAGCTAGTCTCCGTTTATTCCGTAGCTTTTATTTCGAGTTACTAACACTTAGCAACCGAACCGGTATCTAATACCCTGGTGCTACTAGGAGTACTAGTAAAGTACACATCAACACAATGTATATCCAATATACTTCTATCGACCTTGCCAGCCTTCTCATCTACCAAGTATCTAGGGTAATTCTGCTCCAGTGGCTGTTCCCTTTATTATAGAAGCACTTAGTCTCGGGTTTGGGTTCAACCTTGGGTTTCTTCACTAGAGCAGTAGCTGAATTGCCGTTTCATGAAGTATCCCTTTGTTCCCTTGCCCTTCTTGAAACTAGTGGTTTCACCAACCATCAACAATTGATGCTCCTTCTTGATTTCTACTTTCGCGGTGTCAAACATCACGAATATTTCAAGGATCATCATATCTATCCCTGATATGTTATAGTTCATCACGAAGCTCTAGCAGCTTGGTGGCAATGACTTTGGGAAAACATCACTATCTCATCTGGAAGATCAACTCCCACTCGATTCAAGTGATTGTTGCACTCACACAATCTGAGCACAAGCTCAACGATTGAGCTTTTCTCCCTTAGTTTGCAGGCTAAGAAAATCGTCGGAGGTCTCATACCTCTTGACGTGAGCACGAGTCTGAAATCCCAATTTCAGCCCTTGAAACATCTCATATGTTCCGCGATGTTTCGAAAACGTCTTTAGTGCCTCAACTCTAAACTGTTTAACTGAACTATCATGTAGTTATCAAAACGTGTATGTCCGATGTTCGCAACATCCACAAACGACGTTTGGGGTTCGGCACACTGAGCAGTGCATTAAGGACATAAGCTTTCTACTGTCGGCATAATTGCTACTTTCAACTTTCAACTATATTTTCTCTAGGAACATATCTAAAACAGTAGAACTAAAGCGCGAGCTACGACATAATTTGCAAAATCCTTTTGACTATGTTCAGATAATTAAGTTCATCTTATGAACTCCCACTCAGATAGACATCCCTCTAGTCATCTAAGTGATTACATGATCCGAGTCAACTAGGCCATGTCCGATCATCACGTGAGACGGACTAGTCATCATCGGTGAACATCTTCATGTTGATCGTATCTACTATACGACTCATGCTCGACCTTTCGGTCTCCGTGTTCCGAGGCCATGTCTGTACATGCTAGGCTCGTCAAGTTAACCCTAAGTGTATTGCATGTGTAAATCTGTCTTACACCCGTTGTATGTGAACGTAAGGATCTATCACACCCGATCATCACGTGGTGCTTCGAAGCGACGAACTGTAGCAACGGTGCACAGTTAGGGGAGAACACTTCTTGAAATTGTTGTAAGGGATCATCTTATTTACTACCGTCGTTCTAAGCAAATAAGATGCATAAACATAATAAACATCACATGCAATTATATAGTAGTGACATGATATGGCCAATATCATATAGCTCCATTCATCTCCATCTTCGGGGCTCCATGATCATCATCGTCACCGGCATGACACCATGATCTCCATCATCATGATCTCCATCATCGTGTCTTCATGAAGTTGTCACGCCAACGACTACTTCTACTTCTATGGCTAACGCGTTTAGCAATAAAGTAAAGTAATTTACATGGCGTTCTTTAATGACATGCAGGTCATACAATAAATAAAGACAACTCCTATGGCTCCTGCCGGTTGTCATACTCATCGACATGCAAGTCGTGAATCCTATTACAAGAACATGATCAATCTCATACATCACATATCATTCATCACATTCTTCTTGGCCATATCACATCACATAGCATACCCTGCAAAAACAAGTTAGACGTCCTCTAATTGTTGTTTGCATGTTTTACGTGGCTGCTATGGGTTTCTAGCAAGAACGTTTCTTACCTACGCAAAACCACAACGTGATATGCCAATTGCTATTTACCCTTCATAAGGACCCTTTTCATCGAATCCGTTTTGACTAAAGTGGGAGGGACTAGCACCCGCTAGCCACCTTATGCACCAAGTGCATGTCAGTCGGTGGAACCTGTCTCACGTAAGAGTACGTGAAAGGTCGGTCCGGGCCGCTTCATCCCACAATACCGTCGAAACAATATTGGACTAGTAACGGTAAGCATATTGAACAAAATCAACGCCCGCAACTACTTTGTGTTCTACTCGTGCAAAGAATCTACGCAATAGACCTAGCTCATGATGCCACTGTTGGGGAACGTAGCAGAAATTCAAAATTTTCCTACGTGTCACCAAGATCTATCTATGGAGAAACCAGCAACGAGGGGAAGGAGAGTGCATCTACATACCCTTGTAGATCGTTAAGCGGAAGCGTTCAAGAGAACGGGGTTGAAGGAGTCGTACTCGTCGTGATCCAAATAATCGGAGATCCTAGTGCCGAACGGACGGCACCTCCGCGTTCTACACACGTACAGCCCGGTGACGTCTCCCACGCCTTGATCCAGCAAGGAGAGAGGGAGAGGTTGAGGAAGACTCCATCCAGCAGCAGCACAACGGCGTGGTGGTGGTGGAGGAGCGTGGCTATCCTACAGGGCTTCGCCAAGCACCACGGGATATGAGGAGAAAGAGAGGGAGGGCTGCACCATCAGGCAGAGATCAAATCGTGTGTTATGGGCAGCCCCATGCCTCAATATATATAGGGGAGAGGGAGGAGGGTGCGCCCCCTCTAGGGTTCCCACCCCTAGAGGGGCGGCAGCCCTAGATGGGTTTTGGGGGGGCGGCCAAGAGGGGAGAGAGGGGAGGCGCCCACTAGGTGGGCCTTAAGGCCCATCTGGACTAGTGTTTGCCCCCTCCCACTCTCCCTTGTGCCTTGGGCAAGGGTGGGAGGCGCACCAGCCCACTCTGGGGCTGGTCCCTTTCCACTCTAGGCCCATGCACGCCTCCGGGGCAGGTGGCCCCACTTGGTGGACCCCCGGGACCCTCCCAGTGGTCCCGGTACATTACCGATATCGCCCGAAACTTTTCCGGTGACCAAAACTGGACTTCCCATATATAAATCTTTACCTCCGGACTATTCCGGAACTCCTCGTGACGTCCGGGATCTCATCCGGGACTCCGAACAACATTCGGTAACCACATACAAGCTTCGTTTATAACCCTAGCGTCATCGAACCTTAAGTGTGTAGACCCTACGGGTTCGGGAGACATGTAGACATGACCGAGACGTTCTCCGGTCAATAACCAACAGCGGGATCTGGATACCCATGTTGGCTCCCACATGTTCCACGATGATCTCATCGGATGAACCACGATGACAAGGACTCAATCGATCCCGTATACAATTCCCTTTGTCTAGCGGTATTTTACTTGCCCGAGATTCGATCGTCGGTATACCGATACCTTGTTCAATCTCGTTACCGGCAAGTCTCTTTACTCGTTCCGTCACACATCATCCCGTGATCAACCCCTTGGTCACACTGTGCACATTACGATGATGTCCTATCGAGTGGGCCTAGAGATACCTCTCCGTCACACGGAGTGACAAATCCCAGTCTCGATTCGTGCCAACCCAACAGACACTTTCGGAGATACCTGTAGTGCACCTTTATAGCCACCCAGTTACGTTGTGACGTTTGGTACACCCAAAGCATTCCTACAGTATCCGGGAGTTGCACAATCTCATGGTCTAAGGAAAAGATACTTGACATTAGAAAAGCTTTAGCATACGAACTACGATCTTTGTGCTAGGCTTAGGATTGGGTCTTGTCCATCACATCATTCTCCTAATGATGTGATCCCGTTATCAACGACATCCAATGTCCATGGTCAGGAAACCGTAACCATCTATTGATCAACGAGCTAGTCAACTAGAGGCTTACTAGGGACATGGTGTTGTCTATATATCCACACATGTATCTGAGTTTCCTATCAATACAATTATAGCATGGACAATAAACGATTATCATGAACAAGGAAATATAATAATAACCAATTTATTATTGCCTCTAGGGCATATTTCCAACAGTAACACCCAAGGTTTGAAAACAAACAGGTGCATAGGTACTGTCACACCCTAGCTAGTTCATGCATTAGAGTGTTGCATCATGTTTATTCTTTCATCAGAAACCTGAAATGGGGATGACAGAACCCCCAGCCCCCTCTGAAACCAACTAGGGTTTACTAAAAACTTTTTCAATGAACCTGAAATGCCCTTCTAAAATGCCCATCATTTTTGTCTTGGTTCAGAACCTCTGCCAAAAGTGATGCACATTTTCCTAGGTCATCTTAGGGTCTTTGAATTAAATCATAGATATTTGAATTTGGGCATTTAAAATTATATAAAATATTCAGATGCTCAAATATCTCCAAACTAAAATGTTTCATGTTGGAAATAATCCAACTATGGACCAGGAGTAGTTTGGTGATTTAGGAGTTGCCTAAGAATTTTTAATAATTCAACAAAGTTGCAGAAGTATTAAAAAAACAGAAACAGGAGAAATAGCAAAAACTTACCTGGCGCCCAGCACCCGGCCCACCTGCCGGCCCAGCCCAGCACCGCTCCAGCGAGCTCCTTGCCGGCTAGGCAGGCAGGCAGGTGCCCGACGGCGACCGCAGCGCGCGCCACGCAGCTGGCCGTCGCCCTGCTTCACCTCCTCGCCTCGGGGCTGGATGGATGAACTCCACGCCGCGCCGTGAAACCCCAGGACACCTCCATTCTCCCCCAACTCCTCTCTCTCGCGCTCCCCCGCCATGGCCGACGCCATCGCCGCCACCCCCTCGCCGTAGCCACACCCTCCGTTAACCCCACGCCGTGCCGCCGTGTCCAGGAGCTCCGCCACCCTCCTCTCCTTCGAGCAAGCCGAGCCCCGAGCGCTCACAAGGCCCGAGCCCACCGCATCGACCTCGACCGAACCGCCATCGCCGGAGATCCCCTTCAACGCCGTCGTCGCTCCGGCCAGTCCCCAACCGTACCAAATGCTTCATCGAACTCCCCGTGAGCTTAGCCATCTCCCCCTCCCTTCTTTTCTTGCTTCCGAGCCGTGTAGCGACCTCCCGGAGCTCAACCGCACCCACCGCCGCGGAGCTCGTCGCCGACGTGCTCCCGGTCACCCTCCGGCCACAACTTGGTGTCCATCATGTTCACCGCGTCACGTAGCACCTAACCAGCTACTCCCCGCACCTCACCGACCCCTCTAGCGTCAAGTTCGCCTTCGGCCGAACTCCGGTGGCCGCCAAAGTCGTCGCCGGCGCCAACTCCGGCCACCCCGACCCCAACGGACTCCACCAAGAGCTGCGGCTCCTCCTCAGCTCCACTCCGATGGCCTCCGCGACTCGTTTGGTTGCCGGAACGGCAAAAACCACTTCCGCCGCCGCGTCGGGCTCGCCGGCGGCTAAACGCCGGCGCAGCCGACCTGGGTTTGACCGCGGGTGGGCCCTGGTTGACTCTCCTGAGTCAATGACAGGTGGGGCCCAGCCCTGTTAATTAAACAGGTTAAGTTTTAATTAAACTAATCACACTGACACGCGGGACCCACTGTCAGGTTTGACCCGGACCGTGTCCCGTTGACCCGCTGATGTCACACTGACGTCAGGCTGACGCAGTAATTGATTTCTGGATTTATTCTAATATAGGAAATTCCAGAATATAGTTTAAACTTCAAAAATTCATAACTTTTAATCTGTAACTCCAAATCAGACAAGTTATATATGAAAAATGATCAGAAAAATCCAATCTATCCATCTGTACTATTTTCATGCATGATTAAACAAGTTAACTTGATGTTTAATGCAGAACAAGGTAAAACACTTTAAAGGGCCATGTATGAGTTTGAAATTTGAATCTTTGGTTCAAATTGGTTCAAACCCTTCTGGTCTTAGTTGCATTAGCCCAACACACTCATATTGCCATGTTTCATGCATGCATCATATTGTCGCACATTGTTTGGTGATGGTTGTGTATCGGTGTTCTTTGCGGCAGGTTCTGCCTCCGAGGAGTACCGTGATTACCCTAACGAAGAACCGTATCAGTGCATCAAACCATCAGGCAAGCAACCAACCATTTGATCATATCGATACAATCCCATGTTCTCGCTCCTGCTCTCTTTTACTGCATTAAGGCAACGCGTTTCAAACTGCTGTGTGTTACGGTAGTTGAACCCATTTCCTCTGCATGACCTGTCATTGCCACAGTAACTAGATGAAACCCACTAGCATGTGTAGGAGTTGTTTGAGCCATATGTATGTGTTGTTCCTACCTTGCTATGCCTGCTATGCTTAGAGTCGTGTCAGGTCTGGTTCATCTGGGTGATGGACTAGAGTGAAATGATTATGTCGGTAATGAGAGTGGTGTGGTGAACACGATTTGGTAAAGGTATCGATGAGAGGCCATGTAGGAGTACATGGTGGGTTGTTTCATTGAAGCCGACCTTAAGCACTGAGATCTGTATGTGTGATTTAAGATTTAGCTACTACCATGCATTGGGCCCGAAACCAATGGACCCTCTCAACTTCTTATTCACCGTAGTTCTCTGTCCAGGAGTTGCAAGTAGTTTCTGGTGTTTGTAGCCTACTGGAGGCCGTGGACAGCGCTGACCGTAGGGGTGGGCTGTGATGCGGTAGGTACGTGGCGCGGTGTACCGAATACCCGTTAGGTATCTCGGGAACCCTGTTCACATCGTTTGGGGCTGTGAGCGAAACCTCGGCCGGATCTCCTCATGGATGGAAGCCGAATAGGCGATAAACCTGGACTAGAGACTTAGGTGATTAGGTAGGTCGTGGCCAACACCCACGTTGGGCTTCCACTTGAAGGTTGCCGAGTACATGTCGTGTAAACGACGGTAAGTGGTGAGAGCGTGTATGAAGAAGTACACCCTTGCAGGGTTATCATGATCTATTCGAATAGCCGCGTCCGCGGTAAAGGACTACTTGGTTGCCTATACAGTTCATAGACAAGTAAATGGAAACTACTAAAAGCCTTAAGATAAGTGTGAGTGCCGAGGATGGCTCTTCCGTAGGAAGACGGAGGTGGATCCTCGGTAGTGTATTGAAGTGGTGAGTAGTGGACTCGTGTGCGCAGAACCATTTCAAGTTGGAGTCTCGTAGGATAGCCTAGCCAAGAGTCAAAGCTGGCTTGCTGCAACAACTCCACCAACCCTTCTTGATAATGTGCATGTATGTAGGATCTGATGTAAGTCTTGCTGAGTACCTTTGTACTCATGTTGCTATAATTTACATTTTTACAGAAGATGCTGCAACCCCTTCTGATGGGTTCTTCGTAGACGTTGACATCAATGAGTAGGCTAAGGCCCAGGTGGTGATCCTGAGCTTGTGAAGGACCACGTAGTATAGCTAGGCTTTCCAAGCCTCTTTTATTTTACTAGTTGTCTGTACTCAGACAAGTTACTTCCGCTGCTGGTTTGTATGACTGTATGACTTGAATGCTGGGTCGTGTGACCCGTACCTATGTGTATGTCATGTATGGCTCTCTGAGCCTTAAATAAAGTACTTGTGTCGTAGAGTCATGTTGTGATGCCTTGTTGTATTTGCACATATCGAGCATATTGTGTGTATGATTGAAATGCTTGGTATGTGTGGGATCTGACTATCTAGTTGTTTATCTTTAGTAGCCTCTCTTACCGGGAAATGTCTCCTAGTGTTACCACTGAGCCATGGTAGCTTGCTACTGCTCTGGAACACTTAGGCTGGCCGGCATGTGTCCTTCTTCGTTCCTGTGTCTGTCCCTTCGGGGAAATGTCACGCATTGAGTACCGGAGTCCTGTTAGCCCGCTACAGCCCGGTTTACCGGAGTCCTGCTAGCCCAGTGCTACAGCCCAGACCCACTTGCTGATGACCGACACGTTCGAAGCTGGGTCATGGATGCCTGTCCCTGTAAGTCTGTGCCACTTTGGGTATACGACTAGTCATGTCAGCCCGGGCTCCTTATCATATGGATGCTAGCGACACTATCATATACGTGAGCCAAGAGGCGCAAACAGTCCCGGGCAAAGGTAAGGCGACACCCGTGGGGATACCGTGCGTGAGGCCGCAAAGTGATATGAGGTGTTACAGGCTAGATCGATGTGACATCGAGTCGGGGTCCTGACAGCGTTGTATTAGAGCTGGACTGCCTGTAGGTTCTCCAAGCCAAACTGGTCGATGTTGAGTCTAGAAATTCTTTAGTTATATGTAGGGGAATTGTTTGTGGGTTGGAACGTAAGGCTCTTTTTACTCCTTTATCTTATGACATTCTGATCTGAGTCAGTCTATTCTTCCACCGGGGGTTAAGGAATTAGGATCTTTCCTCTCTATCAGGTTCACGTGTTACTAATCAGTAGTACCTTATAGGTTGGATGGATACAAGCCTAGTTCAGTTCTACTACCACATTATGCTGCTACGATGGACTCAGAACTTGATATGATGTTGTTGAGTGTGTATGAAGTCCTTTGTCAAATGTCTCAAAATCCTTCTTGAGCATTTACAGCTGTTATGCTGCCGAAATTTTGCTAGAAATTCTAATGCCTTTGCATTATGGTTGTGCTTTTAGATGGCCACTCGCGACCTCAATCAAGTGGTTCGCCTGACTCGATGCCTAGATGTACCCGGCCATACCGCCATGTTGGTCAGGGTAATGACTGAGGCTGGATACCGTTGGTATCCTGAGTACACGGTCGAAGAGCAATTTCGAGACTTTAATCAAAGCCAGTATCTCTGCACTGTCAGGATATTTCCATCTTATCCTGGATCCACCGAGCCCCTTCACTGCTCCTATGGACTCGGGGTTACTATTGAGATGGCTGTGCAGGATGCCGCCTATTCTATGATGACCATCATGCGAGTCAGGACTGACCTATTTCGGGACTCTGATTTCCAGTATATGCCAGGATCACTTCCGGGAGCACAAGGGTATCTCCAGGCTATCTATGCTGACCCAACTCAGGAGGATTCACGGACTCGCACCACTGCTGAGATGCTCGAGGATAAGGACCATGAAAATCGGGCCTTGAGGCTAGAGCTTTTCAATACCCGTGCTGACCATTGGGCCACTTTGACTCAGTTTGCACCAGCCAAGCCCTATGGTGGTCCAACCAACAGTGCTCCTCCACGTACCAGTTCCGTGACTTGTTTCAAGTGTGGGGAATCAGGCCACTATATGCGCGAGTGCCCCCAAACCAACCCCAACCAATCTGCTAAAGCTGTTGGCCGAGGCAAGCCGACAGGTAAAGTGTTCCACGCCAAGCCGGCCACCGCTACACGTGGCCATGTCAATTGTATCTCTGCCGAAGAAGCTCAAGAGGATCCCAACGTCGTTCTCGGTACGCTCCTTGTTAATTGCCACCCGGCATCTGTTCTTTTCGATACAGGAGCATCTCATTCATTTATATCCGAGAGCTATGCTCGTATGCATAACACCACATTCTGTGAGATGCCCACCTCTATGGTAATTCAAATTCCGGGATCCAAATGGCAAACCTCTAGGGTAAGTCATGGAAATGAAATCCAAGTCGACATACTTGTTTTCCTTGCATCGCTGATAGCTCTTAAATCTTCAGATATCAACATCATCTTGGGTATGGACTGGATGTCAGCCCATCATGCCCAAATTGATTGCTTCTCTAGGACTGTTCAACTCACCCATCCTTTGGGGAAGATAGTCAATGTCTTGACCCGAATAGCCAAGCGACAGTTATATTCTCTTAACGCCAGCCCTTTGCCAGACCTTGAGGACGTTTCGGTAGTCCGTGACTTCCCGGATGTCTTCCCAGAGGAATTGCCAGGTGTTCCACCTGACAGGGATGTGGAGTTCGTAATAGACCTTATTCCAGGAACCGTCCCGATTGCTAGAAGACCCTATAAGATGGCACCACTAGAACTAGCCGAGCTTAAGAAACAACTCGATGAGTCCTTGAAAAAGGGTTTCATCCGACCCAGTTCATCTCCGTGGGCTTGCCCCGTCCTCTTCGTCAAGAAGAAGGATGGTACGGACCGGATGGTTGTAGATTATCGACCTGTCAATTTGGTCACAATCAAGAACAAATATCCGCTCCCCAGGATCAACGACCTGTATGATCAGCTCGCTGGATCCTCAGTCTTCTCCAAAATGGATTTGAGGTTGGGCTACCATCAAATCAAAATCAGGAACGGGGACATTCCTAAAACGGCCTTTGTTACTCGTTATGGCCAATACGAGTACACCGTCATGTCCTTCGGTTTAACCAACGCTCCAGCCACCTTTTCTCGGTTAATGAACTCAATCTTCATGGAGTATTTGGATAAATTCGTCGTGGTTTACCTCGATGATATACTCATCTACTCCAAGAACAAGGAAGAACATGCCGAACATCTAAGGCTAGTGTTGAAGAAACTTCGAGAGCATCGTCTTTATGCCAAATTCTCTAAATGTGAATTTTGGTTGTCAGAAGTGACCTATCTGGGTCATGTAATATCTGGTAAAGGTATTGCTGTTAACCCTGAGCGAGTTCAAGCCGTCCTTAATTGGACTCCACCTGAATCGGTCAAGCAAGTTCGGAGTTTTCTGGGCTTAGCGAGCTATTGCCGTCGCTTTGTCGAAAATTTCTCCAAAGTTGCTAAACCTCTAACCGAACTCCTCAAGAAAGATAAAAAGTTCGAGTGGACTCCACAATGTGAGCATAGCTTTCAGGAACTGAAAAGACGCCTGACTTCTGTTCCCGTACTGGTACCGCCAGACTTCTCTAAGGACTTTGTTATCTACTGCGATGCCTCGCGACAAGGACTAGGTTGCATTCTCATGCAAGATCGGCACGTAATTGCTTACGCTTCATGGCAATTGCACCCACATGAGGAGAATTATCCTACTCATGATCTAGAGCTTGCAGCCGTAGTCTATGCACTTAAAACCTGGCGACATTACCTCCTTGGTAATCGTTGCGAGATATTCACTGATCACCAAAGTCTGAAGTACATCTTCACCCAACCGGATTTGAATCTCAGGCAAAGATGTTGGGTCGAGTTGATCACAGATTTCGACTTAGGAATAACTTACACCCCAGGGAAAGCCAACGTCATGGCTGATGCGCTAAGTCGTAAATCTTATTGTAACAACCTGATGTTACAACAAAGTCAACCGCTTCTCCATGAGGAATTTCGGAAACTTAATCTCCACATTGTTCCTCAAGGATTCCTTTCCACCATGGTGGCGAAACCTACCCTTACGGATCAGATCATCAAAGCACAGAAGGTAGATCCGGGAATTTCCCGCATCAAGAGGAACATCAAGAAAGGAGTTGCGAATTGTTTCTCCATTGATGATCAAGGGGTCGTATACTTCAGGAATCGACTAGTGGTTCCCAAGGTGCGAAACCTGAGGCGATTGATCCTTAAGGAAGCTCATGAATCTCCTCTCACTATTCATCCCGGTAGCACTAAGATGTATCAGGACCTACGCCAGAGGTTCTGGTGGACTAGGATGAAGAGAGAAATTTCTCAGTATATTGCTAATTGCGACGTCTGCCATCGTGTAAAAGCAGAGCATCAACGGCCTGCTGGCACCCTTCAACCCCTAGCTATTCCTGAATGGAAATGGGATAAAATTGGTATGGATTTCATTACCGGTTTTCCCAGGACCAAGAGAGGGAATAATGCTATCTTCGTCGTGGTCGATCGTCTTTCCATGGTAGCCCATTTCTTACCTGTTCGTGAGAGTATAACCGCTAGTCAATTGGCAGACTTATACATCTCCCGAATAGTGTCTCTCCATGGTGTTCCTTTGGAAATTAACTCGGATCGAGGAAGTCTCTTCACCTCTCAATTTTGGGAAAGTTTCCAAAATGCTATGGGAACCCGCCTTTCCTTTAGCACCGCTTTTCACCCTCAATCAAGTGGTCAAGTAGAACGCGTCAACCAGATTCTAGAAGACATGCTTCGAGCCTCTGTTATCTCATTCGGAATGGAGTGGGAGAGATGCCTTCCATTTGCCGAATTTGCTTACAACAACAGCTATCAATCTAGCTTGGGTAAAGCCCCTTTTGAAGTTCTTTATGGACGACGGTGTCGAACACCCCTTAACTGGTCAGAAACCGGGGAAAGACAATTCTTTGGTCCGGATATGATTCAGGAAGCAGAAGAGCAAGTTCGCATCGTTCGTGAAAAGTTGAAAACAGCCCAATCTCGTCAAAAGAGTCAATATGACCGAAAACATAAGGCTATGACTTTCGAGGTTGACGAGAAGGCTTACCTTCGGGTTACTCCTCTGAAGGGAACCCATCGTTTCGGTATCAAAGGCAAATTGGCTCCCCGTTACATTGGACCTTTTCGTGTTCTCGCTAAACGAGGAGAAGTTGCCTACCAGTTGGAACTACCTCCGCATCTCTCCAGAGTCCACGATGTCTTCCACGTTTCTCAACTCAGGCGTTGCCTCTCGGATCCTATCCGTGGAGTGGACCACGAAACGCTTGATCTCCAAGATAATCTCACGTATCGAGAGTACCCCATTCGTATCCTCGATCAGGCCGAGCGTACCACTCGACGTCATAATATCAAGTTTCTCAAAGTTCAATGGTCGCACCATTCTGAGGATGAAGCAACTTGGGAAAGGGAGGATCGTCTTCGACTCGAGTATCCCGCCTTCTTTCCGGAGGAACCCAAATCTCGGGATGAGATTCTTTTGAGTGGGGGTGAGTTGTCACACCCTAGCTAGTTCATGCATTAGAGTGTTGCATCATGTTTATTCTTTCATCAGAAACCTGAAATGGGGATGACAGAACCCCCAGCCCCCTCTGAAACCAACTAGGGTTTACTAAAAACTTTTTCAATGAACCTGAAATGCCCTTCTAAAATGCCCATCATTTTTGTCTTGGTTCAGAACCTCTGCCAAAAGTGATGCACATTTTCCTAGGTCATCTTAGGGTCTTTGAATTAAATCATAGATATTTGAATTTGGGCATTTAAAATTATATAAAATATTCAGATGCTCAAATATCTCCAAACTAAAATGTTTCATGTTGGAAATAATCCAACTATGGACCAGGAGTAGTTTGGTGATTTAGGAGTTGCCTAAGAATTTTTAATAATTCAACAAAGTTGCAGAAGTATTAAAAAAAACAGAAACAGGAGAAATAGCAAAAACTTACCTGGCGCCCAGCACCCGGCCCACCTGCCGGCCCAGCCCAGCACCGCTCCAGCGAGCTGCCTGCCGGCCAGGCAGGCAGGCAGGTGCCCGACGGCGACCGCAGCGCGCGCCACACAGCTGGCCGTCGCCCTGCTTCACCTCCTCGCCTCGGGGCTGGATGGATGAACTCCACGCCGCGCCGTGAAACCCCAGGACACCTCCATTCTCCCCCAACTCCTCTCTCTCGCGCTCCCCCGCCATGGCCGACACCATCGCCGCCACCCCCTCGCCGTAGCCACACCCTCCGTCAACCCCACGCCGTGCCGCCGTGTCCAGGAGCTCCGCCACCCTCCTCTCCTTCGAGCAAGCCGAGCCCCGAGCGCTCACAAGGCCCGAGACCACCGCATCGACCTCGACCGAACCGCCGTCGCCGGAGATCCCCTTCAACGCCGTCGTCGCTCCGGCCCGTCCCCGGCCGCACCAAGTGCTTCGTCGAACTCCCCGTGAGCTTAGCCATCTCCCCCTCCCTTCTTTTCTTGCTTCCGAGCCATGTAGCGACCTCCCGGAGCTCAACCGCACCCACCGCCGCGAAGCTCGTCGCCGACGTGCTCCCGGTCACCCTCCGGCCACAACTTGGTGTCCATCATGTTCACCGCGTCACGTAGCACCTAACCAGCTACTCCCCGCACCTCACCGACCCCTCTAGCGTCAAGTTCTCCTTCGGCCGAACTCCGGTGGCCGCCAAAGTCATCGCCGGCGCCAACTCCGGCCACCCCGACCCCAACGGACTCCACCAAGAGCTGCGGCTCCTCCTCAGCTCCACTCCGATGGCCTCCGCGACTCGTTTGGTTGCCGGAACGGCAAAAACCACTTCCGCCGCCGCGTCGGGCTCGCCGGCGGCTAAACGCCGGCGCAGCCGACCTGAGTTTGACCGCGGGTGGGCCCTGGTTGACTCTCCTGAGTCAATGACAGGTGGGGCCCAGCCCTGTTAATTAAACAGGTTAAGTTTTAATTAAACTAATCACACTGACACGCGGGACCCACTGTCAGGTTTGACCCGGACCGTGTCCCGTTGACCCGCTGATGTCACACTGACGTCAGGCTGACGCAGTAATTGATTTCTGGATTTATTCTAATATAGGAAATTCCAGAATATAGTTTAAACTTCAAAAATTCATAACTTTTAATCTGTAACTCCAAATCAGACAAGTTATATATGAAAAATGATCAGAAAAATCCAATCTATCCATCTGTACTATTTTCATGCATGATTAAACAAGTTAACTTGATGTTTAATGCAGAACAAGGTAAAACACTTTAAAGGGCCATGTATGAGTTTGAAATTTGAATCTTTGGTTCAAATTGGTTCAAACCCTTCTGGTCTTAGTTGCATTAGCCCAACACACTCATATTGCCATGTTTCATGCATGCATCATATTGTCGCACATTGTTTGGTGATGGTTGTGTATCGGTGTTCTTTGCGGCAGGTTCTGCCTCCGAGGAGTACCGTGATTACCCTAACGAAGAACCGTATCAGTGCATCAAACCATCAGGCAAGCAACCAACCATTTGATCATATCGATACAATCCCATGTTCTCGCTCCTGCTCTCTTTTACTGCATTAAGACAACGCGTTTCAAACTGCTGTGTGTTACGGTAGTTGAACCCATTTCCTCTGCATGACCTGTCATTGCCACAGTAACTAGATGAAACCCACTAGCATGTGTAGGAGTTGTTTGAGCCATATGTATGTGTTGTTCCTACCTTGCTATGCCTGCTATGCTTAGAGTCGTGTCAGGTCTGGTTCATCTGGGTGATGGACTAGAGTGAAATGATTATGTCGGTAATGAGAGTGGTGTGGTGAACACGATTTGGTAAAGGTATCGATGAGAGGCCATGTAGGAGTACATGGTGGGTTGTTTCATTGAAGCCGACCTTAAGCACTGAGATCTGTATGTGTGATTTAAGATTTAGCTACTACCATGCATTGGGCCCGAAACCAATGGACCCTCTCGACTTCTTATTCACCCTAGTTCTCTGTCCAGGAGTTGCAAGTAGTTTCTGGTGTTTGTAGCCTACTGGAGGCCGTGGACAGCGCTGACCGTAGGGGTGGGCTGTGATGCGGTAGGTACGTGGCACGGTGTACCGTATACCCGTTAGGTATCTCGGGAACCCTGTTCACATCGTTTGGGGCTGTGAGCGAAACCTCGGCCGGATCTCCTCATGGATGGAACCCGAATAGGCGATAAACCTGGACTAGAGACTTAGGTGATTAGGTAGGTCGTGGCCGACACCCACGTTGGGCTTCCGCTTGAAGGTTGCCGAGTACATGTCGTGTAAACGACGGTAAGTGGCGAGAGCGTGTATGAAGAAGTACACCCCTGCAGGGTTATCATGATCAATTCGAATAGCCGCGTCCGCGGTAAAGGACTACTTGGTTGCCTATACAGTTCATAGACAAGTAAATGGAAACTACTAAAAGCCTCAAGATAAGTGTGAGTGCCGAGGATGGCTCTTCCGTAGGAAGACGGAGGTGGATCCTCGGTAGTGTATTGAAGTGGTGAGTAGTGGACTCGTGTGCGCAGAACCATTTCAAGTTGGAGTCTCGTAGGATAGCCTAGCCAAGAGTCAAAGCTGGCTTGCTGCAACAACTCCACCAACCCTTCTTGATAATGTGCATGTATGTAGGATCTGATGTAAGTCTTGCTGAGTACCTTTGTACTCATGTTGCTATAATTAACATTTTTACAGAAGACGCTGCAACCCCTTCTGATGGGTTCTTCTTAGACGTTGACATCAATGAGTAGGCTAAGGCCCAGGTGGTGATCCTGAGCTTGTGAAGGACCACGTAGTATAGCTAGGCTTTCCAAGCCTCTTTTATTTTACTAGTTGTCTGTACTCAGACAAGTTACTTCCGCTGCTGGTTTGTATGACTGTATGACTTGAATGATGGGTCGTGTGACCCGTACCTATGTGTATGTTATGTATGGCTCTCTGAGCCTTAAATAAAGTACTTGTGTCGTAGAGTCATGTTGTGATGCCTTGTTGTATTTGCACATATCGAGCATATTGTGTGTATGATTGAAATGCTTGGTATGTGTGGGATCTGACTATCTAGTTGTTTATCTTTAGTAGCCTCTCTTACCGGGAAATGTCTCCTAGTGTTACCACTGAGCCATGGTAGCTTGCTACTGCTCTGGAACACTTAGGCTGGCCGGCATGTGTTCTTCTTCGTTCCTGTGTCTGTCCCTTCGGGGAAATGTCACGCATTGAGTACCGGAGTCCTGTTAGCCCGCTACAGCCCGGTTTACCGGAGTCCTGCTAGCCCAGTGCTACAGCCCGGACCCACTTGCTGATGACCGACACGTTCGAAGCTGGGTCATGGATGCCTGTCCCTGTAAGTCTGTGCCACTTTGGGTATACGACTAGTCATGTCAGCCCGGGCTCCTTATCATATGGATGCTAGCGACACTATCATATACGTGAGCCAAAAGGCGCAAACGGTCCCGGGCAAAGGTAAGGCGACACCCGTGGGGATACCGTGCATGAGGCCGCAAAGTGCTATGAGGTGTTACAGGCTAGATCGATGTGACATCGAGTCGGGGTCCTGACAGGTACTACCTCAACTACTTCCCAAAACCCACAATTTATTCAGATCCTAATCATGCAAGTGTTTGAGGATTGATCTAATGCACTAAAACTGGGTAGTAAGAGGTATGATCAAAGTGTTACTTGCTTTGCTTTTGATCCGCAAAACCTAGAGACTCGTAGTAGTACGATTCGCACTCCGGGTACTCTAACGCAAACAAACAAGCATACAATAAGCACTCAACTAGAAGCACGGGTAAAACCCAAATAAGAGGTCTAACCAAAAAGTTCAACTTAAGAACTCCGCTTTGCAAAAAGAATCAAACCAAACGAAGCAACGAAACTCAAACTGCGAAAAAAATAAGATCCGTTTACTAATCTATACTAAATTCAAATTTTACAGTAGAAAAATCTTGTTTAAGTTGGTTAAACAGAAAGAGGGCTTCGACACGAAGATCTAGGTGCTTGAATCGCCTTATTCCGATAAATGAGCAAAAAGATAAACTAAAACGAAAATTGCGATCGAAAAATAATCACGAAAAACCTAAGAAAAAGAAAAACCGACGAACAGGCTAACGAATGAACGTTCGCTGTCTGGGACTAACGTGCGAAAACCGTTCGTTAAAACGAACGTACGGACGAACGTCCACTACTTAAACGAACCGAAAAAACCGATTAAAAAATAAAACAACGAAACTAGGGTTTATAAAAACCGATCCGTTTCTAACGAAAAACCGGCGACAGCTACCACGGGTCCGGCGGGGTCCGGCGACTCCGTTGGCGGCGAGGCGAGGTGGGGTGGTGCTGATGGGCTGCGGGGTCGGGCGCGCGGGCTTTAAAGCCCCTGGCCGGGCGAGATCTAGTCGGGTATGGCCCGGCTAGGTCGGTTAACTTTTTTTAAAATAATTCCTCTCAGAAAAATGAATAAAAAAATACTAAACGAACTCCAAAAATCTTGAAATAAATCTTATTTCTTTGGACAAGGTGAACATTTATTTGGGCCTCTAATGCAAGTTTTAAAAATGCATATTTTTCCTAATTCAAATAAAATAGCGAGAAAAACTCCGAATAAATCTTATTTGATTTTAATATTAAATCTCCAATATTCTTTATTTCGGGGAAGTCATTTTATCCCCTCTCTTTTATTTTCATAAAAGAAATATTCGAAGAGAGAATAATTAAAATCAAATGATCCTCTTTTCAAAATCTGAGAAAATTCAAATATGAAAATAACGAGATCCCCAACTCTCTCCGTGGGTCATTGAGTTGCGTAGAATTTCTAGGATCAAAACAAAATGTAATAAAATATGATATGCAATGATGATCTAATACATGACATTCCAAATTGGAAATTTGGGATGTTACAAACCTACCCCCCTTAAGATGAATCTCGCCCTCGAGATTCGGGTTGGCTAGAAAATAGGTGAGGGTGATCCTGTCGTAGGTCTTCCTCTCATTCCCAGGTGGCTTCATCCTTAGTATGGTGGCTCCACTGAACTTTACAGAACTTGATAACCTTGTTGCGGGTGACTCAGCTGGCAAAATCAAGAATCTTGACTGGCTTCTCCTCGTAGATCAAGTCGCTATCGACCTGAATCGCTTCCAGTGGCACTGTATCTCTCAAATGAATATCAACCATCTCTGTGTGGCATTTCTTCAACTGAGAAACGTGGAACACATCGTGAACTCCTGACAATCCTTCGGGCAATTCCAACTTGTAAGCAACTTCTCCCATACGTTCCAAAACACGGTATGGTCCCACAAAATGCCGTGCTAACTTTCCCTTAACTCCAAAGCTCTTCACTCCTCGGAGTGGTGATACACGAAGATACACTCCGTCTCCAACTTCATCCCACAACAATGGTTTCCTGCACCTCCTTCCGTACAATGCTTCGAAAGGGGCCATCTTCAGACTGGCTTGATAGCTGTTGTTGTAAGAGAACTCTGCGTAAGGCAAATTGTCGTCCCAACTAGACCCATAGTCTAGCGCACAAGCTCTCAACATGTCCTCCAAATTTTGATTGACTCTCTTAGTCTGTCCATCTGTCTGCGGGTGAAAGGCTATACTGAACTCTAGCCTGGTTCCCAGAGTCTCATGCAACTGATTCCAAAACTTTGAGGTAAACTGGGTTCCTCTATCGGATACAATGGTCCTCGGAACTCCATGCATACATACGATCCTGGTCATGTATATCTTTGCCAACTTAGCACTGGTGTACGTGGTCTTGACTAGAATGAAATGAGCTACCTTCGTCAATGATCGACTACAACCCATATCGAGTCATAGCCTGAACGGGTCCTGGGCAATCCTGTGATAAAGTCCATGCCTAGTTTATCCCACTTCCATTCGGGTATCGGCAATGGATGTAGAAATCCAGCTGGCTTCTGATGTTCTGCCTTCACTCTCTAACATACATCACAAACTGCTACATACTCTGCAATATCCTTCTTCATTCCGGTCCACCAGAAACTATCCTTCAAATCTAGATACATCTTGGTATTTCCCTGGTGAATCGAATACGGCGAATCATGGGCCTCTTGCAGAATCAACTTCCTGATCTCCGGATCATTAGCACATAAACAAGATCCTCAAACCATAGGGTATCGTGCTCATCCTCACAAAATCCCTTAGCTTTTCCTTTACTCATCCTCTCTTTTATCTCAGCAATCTCCTTGTCCGTCTTCTGAGTTTCTCTGATCTTATCCATCAAAGTAGACTGAATCTCCAATGTTGCTACATAACCTCTCGGAACTATTTCCAAACATAGCTCATGAAGATCCTCTGCTAACTCCTTGGGTAACTATCCGGTCATGAGTGTATTGACATGGCTCTTGCGGCTCAATGCATCGGCTACTATGTTAGCCTTTCCGGGATGATAATGCTGTTGGGGATCGTAGCAGAAATTTAAAATTTTCTATGCATCACCAAGATCTATCTATGGAGTAATCTAGCAATGAGGGGAAGGGGAGTGCATCTACATACCCTTGTAGATCGCTAAGCGGAAGCATTGCAAGAACGCGGATGAAGCAGTCGTACTCGTAGCGATTCAGATCGCGGTTGATTCCGATCTAACCGCCGAACCACGGCGCCTCCGCGTTCAACACACGTGCAGCCCGGTGACGTCTCCTACACCTTGATCCGTCAAGGGGAGAAGGATACGTTGGGGAAGACTCCGTCCAGCAGTAGCACGATGGCGTGGTGGTGATGGAGGAGCGCGGGACTCCAGCAGGGCTTCGCCAAGCACTACGACAGACGAGGAGGAAGAGGGGTAGGGCTGCGCCAACAGGGGAAGAACTTCGTGTGTTGGGCTGCCCCTTTGCCTCCACTATATATAGGGGAAGAGGGAGGGCTGCGCCCCCACCTAGGGTTTCCACCCTAGGGGTGGCGGCAGCCCCAATCCCCATCTGGGGTGGCGGCCAAGTGGGGGGAGAGGGAGGCGCACCAGCCATGGGCCTTAGGGCCCATCTGCCCTTAGGGTTTGCCCCCTCTTCTCTCTAGGCGCATGGGCCTTGGTGGGGAGGCGCCCCAGCCCACCTAGGGGCTGGTCCCTTCTCACACTTGGCCCATGTATGCCTCCGGGGCCCGTGGCCCCTCCCGGTGGACCCCCGGACCCCTCCGGTGCTCCCGGTACACTACCGGTGATGCCCGGAACACTTCCGGTGGCCAAAACCATACTTCCTATATATCAATATTTACCTCCGGACCATTCCAGAACTCCTCTTGACGTCCGGGATCTCATCCGGGACTCCGAACAACATTCGGTAACCGCGTACATACTTTCCCTATAACCCTAGCGTCATCGAACCTTAAGTGTGTAGACCCTACGGGTTCGGGGGTCATGCAGACATGGCCGAGACAACTCTCCGGTCAATAACCAACAGTGGGATCTGGATACCCATGTTGGCTCCCACATCCTCCATGATGATCTCATCGGATGAACCACGATGTCAAGGATCCAATCAATCCCGTATACAATTCCCTTTGTCTATCGGTACGATACTTTCCCGAGATTCGATCGTCGGTATCCCGGTACCTTGTTCAATATCGTTACCGGCAAGTCTCTTTACTTGTTCCGTAACACATCATCCCGTGATCAACTCCTTGGTCACATTGTGCACATTATGATGATGTCCTACCGAGTGGGCCTAGAGATACCTCTCCGTTACACGGAGTGACAAATCCCAGTCTCGATTCGTGCCAACCCAACAGACACTTTTGGAGATACCCGTAGTGCACCTTTATAGCCACCCAGTTACGTTGTGACGTTTGGCACACCCAAAGCACTCCTACGGTATCCGAGAGTTGCACAATCTCATGGTCTAAGGAAATGATACTTGACATTAGAAAAGCTTTAGCATACGAACTACACGATCTTGTGCTAGGCTTAGGATTGGGTCTTGTCCATCACATCATTCTCCTAATGATGTGATCCCGTTATCAACGACATCCAATTTCCGTGGTCAGGAAACCGTAACCATCTATTGATCAATGAGCTAGTCAACTAGAGGCTTACTAGGGACATGGTGTTGTCTATGTATCCACACATGTATCTGAGTTTCCTATCAATACAATTCTAGCATGGATAATAAACGATTCTCATGAACAATGAAATACAATATAATAATAACTAATTTATTATTGCCTCTAGGGAATATTTCCAACAAATGCAACTTCATATCATAATCCTTAATGAGCTCCAACCATCTCCTCTGTCTGAGATTCAACTCCTTCTGCGTGAAAATATACTTCAAACTCTTGTGATCCGTGTACACCTCACAATGGTTTCCGGTGATAAAATGTCTCCATGTCTTCAACGCATGCACTACGGCTGCTAACTCCGAATCATGGGTAGCATAATTCAACTCATGGGGTTTAAGCTATCGTGAGGCATAGGATACAACTCTTCCTTCCTGCATAAGCACTTCTCCAAGTCCTCGACGAGAAGCGTCGCAATACACCTGGTAATCCTTGCGTTGATCTCGAAGAATCAACACTTGAGCTGTAACCAAGAGTTTCTTCAACTCCTGGAAACTGGCCTCACATTCTCTGTCCATTTGAACTTGGTGTCCTTCTTCAATAACTCCGTCATGGGCTTTGCAATCTTTGAGAAATTCTCAATAAACCTCCGGTAGTATCCTGCGAGTCCAAGAAAACTCCGGATCTCTCCAACCGACGTGGGTGCTTCCCAATTTTTACAGTGACAACCTTGGTAGGGTCTACTACTATTCCTTCTCCGGATATAACATGTCCGAGGAATCCAACTTCCTTCAACCAAAACTCACACTTGCTGAACTTGGCATATAGCTGGTGTTCTATGAGTTTTTCAAGTACCAAATGCAAATGCTCCTTATGCTCCTCTTCATTCTTCGAATAAAACAAAATATCATCAATGAACACCATGACGAACTTATCCAAAAACGCCATAAACACCTTGTTCATCATGTTCATGAAATAGGCAGGTGCGTTAGTCAGACCAAATGACATAACGGTATACTCATATAGCCTGTACCTTGTGGTAAAAGATGTCTTAGGTATATCCTTCTCTCGAATCTTCAGCTGGTGGTACCCTGATCGCAGATTGATCTTGGAAAACACCTTAGCTCCTTGCAGCTGGTCAAACAAATCATTGATCATCGGCAGTGGGTACTTGTTCTTGATCGTCACCTCATTCAATCCACGATAGTCAACAATCATCCTCAGCGATCCATCCTTCTTCTCCACTAGAAGCACTGGTGATCCCCAAGGTGACGAGCTTGGGAGAATATATCCTTTATCCAGTAGCTCCTTAATTTGCTTCTTAATTTCCTCTAAATCCTTTGCGGGCATCCTGTACGGTCTCTTAGATATTGGCCCTGTGCCTGGCATAAGCTCAATCAAAAACTCAATGTCTCTATCCGATGGCATGCCTGGCAACTCTTCTGGAAATACATCCGGGAAATCCTTCACCACTAGTAATTCCTCCTGTACAACTCCAGATAAGGAATTCACTTTAGTCCTATTCGGCACATGTCGGGATACATACTTGATCCTTCTTCCTTCTAGGGTGGTAAGCAAAATCGACTTACTAGCGCAGTCAATGTTCCCTTCATGCTTCGATAACCAATCCATTCCTAATATCACATCTAGTCCTTGTGACTCCAATACTATTAGGTCTGAGGGAAACAGGTAGTTACCAATCCTTAATGGTAACTGATCACACCAAAAGCTAGCCATATACTCTGCTCCTGGAGAGGTTACTAACATGGGTGTCCTAAGGGTTTGGGTTGGCAGTTTAAACTTATCCACAAATCCCCTGAATGCGATGCACCAGTATCGAAAAGAACGATTGCAGTAAATGACTTAATCATAAACTTACCTATTACTGCATCAGGTTGCGCTTCAATCTCCTCCATGCTAACGTGGTTCACTTGTCCCCCATTGAAAGGGTTGGGCTTCTTCTCAGAGCTTCCATTGCCATTTCCATTGTTTGCTTCAGAACATTCTGTGGCATAATGTCCATTCTTCCCGCACTTGAAACAAGTAATGTGACTTAGATCCTTCTTGGAGGGCGTTGCAGGGTTGGTACGGTTCTGGCCGTTGCTTCCTCCATTACCATTTCCATTCCTGGGGCCACTATGGTTGTGCGAAATCCCTCCATTGTGGTTGTGACCTCCATGGTTATGTTGAAGGGGTCCTCCCGAGTTTGGGGTAAAACGGGGTCTCTGCTGAGCTCCAGAATTATACTTCCCGTGTCCATACTTCCTCTTATGGTTGTCAATCTGCTGTTGCTTCCCTTCAATCATGAGAGCTCTATCTATCAACTGTTGGTAGTTATTAAAAGTTGCTACCATCAACTGCATGCTCATATCATCATTCAATCCTTCTAGAAACTTCTCTTGTTTAGCTGCATCCGTAGCAACATCATCTAGGGCATAACGTGCTAGCTTGCTAAAGTCATCCACATACTGGCCAACGGTGCGTCCTCCTAGGCGTAAGTTGCGAAATCCACACTTATTCATGGCCATAGCTCCTGCTAATACACGGGATGTGCGAAAGGCCTGCTGAAACTGGTCCCACGTAACAATCTCGATCGGATAGGTGACAGTGTAATTCTCCCACCATGCTGCTGCGGGTCCATCAAGCTGATGTGAGGCAAAACGCACTCTTTCCACATCTGTGCATCCTGCAGGGGTCAAGTCCCTTCCAATCTTGCGGAGCCAATCATCTGCAACTATCAGCTCGGTGCTACTGGAGAACACCGGCGGATTCAGCCTTAGAAAATGGGCTAAGTGATCAACAGGTGGTGGTGGTGGTGGTGGGTTGTTGTTATTGTTGTTGTTCCCCTGATTCTGATTCTGGACTAGAATCTGCATCAAAGCATTCTGCTGCTAGATCAACTGGGTGAGCTCCGGTGGGAAAGCAAATCCATTGTCGCGTCTCAGAGGCATCTGATGGGTTTAGAAAAGATGAGAAAACAGAGTAGAATGGGGTCTAGGGGGAAAACACTACCCATATGCACATGGGAAGAACACAATCATATCACTTCAATCAATTAGCAAGGGCATACAATCGGTCTAACCGTCGTTACAAAAGTGCTCGAACTATACTATATACATGGGGGAATACTACTACTGTTATGGTGGTCGACTAGAAAAATTGCTTGGTAGAAGACTCCATAATATTTGCTCCAAATTTATCAACAAAGTCATCATCGCTATCATCGGGGTCCGAGTCGGTGTCGTCGATGATGATGTAGTTCTCTAGGCAGGTGGGGTCGTCATCTTCTCCTCCTGGTGCGGGGTCTCCCATGAATACTCCCAGCTTCCTTGTCAGGTCGTCATTCTTCTCCACTAGTACGACGATTTCCTCCTCAAAATCTTTGCGAGTAGCCTTGTGTTCCTCTTCAAGCTCGGTGATCCTTGTCATTGCCTTCTTTAGATCTATCATGCTTGCGCACATCTGGTTTCTCCTGGCGATGAATATGTTGGTTTAACTCCTAGATGAAAGATGTAATAGATCTATCCTTCCTGGTGCTGATCATCTCCCATTGATCATCTCGACGCCCACAAATCTGGTAAATAGTATCCTTGAGATCCTTGTGGTAAACTTCTCCAATGCGTCCCATGGTGATGTGGGCTGCCATGCTCTTGCCTAGACTCCAGGTGGGTGCATCAAAGGAAAACTCTATGGACTCAGTGACTGGCATGAACGTCCATCCTGGAACTTGAACTTGGATCATCCAGCGCTCCTCTTCTGGTAAAGTGGCGTTGTAGCTCCCGGTGAAGCTTGGTATTCCAATGTTCAGGTACCTAGTGACTTCCTTCAAGTGTCTTCCAAAGGGTGTGTCTTCATCCAGTTGTGCAAATTTGTTCCTTGCATCCGCCATCCTATAGAGTAGAAAATGGAGAGGGGTCAGATATGAGAAGAGAGTAGTGATCTAGGGTTTTAGCTTAGTGGTTGTGTCCTACAATCAGTGTGTGCTCTGATACCATCTTGTAGCGACCAAACCTCAAACAGTCCGATCTCTGTGCATCAGTGTCATCCCTGGATCGATAATGCTGACATGCACAGTACTTGAGGATTTATAACAGAGTAGAAATCACACACTTATTACATCGAATATCTCAAAAGAGAACATAAAACAATGAATATGGCTTAAGGCCATCTAAATCGATAACAGCGGAAGGCTTGGAAGATAAAGTGAGTCCATCAACTCCAACGGCATCACTGAGTGAAAGACAACGACCTATGGCTCCTTACTCATCGTCTAAAAAGTCTGCAACATGATACTTTGCAGCCCGAAACGGGTCAGCACATGGAATATGCTGGCAATGTAACACAAGAGAAAAATGAACATGATAATGGTTATCACTACATGCATATATGGCTGGTGGAGGCTGTATGGTTAACATGTTTTGCGAAAAGCCAATTTTTCCCTACAACAAAGGAATAAATTTTATTTAACTATCATGGTAGTTGTTAAACACTGAGAAGGTTCCTCCAACTCAATCCCAATTAAACAGCATCATTAAACCCAATCAATTTAAATTAAGAGTGATGAGATCAATCATGATAATCCAAGAACCAGATACTCAAGATGTCCATAATTGGGGACACTGCTAACCATGATTAGTTTATACACTCTGCAGAGGTTTGCACACTTTTCCCCACAAGACTCGAATACATCCATGGTCGGAGATTCGAGACACAGTCTTTCTGAAGCATTAACTCTCTACTCTGGGTAGACTATACCACCTACAACCCACTACATCTGTTAGTCTGCCTCTTCAAGAGCTTCACACAACTTACTCAACTACGCTAGAGCCCATAATAGCTTGTGGCTCCACAGGGAAGTTTCTAGCATGAATAATCTTATGATCCCTTTGAGTCTGGGTGGCGGGCCGTAGGATGATCACACGGGTCCTCCGGGATATCCTAGAACAACATTGGGTACTCCAGGTGTCCACGAGCAATCCACCCAGATGTGTATTCAAGTTGCCACCTTAAGTTGAACCATTAGTTAACAAACTCGCATCCGTCATGAATACTCTCAAACCCAATCCACGTCTACGAGCATAGCATAGCAATGTAAGCAACGTAGAAGTAACTCCTAAGGTTTGAAAATAAACAGGTGCATTGGTACTACCTCAACTACTTCCCAAGACCCACAATTTAATCAGATCCTAATCATGCAAGTGTTTGAGGATTGATCTAATGCAATAAAACTGGTAGTAAGAGGTAAGATCAAAGTGTTACTTGCCTTGCTGATGACCCGCAAAACCTAGAGACTCGTAGTAGCACGCTTCGCACTCCGTGTACTCTAACGCAAACAAACAAGCATACAATAAGCACTCAACTAGAAGCATGGGTAAAACTCAAATAAGAGATCTAACTAGAAAGTTCAACTTAAGAACGCCGGTTTGCAAAAAGGATCAAACCATACTAAGCAACGAAACTCAAACTGCGAAAGAAATAAGATCCGTTTACTAATCTGGACTAAAGTCAAATTTACAGTAGCAAAATCTTGTTTAAGTTGGTTAAACGGAAAGAGGGCTTTGAGACAAAGATCTAGGCGCTTGAATTGCCTGATTCTGATAAACAAGCAAAAAGTTAAACTAAAACAAAAATCGGATCAGAAATCGCGATCGAAAAATAATCACGAAAAACCCGAGAAAAATAAAAACTGACGAACAGGCTAACGAACGAACGTTCGCTGTCTGTGCCTAACGGGCGAAAACCGTTCATTAAAACGAATGTACGGACGAACATCCGCTATTTAACCGAACCGAAAATAAACAGATCTAAAGCAATTAAAAAAAATCCGAAACTAGGGTTTATAAAAAAATGATCAGTTTCTAATGAAAACCGGCAGCGGCTACCTCGGGTCCGGCGTGGTCCGGCGATTCCGGCGACGGCATGGCTTGCAGCGGGGCGGCGAGGCGAGGCGGGGTGGCGCTGATGGTCTGCAGGGCTCGGGGGCGCGGGCTTTATAGCCCCTGGCCGGGCGAGTCCTAGTCGGGTACGGCCTGGCTAGGTCGGTTAACTTTTTTAAAAATAATAATTCCGCTCAGAAAAACGAATAAAAGAAATACTAAACGGGCTCCAAAAATCCTGAAATAAATTTTCCCCGTCCTCTAAAAATCTGCCGGACAAGGTGAATATTTATTTGGGCCTCTAATGCAATTTTGAAATACGCATATTTTTCCTAATTCAAATAAAATGGCAATAAAAACTCCGAATAAAATCTTATTTGATTTTAATATTAAATCTCCAATATTTCTTTATTTTGGGGAAGTCATTTTATCCCCTCTCTTTTATTTTCATAAAAGAAATATTCGAAGAGAAAATAATTAAAATCAAATGATCCTTTTTTCAAAATTTGAGAAAATTCAAATATGAAAATAACGAAATCCCCAACTCCCTCAGTGGGTCCTTGAGTTGCGCAGAATTTCTAGGATCAAACCAAAATGCAATAAAATATGATATGCAATGACGATCTAATGCATAACATTCCAAATTGGAAATTTGGGATGTTACAATACGTTGACAAGATTTCGAAGTAGTTCAAAATGGAAAAGTCAAAGAAGGAGTTCTTGCCTGTGTTGCAAGGTGTGAAGTTGAGTAAAGACTCAAAACCCGATCACGGCAGAAAATAGAAAGAGAATCAAAAGTCATTCCCTATGCCTCGGTCATAGGTTCTATAAAGTATGTTAAGTTGTGTACCAAACCTATTGTGTACCTTACCATAAGTTTGGCAAGAGGGTACAATAGTGATCCAAGAGTGGATCACTGGCCAGCGGTCAAAAATATCCTTAGTGGAATAAGGAAATGTTTCTCGGTTATGGAGGTGACAAAGAGTTCGCCGTAAAGACTAACGTCGATGCAAGCTTTGACACCGATCTGGATGACTCTATGTCGGAGTAATGGGCCACGGGTAGGCTAACCTAGGCCCAGAACCTTTCAAGACATCGGGGCAGGCTGCACCCCTCAAGACCCCAGGACGAAGAGCCGCCTTCTAAGAGTCGGCTGCGAGGCAGCCGACTACCCACTCGCGGACGAGTCCTGAGGACGACTCCAGGATGAGCCGACTCCTGACTGGCGACTTCCAGAGAAGCCGGCCATGGGGAGTCGGCCTGTGACGCCAACAACCCCAATGCCCTCATAAAGAGGGACGGGACGGGGAGTGGCCACAGTAAGGTCCACTCCCACCCTTTTCCAAGGGCAAGCATGGCCACAGTACGCCGTACCCGCGGAGATCTCCGCCCGACGCGTCACTGTTGCCATGCCGGCCCTGACATCAGCCCAGCGGGCGGAGTCCTGTGCCCATGACGTCCTGCCGGTACGACCCAGGAATGACGGGTCCCACCAGTCGGCGGGCGTACAGAAGACGGCGAGAGCGCCACCAGTTGGCCTAGTTGGGAGTCGGCCCCCAGGAGTCGGCCGGCCCCTCCCACGGGCCCTATGCGCCATTAACCAGACGCGACACGGAGTGGCCACAGCGATTGCCCGCCAGACGGCGGAGCTGTCGCCACGACCCCATGACCGAGCCTGCGTCATTAGAGGCACGGCTACAGTAATCTACAGCCGGCAAGACCCGCCCATTGCGGACGCGGCCTGTCGGCTCCGTACCGAGCCAGTCGGCGGGGCCCACCAATCGGCGGGCCCCAGGAGTCGGCGGATAAGACGGCGGCCAGAGAGACTGACGGCTAGGCCCGCGTCCAGCCGGATTACCATTGTACCCCTGGGGGGTAGGCCTATATAAACCCCCCAGGGCACCCATGCAAAGGGTTGGAATCCATTAGCACTAGACCAGATCATATAGGAAGGAGAGAGCTAGCCTTGCCTTCTCCTGCCTCCAGGAAACAGCTCAAGGAGAAACTGTGTACACACTTTGCCATAGTGATCATGCGGAGACCCCGCAGAGCAGCAGTAGGGGTATTATCTCCACGGAGAGCCCCGAAGCTGGGTAAGATTCGCCGGCGTGCATGCCTTAGCCTTATCCCCTTTCCAAGCACCGGTGACGTTCTACTCGCCCCCACCATGATAAGCCATCCTTTGGCATATGTCGCACCCAACCCCCGACATTTGGTGCCCACCGTGGGGCCTGGTGCACCGTCGTCTGGAGACCTGCTCTGGACGGGAACCCTTTTCCTCCCTGGCAAGCGCAGCCAGCCCGGCATGCCAGACGGAGTTTGCGCCGATGCGCTCCACGGCGCTGAGATCGCCTGCGCAGCCAGCTGCCTCGCCGATCTTGTCGGCGAGGTTTGCCTCTCCGATGAGCCTGCATCCGATGCAGGCACGGGCGGCCCCGAGAGCCTCCTCGCGGGCCTCCTTGACCAACTCCACGTCGCCGGCGAGCCTGCCGTGGACTTGGAGTCTATGGGCTCCACCGACCCGATGCTGGTCGACTCCGACACTGCGTTGCTTGACGCGTTCCCCACCAATGTGGTGGTCTAAGATGAGCCGCTCCCTCGCGCGGAGAGCAACGAAAGCATCGTCACAGAGGTGCTCGTCATCGGTCATGACGAGCCTCCCGGCGGAGGAGCGCATGACCCACTTGGCGCGGCATTGCAAGACCTGACCGCGCCCATTCCGGAAGACACTAACGCAGAGACGTTGGAGGCGCGCCGCCTTCAGCTCATCGAAGGCGTGAAGAAGCTGGCTAGCGTGAGACGCTTGTCAGAAGCCTACCAGCGTGAGATGGATCGTGCTGTGAGTGGCTCGCCAGCCCCAGCTGGGCCCAGCCACCTAGGCGCGGTCCAGCAGCGCGGCGTGGCTATCACCAACCTATTCGGAGCAAATCACCATGTGTACACCACGCCTGCGGAGAACATTCGACCCGCCCAGGCAGCGGCGGACGAGCTGGACAACTTCGAGGGTGAAGAGCGTCGCTTGATGGCGGAGCGAGTCCAGCGGCTCATCGACACGGCTGCCGCACAGAACGAGGCTGGCTGCCGCACAGAGGCGCCGCAGCGACAAAACGACGACCCACCTCCATGCCGAGACCAAGGCGCGACGTCTCGACACCGACTGGCGGCGCCCGAGGAAGGAAAGACAAGGATCCGGCTGTCAGCTGCAGTCGGACTGGCATTACCATAGAGCGCAACCAAGATGGCCGCCCGAGAGCAGTGGAACAACGGGATGACTGTCCGCCTCCTCCTCCTCGCAAGGAAAGGCGAGTCTCCCTGCCGCCTATTAACCATCCGACTCTCGGCGACCACCTTGGCCGCCGAGAGGGAGTCGGAGAAAACGACACCCACCACCGGATCGACTGACTTCACCGATCCCTAGCGCTGGAAGAAGAAGACCAGTTGGGTCCGCCTTGTTTCGGGCCCCGCATTCGAGACGAGCCCTTTCCCAAAGGGTTCACGCTCCCAAGAGACACGCCCAAGTACACCGGCTCCGTGAAGCCGAAGGACTGGCTGGTTGACTACTCCACGGCCGTCAACATAGCGAACGGCAACAAGTGTGTTGCCGTAAAATACGTTCCGCTCATGCTCCAGGGCACGGCCCAGACATGCCTGAACAGCTTGAAGCCCCGCAGCATCTACAGCTGAGTCGACTTCACCGATGCATTCGTCCGCAACTTCACAAGCATGTACAAGCGTCCTCCCAAACCTCGCCAGCTTTCCTTGTGCGTGCAAGGCCCCAACGAGTCGACTCGCGACTACCTCACGCATTGGGCCGAGCTCCAGAACTCTTGTGAGGGCATGCACGAGGTGCAGGCTATCGAGTACTTCACTGCTGGGTGCAGAGAAGGCACCCTCCTCAAGCACAAGCTCCTTTGTGATGAGCTAGAAACCCTCGACGAGCTACTGATCATAGCAGACAAGTATGCCACGGCCGACTCCTCCATGAAGGCGGAGATTCAAGTTAGTGCGACTGGCAAAGTGGCCCCTCAGGCTCCTAGAACTCCGGCTGGAGATGCCAGTCGGCGACTGCAGCCAAGCGACCACAAGCGCAAGGCCCCGTAGCTGGCTTCCAGCAGCCGGCAGGTGGCGACAGTCGAAGACCAGCAGCTGGATGGGAAGCCTCCACCCAAGCGATAGAAAGGCGGCAAGCCCAACTGGTTGTCGGCTTTCTCATACGAGCAGACTCTGGATGGTCCTTGCAAGTTCCACAGCGGCGCGAAGCCGTCGAATCACACCACCTGGAAGTGCCACTGGCTCACCAGGATCACCAAAGGAGATGGCCTCCTGCCTCCCTCGCCTGCTGGGCCGCAGCCTCCGCCTCCGCCCCAGCAGCCGGCTGTCAGGCCAGTCGGCGCAGTACAAGACGAGTACCCCGAAGAGCATGGAACCTACGTGGTATTTACCAGCGTGGCTGATGATCGACGCAGCAGGCGGCTGGAGCAGCAAGAGGTGAATGCAGTAGCATCAGAGACACCAGAATTCATGCACTGGTCCGAGAAGCCTATCAGCTGGAGCAGAGCTGATCACCCAGAGGTGATGCCGAGTCCGGACTCCTATGCCTTAGTCTTGGATGCCACCTTTGCCACAGATAGACGAGCTGCTCGTTTCTCACGAGTTCTGATAGACGGAGGCAGCAGCATCAACATCCTGTACAAGGACACCATGGAGAAGTTAGGAATCAAGCAAAGACTGCTTCAGAACAGTCGGACTTTATTCCACGGCATTGTTCCTGGACTTTCCTGCTCACCAATCGGCAAGATCCTGATTGACGTCCTCTTTGGAGACAAAGATCACTTCCGCCGAGAGTCAGTTTGGTTTGAGGTGGTGGATCTCGAGAGCCCATACCATGCATTACTTGGCCGACCCGCCCTGGCCAAGTTCATGGCGGTCCCCCACTATGCCTACCTCAAGATGAAGATGCCTAGTTCCAAGGGGATTCTGACCATAGCCGGCGACTACCGGAAGTCGTCTGCCTGTGCGGGTGAAAGTAGTAGGTTGGTCGAGTCCCTGGTGATCGCGGACGAGAAGCGGCTCCTTGACTAGGTTGTGGCGATGGCCGGCAAGTAGCTAGAGGTGTCGCCTAACCCCAAGGAGTCAGAGGCTGAGGGTTCGTTCAAGCCGTCCAAAGAGGCAAAGAAGATACCCTTGGATTCGGAGCACCCAGAGAGGTACGCTGTCGTGTGTGCGAACCTTGACAGCAAATAGGAAGGCGAGCTCGTCGATTTCCTCCATGAGAATCGGGACATCTTCGCATGGTCCCCCAAAGACATGCCAGGTGTACCGACGGAATTCACCGAGCACAAGTTACATGTCCGATCTGATGCAAAGCCAGTTAGGCAGCCCTTGCGCCGCCTATCAGAAGAAAAGAGAAGAGTTGTCGGGAAAGAGATAACCCGACTCCTAGCAGCCGGCTTCATTATGGAAGTATTCTTTCCAGAGTGGCTAGCCAACCCGGTCCTGGTACTGAAGAAGAACAAGCAGTGGCGAATGTGTATTGAATACACAAGCCTCAACAAGGCTTGCCCTAAGGACCCGTTTGCTTTTGACAAGAATTGATCAGGTGATACTCCACAGCCGGATGCGAGCTGTTGAGCTTCTTGGATGCATATTCAGGATATCACCAGATCAAGCTGAACCCGGCTGACAGACTTAAGACCGCCTTCATCACACCGTTTGGAGCCTTCTGCTACCTAACCATGATGTTCAGCTTGAGGAATGTCGGCGCCACCTTTCAGCGTTGCATGCAGAAGTGCCTCCTCAAGCAACTCGGCAAATACGCCCACGTCTACGTGGACGATGTGGTGGTGAAGACGGAGAAGCGTGGAACACTGCTGGAATACCTCAAGGAGACCTTTGAGAACCTGCGCCGATTCCAGATCAAGCTCAACCCTGAGAAGTGCGTCTTCGGAGTACCAGCCGGCCAACTCCTTGGCTTCCTGGTCTCTGAACGCGGCATAGAGTGAAACCCGGTAAAGATCAAGGCCATTGAGAGGATGGAGGTACCCAGCCGACTGCTGGACGTGTAAAAATGCACTGGTTGCTTGGCATCCATCAGCCGATTCATCAGTCGACTGGGCGAAAAAGCTCTCCCCTTATATCAGCTCATGAAGAAGACCACTTTTTTCGAGTGGAACCACAAGGCGGACGAAGCTTTTCTCCAGTTGAAGAAGATGTTGACTACTCCACCCGTTCTGGCGGCTCCGACTCCTAAGGAGCAAATGCTCCTATACATCGCCGCCACCAGCCGGGTAGTCAGCACAGTCATTGTAGTGGAACGCAAGGAGGAAGGCAAGGCACTACTTGTCCAGAGACCGGTATATTACCTGAGTGAAGTGATGTCGACCTCCAACCAGAACTACCCCCACTACCAGAAGATGTGCTAGCGTGCACTTTGCCGCCAAGAAATTGAAGCCTTACTTTCAAGAGCATCCAATCACTGTGGTCTGCACGGCCCCACTTGCCGAGATCATCTGAAGCCGAGATGCTTCTGGCCGAATGGCCAAATGGGCCATAGTGTTGGCTCCCTACACCATCTACTACCAGCCCCGCACCGCCATCAAGTCACAAGCACTGGCCGACTTCCTCGTCGACTAGGCCGAGACCCAGTACCTACCACCAGCGCCCGACTCCACCCATTGGCGGATGCATTTCGACGGCTCCAAGATGCGCACCGGCTTGGGAGCCGGCGTTGTTCTCACTTCTCCTAAAGGCGACAAGCTCAAATACGCACTGCAAATCCACTTTGCCGCCTCCAACAACGTCGCCGAATACGAGGCTTGCTAAAGAACTTGGCATTCGCCGGATCCTGTGTTATGGCGACTCCGACTTAGTGGTCCAGCAGTCGTCTGGCGACTGGGACGCCAAAGATGCAACCATGGCGAGTTACCGTTTCCTCGTGCAGCAACTCAGTGGATATTTCGAGGGGTGCAAGTTCCTCCATGTGCCAAGAAACAACAACGACCAAGTAGACGCCCTGGCACGAATCGGCTCTACCCGCCAAGCAATACCATCCAGCGTCGCCCTTCAATGCCTCCTCAAGCCGTCTGTCAAGCCTTCACTAGAATCTGACTCCATCTTTGTGCCGGCTCCTCCCGAAGAAGTCGGATCCGACTCCAGAGCTACGGCAGACGGTACGAGGATTTTGGCAGATGGCTCCAAAGCCGCCATAGTCGAAGCCGGCCCAGGGACTGCAGAACCCGGCCCGGGGACTGCGGCGGCCAGCCCGAGGACTCCAGAACTCGGCCCGAGGGCTGCACCAGTCGGCCCGAGGACTTCATTAATCCAGCAAGAGGTTGTTGACTCCAGCCCACCGCCTCCCAGCCCAACCGCCCTCATCCAAGTCACAGTTCTGGCAGTCGAAGAAATAGCAGCACCCTCATGGGCCCAGCCCATCCTCAAATACCTGGTGAGCAAAGAGCTGCCGACTGATGAGACCTTAGCTCGGTAAGTACAACGCCGAGCGGCAGCCTACACCATAGTCAACAAAGAGCTGGTCAGGCGCAGCGTCACTGGTGTCTACCAGCGCTGCGTAGAGCCAGAGCAAGGCCAAGCAATTCTCAAAGACATCCATCAAGGCGAGTGCGGCTACCATGTGGCTTCAAGAGCACTCGTCGCCAAAGCCTTCTGACACGGTTTCTTTTGGCCAACGGCCTTAGAAGAGGCCAAGGAATTGGTCCAAAAATGCAAAGGGTGCCAGAAGTTCCGCTCCAAGCCGCATCAGGCGGCTTCTGCACTCAAGACCATCCCCATTGCCTGGCCCTTCGCAGTTTGGGGCCTAGACACGGTGGGACCATTCAAGACGGCACGAGGTGGCTTAACTCACTTACTTGTCGCGGTGGACAAGTTCACCAAGTGGATAGAAGTGAAGCCAATCAAGAAACTGAATGGTCCAACTGCCATGACTTTCATCTCCGACATCACAATTCGGTAAGGCGTACCGCACAGCATCATCACCGACAACGACATGAATTTTGCCAAAGGCGCCTTGGCCTGTTTCTACGCGACACAGGGCATCCGACTGGACCTAGCATTCGTTGCCCATCCACAGTCAAATGGCCAGGTGGAGCAAGCAAACGGCCGCATCCTGTCTGGCATCAAGCCCGGACTGGTCGAGCCTCTGGAGCGCTCGGCTGGCTGCTGGCTCGATGAATTGCCAGCCGTCCTCTGGAGTCTGCGCACGACTCCAAACAAGTCAACCAGCTTCACGCCTTTCTTCCTCGTCTACGGTGCTGAAGCCGTCATCCCGACGGACATAGAGTTTGATTCCCCGCGAGTCACCATGTACACCGAGGAAGAAGCAGAAGAAGCACGTCAAGACGGCGTCGATCTACTGGAAGAGGGCCGGCTATTGGCACTCGGCCGGTCCAGCATCTACCAGCAGAGCCTGCGCAGATACTACAACAGGAAGGTCAGGCTGAGATCTTTCCAAGAGGGCGACCTTGTGCTCTGACTGATCCAGCGAACAGCCGGCCAGCACAAGCTGTCGGTGCCTTGGGAAGGCCCCTTCATCATCAGCAAAGTGCTGGGCAATGACTCCTACTACCTGATCGACGCGCAGAAGCCCCGAGCACGCAAGAGGGACAACTCCGGCAAAGAGACAGAGCGGCCATGGAATGCAAACCTCCTCCGAAAATTTTACAGTTAAACGCAGTATGTACCATGCTACCCTTTGTATTAAAAGTACCAAGACTTCGGCCCCCCCAAGAAGAGCTCGGGGACTGCCCTCTTTTATCTGTATGATAAGAATTATGCCTTCGAGTACATTACTCTTTGTTATGCCGCTTGGCACCGGGTTCGACTAGTCGGCCCGGGGACTTGCCGCCCTGCGCTATGAAATGCTTCCTGCAGCCGGACAAGTAGTGTGTGGCGCCTGAGCCGTCTCCTGTCAGAAGCCACAGCTCGCAGAGTGACTGTATGGTGGGCAGGAGTAAGGAAGAATGGGCGTCCACATGAAAAATGGCTAAGGACTCAAAGCATAAACATAGCTTAAAGCCGGCTTCCAGCCTTTTTTCGCAAACCGACTCTTGAACAGTTGGCTTGCCGCCTTCTATCCGACTTGCTAAACAACTCTAAAATGGCTAAGTACCTGCCTTCCCAAAGTGACCAAGAATTTGATCCAGCGGCAGTCCGCAGAGCCGCTGTTCGACTGACAAAGACGACAACTGGGGGAAGGCGGCAAAGGAAAAAGCCAAAAGAGCAATGAGCAAGAAAATATAGAACTCGGATGAATATTACATAACAAAGGCCCTTGGCTGAATCTTCGAGCAGAATTTCAAAATACACCCCGCGGGTGGAATTGTGCGAATTAACAAGTTCTTCAAAGACTATTAAAACAGATAAAACAAAGATAAGGCGGCAGCCTAGGAGGTGGCAGACGGGTTCGGAGGATCGGAGGAGACGGCGGTGTTGGATGTTGGGGCGGCCGGCTGGGCGGTCTCGGCTTGATCACCTCCGACGGCAGTCGGCTCGGGTGGGCACGGCTCATTGCTGGAGGCGCGGTCGAGCTGAGGCTGGTCGTCCGCTTCGTCTTTTGGTGCCTCCGTCTCGCTTCCGTCCTCCGCCTTGTCTTCCTCCTCGACGCTGGAGCCACTCACCTCCGCCGAGTCCTCGCCGTAGTCTGGGTTCTTCCCAAACCACTCCGGCGGTACCTCCCCGCCGTCTTCAGCCCGCTCGGGGACAAAAATGCTGGTATCGGTGTACTCGGCAATCGCTGCGCCGCGCTTGACAAGGGCGTCTTCCGCGGCTGCCAACTTCGGTTGGGCCTCTGACCGAAGTGTGGCCAGCCGGTCTAGGTCCAGCCCCGGATACCATGCCTTGACAAATTCCAAGGCTCGGCGCGCTCCAGCCCAGGCCGAGGAACCCTTCCAGGCCTCAAGATGGCCAGCCGCGACCTGCAGCCAGTCGGCAGTCCGACTGGGGGTGCGCGGAGCCTGCATGTCTGGCCACAGGGCGGCGATCGCTTGGGCGCCGACACGTTGAAGCCGGCGCAGCATCCGGTGGGCCGGCCGCAGATGAGCCCCAATGCTCAGAATATGCTCGTCAAGGGTCCGAGGGCATCGGCGGTGATCTTCGCGCCATCTGCCCTCCGCTCCTTGCGGTGAGCCTCGATAGCTTGAATGGTGGCCTGTGAGTGGCCGGGGAAGAAGTCTGCCAAGACAAAAAGAATGAAGAACAAGTCAAAAAACCATGAGTCGGCTCGACCTATAGTCGGCGGCTCGAAGAACAAAAGCAAAGAAGCTCACCGTCGACGAGGTCCAGGAGGAGGCCAGAGGCCAGCATTGCCTCCTTGTCAGTCCAGGAGGAGCGCTCACTCGCAAACTCGGCCAGGAGGGCGGCCTCCGCCTCTTCCGCCTCCTTCTGCGTCTTCTTAAGCAGCTCCTTCTGCTCTGCCAGTTGTGTGGCCAGCAGATCGCGCTCTGCGGCGAGCTTGCTACACTCCTCCCCCTTGGCGCGCAATGCGGTGTTGGCTTCGCTCAGCTGCTGTTGAAGAGTGGCGTTGGCCTCTGAAGAGAAAGAAGAAGAAGGCGTTAAGTCATCAACAAAGAAGGTCGACGGGGAGATCCGGCCCGACTGCTCAGCAGTCGGCCCGAATCTCGGGGACTACAGCCCGCGGGTGCACCAGCGCGCCCCCGCAAAGAAGAAAAAGGACTCACTCTGGCTCTCCGACAAGTCGGCGGTCCGCTTAACCAGCTCTTCAACGTTGCGGTTGAAGGCGATGACACGGAGGTTGTGATAGTCCTGCGACAAGTATTTCAGACAAAAGTTAGTACCCGGAACTCACCAATTGGAGTTCTGGGCCGCCTGCTCAGCAGCCGGCCCGAAACTCGGGGACTACACCCAGTGGGTGCGCTGGCGCGCCCCCATAGAGAGGAACAAGAAAAAGAGAGACAAAGGAGAAAGCATACCCGGATGGTTGCCCGCGACACCAGGTGCGCCTTGGTGCAGTTTTGGATAGCATTGCTCTCAGCTCGCAGCTTTGTCTGGACATCCAGAAGCGCTTGGTTCAGCGGGCCCGTGCCACCTCCTCGCACCCACCCAATGGGAGCGGCGCTCGTCGCTTCGGTGTCTGGGAGCGTCGAGCTTGCGGTGCCGGTCTCCAGGGGGCGTGGCGCCGAAGTCGCCTTCTCAAGACGGTGGTGCATTGGTGAGCCGACTTGAAGGAGTAGCCTTGCTACGGCCTCGTCTTTAGTCGGCGGCAAGGGCGGGTCCGCCGGCTGTTTGCCTTGCGTGCTCCTAGACGGCGGCGGTGGCGGCACGACCGCGTCCGGCATGGAGGCGTCACCGCCGCCTCTCTCCACGATCGGGAACTCACCGCCGGCTTCCCCTGATTGCCCCATGAACTCCGGGGGCGGCGGCGCAGAGTTCAGAGGGGTGACGAACACCGCCGACCGCCGGTGCGCAACTTCCTTAGCCTGCCGCCTTGTCGCGACGGCGGCCTCGGCCTCCTCCAGCTTTTTCAGGGCGGAGGCCTCCGCCTTCTCGGCCTCCGCTTTCTCCAGGCGGGTGGCCTTTTCCTCCTCGCGCTTCTCCTGCGTGTTCCGCTCCGTCGCCTCCCGGAGGTCGGCGGCGGGGTCAATCCGCCGAGTAGTGGCAGACATCTCCGCCGACCCCATAACGGAGGCGGCGGCAACCCTCTCAAGAGTGAGGGGAGCCCTAAAGCGAGGGAAGCATACGAAAGACTCAGACAAGATCAACAAAGAGAAAATAAAGATAAGGGATGGAGGCGCTTACGCAGAGACTAGCGGCGGCTTCTTCACTTCCTTGCGGAAGCGGTTGGCCTTCGCGGCCGCCTCTTCCCGCTTGGTCGTGGCGGCTGCTCCCTTAAGTTTCTTCGACCGGCCACCAAGCGTACTCGGCCCGGCCCGGCGTTTCTTCGCGCCGCCTTGAGCGTCCAAGGCTGGTGACGCGGGGCGACTTCTCCCTCAGCATCGTCGTCAGGCCAGTCGGCGAAAGTGGTCGTAGGCCTGGAGCCGCTTGCTTCTCCTCCTCCTCCCTCGGTGTCGGCCTCCATGGCCGCCGCCCCCAAGTCAGGATCATCCACATTGCTCTCCACCCGATCGAGGACAAACTAACGAGCCGGCCCCGTGGTGTCGGCCGAAGGAGGGACGAGAGGGTTCTGATTCAAAACAAAAACGGTCAGACTGGACAAGTCGGACTCGGCAACAAAAGAAACAGAAGAAGAAGGAAGACGACTTACAATAGGCGGGGGGTTGGCGCGTGAGTACGGCTCCTTGCCAAACCGCCAATCCACCGAGAGACTGCAGTTCGCGATGTAGTTCACCGTGTCCGCCACCTCCGCGTGGGGCACGTCCTTGGAGCACATCCGACTCGGGTCCCGATGACCGCTCATCTGGCAGATCAGGTGAGGTCGGCCTTGGAGTGGGAGGACTCGGCGCGCCACGAAGGCGGCCAGCAAGTCAGCCCCGGTCAAGCCCTCCGATTGCATCAGCACTCGGAGTCGCGCGACGGCGGCAGCACCAGCAGGAGACAACGTCCTGGCTCGGTGTGACCAGCTGGGGAGCCTTCCAGCCGGTGCGCCGGCTTCGTAAGCCGGCAGGTTGACCCAGTCGCCTTCTGGGGTGACGTTCTTCACATAAAAATAGGACCGCTACCACATCTTCACCGACTTAATCAGTGCGATGGTGGGAAACGGATTGTCGGACACTGATCTCCGCATCGCGATAAACGCACTGCACTGGGCCGGCACACCGGCGACGTGTGTGCCGAGCTTGGACTGGAAGAACTCCCCCCAGAGCTCGATGGTGGGGAGAACGTCGAGGAAACCTTCGCACAAGGTGGCGAAGCCAGCCAGCAGCACCACCGTGTTCGGAGTAAGGTGGTGCGGCTGGAGCCCGTGGAACTCCAAGAAGGAGCGGAAGAAGCCGCTCGCCGGCAGCCCTAGGCCGCGCATAAGGTGCGAGCGGAATATGACCCGCTCGCCCTCCTCCGACGCCAGCGATATTTCCCCCTCCGGCGCGAGGCGGACCCGCACTAAGCCCCTGCCGGGCAGCCGCCGTGTCTTGCGGAGGATCTCAACATCGTCGTCATCGACCTCGGAGCCGTCCCACACTCCGGAGCGCACAGCAGGAGGCGCCGCGGCGGAGGAAGAGCTCATCGCTGCGGGCACAGTGTGGTTCGGAGCAGAAGCCACAAGAGGAAGGAGAAACAAGAAGGAGCGAAAGGGAGTGGGGAGGATGGGCGCGCGTGCTTCGCCGCCCCCCTCCCCCCGCCTACTTGTAGGCTCGTGGGCTGAGAAGCCGAGGGGGCAGTCGTGGGATTAATTGCGCCCAGGACCCCACGACCCCCATGATTTACCACACAAAGTTACTGCATGCAATAACCGCGCGGGAACCCCAACCGTCCGCACAGCCACAACGGATCCGTTCACATGCCGAGGCGCGGTAGTGGCGGGCCCCGTCTGTAGGCCTGTCCCGTCGCGCGCGTGGGTTGGCAGACTTGCTCAGCCACGTGGCGCCTCGCGACGGGTCCACAACGGGCGGCAACCCAGAGGCTTATCAGGCACGCTGCCTGGACTCCGCCGCGACGTTCAAACTTTTTAGGGGCAAGTCGGCCTTAAGCAAGCCCGGCTCCAACTAGTCGGCTTGACAGAAGACGGCTAGCGAGGCCCAGATCCAATCGCCGGAAAGAAGAAACTGTTGAGGCTCCTCGACATTTCGCCCTTGGTGCCTCACCAGCTTCGGGGACTACTATCGGAGTAATGGGCCACGGGTAGGCTAACGCAGGCCCAGAACCTTTCAAGACATCGGGGCAGGCTGCACCCCTCAAGACCCCAGGATGAAGAGCCGCCTTCTGAGAGTCGGCTGCGAGGCAGCCGACTGCCCACTCACGGCCGAGTCCCGAGGATGACTCCAGGATGAGCCGACTCCTGACTGGCGACTTCCAAAGAAGCCGTCCATGGGGAGTCGGCCCGCGACGCCAACAACCCCCATGCCCTCATAAAGAGGGACGGGACGGGGAGTGGCCATAGTAAGGTCCACTCCCACCCTTTTCCAAGGGCAGGCGTGGCCACAGTACGCCGTACCCACGGAGATCTCCGCCCGACGCGTCACTGTTGCCATGCCGGCCCTGACGTCAGCCCCAGTGGGCAGAGTCATGTGCCCACGACGACCTGCCGATACGACCCAGGAACGACGGGTCCCACCAGTCGGCGGGCGTACGGAAGATGGCGAGAGCGCCACCAGTCGGCCCCCAGGAGTCGGCCGGCCCCTCCCACGGGCCCTACGTGCCATTAACCAGACGTGACAGGGAGTGGCCACAGTCATCGCCCGCCAGACGGCGGAGCTGTCGCCACGACCCCATGACCGAGTCTGCGTCATTAGAGGCACGGCTACAGTAAACTACAGCCGGCGAGACCCGCCCGTGGCGGACGCGGACTGTCGGCTCCGTACCGAGCCAGTCGGCGGGCCCCAGGAGTCAGCGGATAATACGGCGGCCAGAGAGACTGACGGCTGGGCCCGCGTCCAGCCGGATTACGATTGTACCCCTGGGGGGGTAGGCCTATATAAACCCCCCAGGGCACCCATGCAAAGGGTTGGAATCCATTATCACTAGACCAGATCATATAGGAAGGAGAGAGCTAGCCTTGCCTTCTCCTGCCTCCAGGAAATAGCTCAAGGAGCAACCGTGTACACACTTTGCCATAGTGATCATGCGGAGACCCCGCAGAGCAGCAGTAGGGGTATTATCTCCATGGAGAGCCCCAAAGCTGGGTAAGATTCGCCGGCGTGCATGCCTTCACCTTATCCCGTTTCCAGGCACTGGCGACGTTCTACTCGCCCCCACCATGATAAGCCATCCTTTGGCATATGTCGCACCCAACCCCCAACACTCTAAGTCTCGATCTAGATACATATCGAAAGTGGGAGCCATTAGCTAGAGTATCTCCATGCAAAGCATTGTAGACAAAGAAAATTTGCAAAATACATACGGCTCTAAATGTGGCAGACCCGTTGACTAAATTTCTCTCACAAGCAAAACATGATCACTCTTTGGGTGTTAATCACATAGCGATGTGAACTAGATTATTGAATCTAGTAAACCCTTAGGGTGTTAGTCACATGGAGATGTGAACTAATCACATAAAGATGGGAACTATTGGTGTTAAATCACATGACGATGTGAACTAGATTATTGACTCTAGTGCAGGTGGGAGACAAAAGGAAACATGCCCTAGAGGCAATAATAAAGTTGTTGTTTATATTTCCTTATATCATGATAAATGTTTATTATTCATGCTAGAATTATATTAACTAGAAACGTAGTACATGTGTGAATACATAGACAAACAGAATGTCACTAGTGTGCCTCTACTTGACTAGCTCGTTGAATCAATGATGGTTATGTTTCCTAACCATAGACATGAGTTGTCATTTGATTAATGAGATCACATCATTAGAGAATGATGTGATTGACTTGACCCAACCATTAGCTTAGCATGATGATCGTTTAGTTTTTTGCTATTGCTTTCTCCATAACTTATACATGTTCCTACGACTATGAGATCATGCAACTCCCGAATGTCGGAGGAACACTTTGTGTGGTACCAAACGTCACAACGTAACTGGGTGATTATAAAGGTGCTCTACAGGTGCCTCCGATGGTGTTTGTTGAGTTCGCATAGATCGAGATTAGGAGTTGTCACTCCGATTGTCGGAGAGGTATCTCTAGGCCCTCTCGGTAATGCACATCACTATAAGCCTTGCAAGCAATGTGACTAATGAGTTAGTTACGGGATGTTGCATTACGGAATGAGTAAAGAGACTTGCCGGTAACTAGATTGAACTAGGTATTGATATACCGATGATCGAATCTCGGGCAAGTAACATACTGATGACAAAAGGAACAACATATGTTGTTATGAGGTTTGACCGATAAAGATCTTCGTCGAACACGTAGGAACCAATATGAGCATCCAGGTTCCACTATTGGTTATTGACCGGAAGTGAGTCTCGGTCATGTCTACATAGTCTCCAACCCGTAGGGTCCACACAATTAACATTTGGTGACGATCGGTATTATGAGTTTATGTGTTTTGATGAACCGAAGGTTGTTCGGAGTCCCGGAGTGATCACGGGCATGACGAGGAGTCTCGAAATGGTTGATACATAAAGATCGATATATTGGAAGCCTATGTTTTGACATCGGAATGGTTCCGGGTGGTTCGGGCATTTTTCGGAGTACCGGGAGGTTACCAGAACCCCCCGGGGGAAGTTATGGGCCTTATGGGCCATAAGAAGGAAGTACACCAGCCCACAAGGGGCTAGTGCGCCCCCCCTTGGGCAAGAGGCGAAATTGGAATAGGTCTGGGGGGCTTTCCTTCTCTCCTACTCCTCATTCCCTTCCTCCCCTACTCCAACTAGGGAAGGGGGGAATCCTACTCCCGGTGGGAGTAGGACTCCCCTAGGGCGCGCCATAGAGAGGGCCGGCCCCTCCCCTCCTCCCCCCCCCTTATATATAGGGGAGGGGGCACCCCATGGACACAGAAGTTGATCATTGATCTCTTAGCCGTGTGCGGTGCCCCCCTCCACTATAATCCACCTTGGTCAGATCGTAGCGGTGCTTAGGCGAAACCCTGTTCCAGTAGTATCATCATCACCGTCATCACGCTGTCGTGCTGACGAAGCTCTCCCTCGACACTCTGCTGGATCATGAGTTTGTAGGATGTGACCGAGCTAAACGTGTGCAGATCGCGGAGGTGCCATACTTTCGGTACTAGGATCAGTCGGATCATCAAGACATACGACTACATCAACCGCGTTGTCATAATGCTTCCTCTTACGGTCTACGAGGGTACATAGACAATACTCTCCCTCTCGTTGCTATGCATCACCATGATCTTGCATGTGAGTAGGAAATTTTTGAAATTACTGTGTTCCCCAACAGCGGCCCAGACCGACATTACATGACCGCGTTCATGAGACTAGTTCTACCAACGTGCTTCGCACACAGGTGGCTAGTGGGTGTCTGTTTCTTGAGCTTTAGTTGAATCGAGTGTGACTATGCCTAGTCCTTGTTGAAGGTTAAAACAGAACACTTGACGAAAAATCGTTGTGGTTTTTGATGCGTAGCGATAGTTGTAGAAGCAATAGTTGGCGAGCGACAATGACGCTACGATGGAGATCAAGGTGTCAAGCCAGTGACGATGGTGATCATGACGGTGCTTTGGAGATGGAGATCAAAGGCACAAGATGATGATGGCCATATCCTATCACTTATATTGATTGCATGTGATGTTTATCCTTTATGCATCTTATTTTGCTTAGTACGTCGGTAGCATTATAAGATGATCTCTCACTAAATTTCAAGGCACAAGTGTTCTCCCTGACTATGCACCATTGCTACAGTTCATCGTGCCGAGACACCACGTGATGATCAAGTGTGATAAGCTCTACGTTCACATATAACGGGTGCAGGCCAGTTTTGCACACGCAGAATACTCGGGTTAAACATGACGAGCCTAGCATATGCAGATATAGCCTCGGAACACTCAGACCGAAAGGTCTAGCATGAATCATATAGTAGATATGATCGACATAGTGATGTTCACCATTGAAAACTACTCCATCTCACGTGATGATCGGACATGGTTTAGTTGATATGGATCGCGTGATCACTTAGATGATTAGAGGGATGTCTATCTAAGTGGGAGTTCTTAAGTAATATGATTAATTGAACTTTAATTTATCATGAACTTAGTACCTGATATAGTATTTTGCATGTCTACGTTGTTGTAGATAAACGGCCCGTGCTACTGTTCCTTTGAATTTTAATGCGTTCCTAGAGAGAGCTAAGTTGAAAGATGATGGTAGAAACTACACGGACTGGTTCCATAACTTGAGGATTATCCTCATTGTTGCATATAAGAATTACGTCCTGGAAGCACCGCTAGGTGCTAGGCCTGCTGCTGATGCTACTGATGACGTTAAGAACGTGTGGCAGAGCAAAGGTGATGACTACTCAATAGTTCAGTGTGCCATGCTTTACGGCTTAGAACCGGGACTTCAACGACATTTTGAATGTCATGGAGCATATGAGATGTTCCAGGTGTTGAACTTAATATTTCAAGCAAATGCCCGGATTGAGAGATATGAAGTATCCAATAAGTTCTACAGCTGCAAGATGGAGGAGAATAGTTCTGTTAGTGAACATATACTCAGAATGTCTGGGTACCACAACCACTTGACTCAACTGGGAGTTAATATTCCTGATGATAGCGTTATTGATAGAGTTCTTCAATCATTGCCACCAAGCTACAAAAGCTTTGTGATGAACTATAATATGCAAGGGATGGGTAAGACAATTCCCGAGCTCTTCGCAATGCTAAAAGCTGCGGAGGTAGAAATAAAGAAGGAGCATCAAGTGTTGATGGTTAACAAGACCACTAGTTTCAAGAAAAAGGGCAAAGGGAAGAAGGGGAAATTCAAGAAGAATGGCAAGCAAGTTTTTTTTAGGGAAGCCCAAGTCTGGACCTAAGCCTGAGACTGAGTGCTTCTACTGAAAAAGGGAGTGTTCATTGGAAGCGGAACTGCCCCAAGTATTTGGCAGATAAGAAGGATGGCAAAGTGAAAGGTATATTTGATATACATGTTATTGATGTGTACCTTACTAATGCTTGCAGTAGTGCCTGGGTATTTGATACTGGTTCTGTTGCTCATATTTGCAACTCAAAATAGGGGCTACGGATTAAGCGAAGATTGGCTAAGGACGAGGTGACGATGCGCGTGGGAAATGGTTCCAAAGTCGATGTGATCGCGGTCGGCACGCTACCTGTACATCTACCTTCTGGATTAGTATTAGACCTGAATAATTGTTATTTGGTGCCAGCATTAAGCATGAACATTATATCTGGATCTTGTTTGATGCGAGACGGTTATTCATTTAAATCAGAGAATAATGGTTGTTCTATTTATATGAGTAATATCTTTTATGGTCATGCACCCTTGATGAGTGGTCTATTTTTATTGAATCAAGATAGTAGTGATACATACTGATGGGCTTTTGGAATCACTTGATTATATCGTAGCGGTGTGTGGTGCCTCCCTCCACCATAATCCACCTCGATCATATCGTAGCGGTGCTTAGGCGAAGCCCTGCGTCGGTAGCAACATCATCACCTTCATCACGCCGTCGTGCTGACGGAACTCTCCCGTGAAACTCTGCTGGATCAGAGTTTGTGGGACGTCATCGAGCTGAACGTGTGCTGAACTTGGAGGTGTCGTGCGTTATGTACTTGGATCGGTCGGATCATGAAGACGTTCGACTACATCAACCGCGTTCTCATAACGCTTCCGCTTACGGTCCACGAGGGTACGTGGACGATACTCTTCCCTCTCGTTGCTATGCATCACCATGATCTTGCATGTGCGTAGGAATTTTTTTGAAATTACTACGTTCCCTAACAGTGGCATCCGAGCCAGGTTTATGCGTACATGTTATATGCACGAGTAGAACACAAGTGAGTTGTGGGCGATACAAGTCATATTGCTTACTAGCATGTCATACTTTGGTTCGGCGGTATTGTTGGATGAAGCGGCTCGGACCGACATTACGCATACGCTAACGTGAGACTAGTTCTACCAACATGCTTCGCACACAGGTGGCTGGCGGGTGTCAGTTTGTCCAACTTTAGTTGAACCGAGTGTGACTACGCCCGGTCCTTGTTGAAGGTTAAAACAACACTAACTTGACGAAATATCGTTGTGGTTTTGATGCGTAGGTAAGAACGGTTCTTGCTCAACCCGTAGCAGCCACGCAAAAATTGCAACAACAAAGTAGAGGACGTCTAACTCATTTTTGCAGGGCATGTTGTGATGTGATATGGTCAAGACGTGATGAGATATAAATTGTTGTATGAGATGATCATGTTTTGTTAAAGTTATCAGCAACTGGCAGGAGCCTTATGGTTGTCTCTTTATTGCATAAGATGCAAGTGCCATGTAATTGCTTTACTTTATCGCTATGCGATAGCAATAGTTGCAAAACCAATAAATGGTGAGATGACCATGTGATGACACGTTGATAAAATATCAAGATGATGGATATCATGGTGTCATGCCGGTAACAATGAGGATCATGACAGTACTTTGGAGATGGAGATCAAAAGCACAAGATGATGATGGCCATATCATGTCACATATTTTGATTGCATGTGATGTTTATCTTTTATACATCTTATTCTGCTTTGATTGACGGTAGCATTATAAGATGATCTCTCACTAAAATATCAAGGTACAAGTGTTCTCCCTGAGTATGCACCGTTGCCAAAGTTCGTCGTGCCGAGACACCACGTGATGATCGGGTGTGATAAGCTCTACGTTCATATACAACGGGTGCAAGCCAGTTTTGCACACGCAAAAATACTGGGGTTAAACTTGACGAGCCTAGCATATGCAGATATGGCCTCGGAACACTAGAGACTGAAAGGTCGAGCGTGAATCATATAGTAGATATGATCAAAATAGTGATGTTTACCATTGAAAACTACTCCATCTCACGTGATGATCGGACATGGTTTAGTTGATATGGATCATGTGATCACTTAGATGATTAGAGGGATGTCTATCTAAGTGGGAGTTCTTAAGTAATATGATTAATTGAACTTCAATTTATCATGAACTTAGTCCTGATAATATTTGCATAACTATGTTGTAGATCAATAGCTCGCGATGTAGCTCCCCGTTTATTTTTGATATGTTCCTAGAGAAAAACTAAGTTGAAAGATTTTAGTAGCAATGATGCGGATTGAATCCGTGATCTGAGGATTATCCTCATTTTTGCATAGAAGAATTATGTCCTTGATGCACCGCTAGGTGACAGACCGATCACAGGAGCAGATGCAGACGTTATGAACATTTGGTGAGCTCAATATGATGACTACTTGATAGTTTAGTGCACCATGCTTTACGGCTTAGAATCGGGGCTTCAAAGACGTTTTGAACGCTACAGAGCATATGAGATGTTCCAAGAGTTGAAATTAGTATTTCAGACTCATGCCCATGTCGAAAGGTATGAGACCTTTGACAAGCACTTTGCCTACAAGATGGAGGAGAATAGCTCAGCTAGTGAGCATATGCTCAGAATGTCTGAGTACTACAATCACTTGAATCAAGTGGGAGTTAATCTTCCAGATAAGATAGTGATTGACAGAGTTCTCTAGTCACTATCACCAAGTTACTAGAACTCCATGATGAACTATAATATGCAAGGGATAATGGAAACGATTCCCAAGCTCTTCGTGATGCTGAAATTGACGAAGGTAGAAATCAAGAAAAGCATCAAGTGTTGATGGTTGACAAGACCACTAGTTTCAAGAAAAGGGCAAAGGGAAGAAGGGGAACTTCAAAAAGAACGGCAAGCAAGTTTCTGCTCAAGTGAAGAAGCCCAAGACTAGACCTAAGCCTTATACTAAGTGATTCTACTGCAAAGGGACTGGTCACTAGAAGCGGAACCGCCCCAAGTATTTGGCGGATAAGAAGGATGGAAAAGTGAACAAAGGTATATTTGATATACTACTTATGGATGTGTACTTTACTAGTGTTTAGCAACCCCTCGGCATTTGATAATGGTTCAGTTGCTAAGAGTAGTAACTCAAAACGGGAGTTGCAGAATGAACAGAAACTAGTTAAGCGCAAGGTGATGATGTGTGTTGGAAGTAGTTCCAAGATTGATATGATCATCATCGCACACTCCCTATACTTTCGGGATTAGTGTTGAACCTAAATAAGTGTTATTTGGTGTTTGCATTGAGCATGAATATGATTTGATCATGTTTATTGCAATACAGTTATTCATTTAAGTTAGAGAATAATTGTTGTTCTGTTTACATGAATAAAACCTTCTATGGTCATACACCCAATGAAAATGGTTTGTTGGATCTCGATCATAGTGATACACATATTCATAATATTGAAGCCAAAAGATGCCAAGTTAATAAGGATAGTGCAACTTATTTGTGGCACTGCCGTTTAGGTCATATTCGTGTAAAGTGCATGAAGAGACTCCATGCTGATGGGATTTTGGAATCACCTGATGCTTGCGAACCATGCCTCATGGGAAAGATGACTAAGACTCCGTTCTCCGGAACAATGGAGCGAGCAACTAACTTATTGGAAATAATACATCCTGATGTATACAATCCGATGAGTGTTGAGGCTTGCGGCGGGTATCGTTATTTTCTGACCTTCACAGATGATTTGAGCAGATATGGGTATATCTACTTGATGAAACATAAATCTGAAACATTTGAAAAGTTCAAAGAATTTCAGAGTGAAGTGGAAAATCATCGTAACAAGAAAATAAAGTTTCTATGATCTGATCGCAGAGGCAAATATCTGAGTTACGAGTTTGGCCTTCAATTAAAACAATGTGGAATAGTTTCACAAACTCATGCCACCTGGAACACCACAGCATAACGGTGTGTACGAACGTCATAACCATACTTTATTGGATATAGTGCAATCTATAATGTGTCTTACCAATTTACCACTATCGTTTTGGGTTTATGCATTAAAGACAGCTACATTCACGTTAAATAGGGCACCGTCTAAATCCGTTGAGATGACACCATATGAACTATGGTTTGGCAAGAAACCTAAGCTGTCGTTTCTTAAAGTTTGAGGTTGCAATGCTTATATGAAAAAGTTTCAACCTGATAAGCTCAAACCCAAATCAGAGAAGTGTGTCTTCATAGGATACCCAAAAGAAAATGTTGGGTACACCTTCCATCACAGATCCGAAGGCAAGATCTTTGTTGCTAAGAATGGATCCTTTCTAGACAAGGAGTTTCTCTAGAAAGAAGTGAGTGGGAGGAAAGTAGAACTTGATGAGGTAATTGTACCTTCCCCCGAATTGGAAAATAGTTCATCACAGAAATCAGTTCCAGTGATGCCTACACCAATTAGTGAGGAAGATTAATGATGATAATCATGAAACTTCAGATCAAGTTACTACCGAACCTCGTAGGTCAACCAGAGTACGGTCTGCACCAGAGTGGTATGGTAATCCTGTTCTGGAGGTCATGTCACTTGACCATGATGAACCTACGAACTATGAGGAAGTGATGATGAGCCCAGATTCCGTGAAATGGCTTGAGGACATAAAATCTGAGATGGGATCCATGTATGAGAACAAAGTGTGGACTTTGGTTGACTTGCCCGATGATCGGCAAGCCATAGAAAATAAATAGATCTTCAAGAGGAAGACAGACACTGGTAGTAGTGTTACTACCTACAAAGCTAGACTTGTAGAAAAAAAGGTTTTTGACAAAGTTCAAAGTGTTGACTACGATGAGATTTTCTCACTTGTAGCGATGCTTAAGTCTATCCGAATCATGTTAGAAAATTGCCAAATTTTATGAAATCTGGCAAATGGATGTTAAAGCTGCATTCCTTAATGGATTTCTTAAAGAAGAGTTGTATATGATGCAACCCAAAGGTTTTGTCGATCCTAAAGGTGCTAACAAAATGTGCAAGCTCCAGCGATCCATCTATTGACTGGTGCAAGCATCTCGGAGTTGGTATATACTCTTTGATGAGTTGATCAAAGCATATAGTTTTATACAAACTTGTGGTGAAGCCTGTATTTACAAGAAAGTGAGTGGAGCACTACAACATTTCTGATAAATATATGTGAATGACATATTGTTGATCGAAAATAATGTAGAATTTTCTGGAAAGCATAAAGGAGTTTTTGAAAGGAGTTTTTCAAAATAAAGACCTCGGTGAAGCTGCTTACATATTGAGCATCAAGATCAATAGAGATAGATCAAGACGCTTGATAAGTTTTTTCAATGAGTACATACATTGACAAGATTTTGAAGTAGTTCAAAATGGAACAATCAAAGAAAGAGTTATTGCCTGTGTTTCAAGGTGTGAAATTGAGTAAGACTCAAAGCCCGACCACGGCAGAAGATAGATAGAGAATGAAAGTCATTCCCTATGGCTCAGCCATAGGTTCTATAAAGTATGCCATGTTGTGCACCAGATCTATTATATACCCTACACTGAGTTTGTCAAGGGAGTACAATAGTGATCTAGGAGTAGATCACTGAATAGCGGTCAAAATTATCCTTAGTGGAATAAGGATATGTTTCTCGATTATGGAGGTGACAAAAGGTTCGTTGTAAAGGGTTACGTCGATGCAAGTTTTGACACTGATCCAGATGACTCTAAGTCTAAATCTGGATACATATCAAAAGTGGGAGCAATTAGCTAAAGTAGCTCCGTGCAGAGCATTGTAGACATAGAAATTTGCAAAATACACACAGATCTGAATTTGGCAGACCTGTTGACTAAACTTCTCTCACAAGCAAAACATGATCACACCTTAGTACTCTTTGGGTGTTAATCACATAGCGATGTGAACTAGATTACTGACTCTAGTAAACCCTTTGAGTTTGATCACATGGCGATGTGAACAATGGATTTTAATCACATGGTGATGTGAACTATTGGTGTTAAATCACATGGCGATGTGAACTAGATTATTGACTCTAGTGCAAGTGGGAGACTGAAGTAAAAATGCCCTAGAGGCAATAATAAAGTTGTTATTTATATTTCCTTATATCATGATAAATGTTTATTATTCATGCTAGAATTGTATTAACCAGAAACTTAGTACATGTGTGAATACATAGACAAACAGAGTGTCACTAGTATGCCTCTACTTGACTAGCTCGTTGAATCAAAGATGGTTAAGTTTCCTAGCCATAGACATGAGTTGTCATTTGATTAACGGGATCACATCATTAGAGAAAGAGTTGATTGACTTGACCCATTCCGTTAGCTTAGCATTTGATCATTTAGTATATTGCTATTGCTTTCTTCATGATTTATACATGTTCCTATGACTATGAGATTATGCAACTCCCGATTATCGGAGGAACACTTTGTGTGCTACCAAACGTCACAATGTAACTGGGTGATTGTAAAGGTGCTCTACAGGTGTCTTCGATAGTGTTTGTTGAGTTGGCATAGATCGAGATTAGGATTTGTCACTCCCAATGTTGGAGAGGTATCTCTGGGCCCTCTTGGTAATGCATATCAATATAAGCCTTGCCAGCAATGTGACTAATGAGTTAGTTGCGGGATGATGCATTACGAAACGAGTAAAGAGACTTTTCGGTAACGAGATTGAACTAGGTACTGAGATACCGACAATTGAATCTCAGGCAAGTAACTTACCGATGACAAAGGGAACAACGTATGTTGTTATGCGGTTTGACCGATAAAGATCTTTGTAGAATATGTGGGAGCCAATATGCACATCCAGGTTCCGCTATTGGTTATTGACCAAAGACGTGTCTCGGTCATGTCTACATAGTTCTCGAACCCGTAGGGTCCTCATGCTTAACGCTCGGTGACGATCGGTATTATGAGTTCATGTGATTTGATGTACCGAAGGTAGTTCGGACTCCCGGATGAGATCGAGGATATGACGAGGAGTCTCAAACTTGCCGAGACATAAAGAACGATATATTGGATGACTATATTTGGACATCGGAAAGGTTTTGATTGATTCAGGTATTTTTCGGAGTACCGGGGAGTTACGGGAATACGGGGAAGAAGTATTGGGCCTCATGGGACAAGTGGTGGAAGAGAGGAGGCAGGGCACACGACCCACCTAGCCAAAACTGAATTGGACAAGGGGGCCGACCCCCCTTTCCTCCTTTCCTCCCTCTCCTTCCTTCTCCCTCTCCTCCTTCCTTTCCTCCTCCTAGTAGGAGTAGGAAAGGGGAGTCCTACTCCTACTAGGAGGAGGACTCCTCCTCCTGACGCGCCTTACAGGGGCCGGCCGGCCTCCCCCCTTGATCCTTTATATACGGGGGCAGGGGCACCCTAGGACATGCAAGTTGATTGTTCCAAGCCGTGTGCGGTGCCCCCCTCCACCATAATCCACCTCGATCATATCGTAGTGATGCTTAGGCGAAGCCCTGCGTCGGTAGCAACATCATCACCGTCATCACGCCGTCGTGCTAACGGAACTCTCCCATGAAGCACTGCTGGATCGAAGTTCGTGGGACGTCATCGAGCTGAACGTGTGCTGAACTCGGAGGTGCTGTGCGTTTGGTACTTGGATCGGTCGGATCGTGAAGACGTTCGACTACATCAACCGCGTTCGCATAACGCTTCCACTTACGGTCTACGAGGGTACGTGGATGATACTGTTCCCTCTCGTTGCTATGCATCACCATGATCTTGTGTGTGCGTAGGAATTATTTTGAAATTACTATGTTCCCTAACAAGTAGTTCATCACAGAAATCAGTTCTAGTGATTCCTACACCAATTAGTGAGGAAGCTAATGATGATGATCATGAAACTTCTGATCGAGTTACTACCGAACACCGTAGGTCAACCAGAGTAAGATGGGCACCAGAGTGGTACGGTAATCCTATTCTGGAGGTCATGTAACTTGACCATGACGAACCTACGAACTATGAGGAAGCGATGATGAGCCCAGATTTCGCAAAATGGCTTGAGGCCATGAAATCTGAGATGGGATCCATGTATGAGAACAAATTGTGGACTTTGGTTGACTTGCCCGATGATCGGCAAGCCGTACTGAATAAATGGATCTTCAAGAAGAAGACTGACGCTAACAATAATATTACTGTCTACAAAGCTCGACTTGTTGCGAAAGGTTTTCAACAAGTTCAAGGAGTTGGCTACAATGAGACCTTCTCACCCGTAGCGATGCTTAAGTCCGTCCGAATCATGTTAGGAATTGCCGCATTTCATGATTATGAAATTTGGTAAATGGATGTCAAAACTGCATTCCTTAATGGATATCTTAAAGAAGAGCTGTATATGATGCAATCGGAAGGTTTTGTCGATCTAAAAGGTGCTAACAAAGTGTGCAAGCTCCAACGTTCCATTTATGGACTGGTGCAAGCATCTCGGAGTTGGAATATACGCTTTGATAGTGTGATAAAAGCATATGGTTTTATACAGACTTTTGGAGAAGCCTGTATTTACAACAAAGTTAGTGGGAGCTTTGTAGCATTTCTGATATTATATGTGGATGACATATTGTTGATCGGAAATGATACTGAATTTCTGAATAGCATAAAAGGATACTTGAATAAGAATTTTTCAATGAAAGACCTCGGTGAAGCTGCTAATATATTGGGCATCAAGATCTATAGAGATAGATCAAGACACTTAACTGGACTTTCACAAAGCACATACCTTGATAAAGTTGTGAAGAAGTTCAAAATGGATGAAGCAAATAAAGAGTTCTTGCCTGTGTTACAAGGTGTGAAGTTGAGTCAGACTCAATGCCCGACCACTGCAGAAGATAGAGAGAAAATGAAAGTCATTCCCTATGCTTCGGCCATAGGTTCTATCATGTATGCAATGTTGTGTACCAGACCTGATGTGTGCCTTGCTATTAGTTTAGCAAGGAGGTACCAAAGTAATCCAGGAGTGGATCACTAGACAGCAGTCAAGAACATCCTGAAATACCTGAAAAGGACTAAGGATATGTTTCTCGTTTATGGAGGTGACAAAGAGCTCATCGTAAACAGTTACATCGATGCAAGCTCTGACACTGATCCGGATGACTCGAAGTCACAAACCAGATACATATTTTTATTAAATGGTGGAACTGTCAGTTGGTGCAGTTCTAAGTAGAGCGTCATGGCGGGATCTACGTGTGAAGCAGACTACATAGCTGCTTCAAAAGCAGCAAATGAAGGAGTCTGGATGAAGGAGTTCATATCCGATCTAGTGTAATACCTAGTGCATCGGGTCCAATGAAAATCTTTTGTGACAATACTGGTGCAATTGCCTTGGCAAAGGAATCCAGATTTCACAAGAGAGCCAAGCACATCAAGAGACGCTTCAATTCCATCCGCGATGAAGTCAAGGAGGGAGACATAGAAATTTGCAAGATACATATGGATCTGAATGTTGCAGACCCGTTGACTAAGCCTCTCTCACAAGCAAAACATGATCAACACCAAGACTCCATGGGTGTTAGAATAATTACTATGTAATCTAGATTATTGACTCTAGTGCAAGCGGGAGACTGAAGGAAATATGCCCTAGAGGCAATAATAAAGTTGTTATTTATATTTCCTTATATCATGATAAATGTTTATTATTCATGCTAGAATTGTATTAACCGAAAACTTAGTATGTGTATGAATACATAGACAAACAGAGTGTCCCTAGTATGCCTCTACTTGACTAGCTTGTTAATCAAAGATGGTTAAGTTTCCTAGCCATGGACATGTGTTGTCATTTGATGAACGGGATCACATCATTAGAGAATGATGTGATGGACTAGACCCATCTGTTAGCTTAGCACTATGATCGTCTAGTTTATTGTTATTGATTTCTTCATGACTAATACATGTTCCCATGACTATGAGATTATGCAACTCCCGAATACCGGAGGAACACTTAGTGTGCTATCAAACGTCACAGCATAACTGGTTGATTATAAAGATGCTCTACAGGTGTCTCTGATGGTGTTTGTTGAGTTGGCATAGATCGAGATTAGGATTTGTCACTCCGATTGTTGGAGAGGTATCTCTGGGCCCTCTCGGTAATGCACATCACTATAAGACTTGCAAGCAATGTGATTAATGAATTAGTTGTGGGATGATGCATTACAGAACGAGTAAAGAGACTTATGAGTAACAAGATTGAACTAGGTATAATGATACCGACGATCGAATCTCGGGCAAGTAACATACCGATGACAATGGGAACAACGTATGTTGTTGTGCGGGTTGACCAATAATGATCTTCGTAGAATATGTAGGAACCAACATGAGCATCCAGGATCCGCTATTGGTTATTGACCGGAGAAGTGTCTCGGTCATATCTACATAGTTCTCGAACCCGTAGGGTCCGCACGCTTAACGTTCGATGACGATATGTATTATGTGTTATGTGATTTGATGTACCGAAGGTTGTTTGGAGTCCCAGATGAGATTACGGACATGACGAGGAGTCTCAAAATGGTCGAGACATAAATATTCATATATTGGAAGGTTACATTCGGACACCGGAATGGTTCGGGTCGTTTCGGATAAGTTTCGGAGTACCGGGGGTTACCGGAACCCCTCCGGGAAGTTATTGGGCCTTATAGGCCTAGTGGAGGAAGAGAGGAGACAGGCCAAGAGGTGGCGCGTGCCCCCTAGCCCAAACCGAATTGGACTAGGGCTAGGAGGGCCGGCCCCCCTTTCCTTCTCTTCTTCCTCTCCTTCCTTCTTCTCCTACTTGGACTAGGAAAGGGGGAAACCTACTCCTACCAGGAGTAGAAATCCCCCCTTGGGCGCGACCCTTGAGGCCGGCCCTCCTCCTCCTCCCCTCCTTTATATACGGGGGAGGGGGCACCCCATAGACATACAAGTTTATCTTTAGCCGTGTGCGGTGGCCACCTCCATAGTTTCCCACCTCGGTCATATTGTCGTAGTGCTTAGGCGAAGCCCTGCGTTGGTAACTTCATCATCACCATCAACACGCCGCCGTGCTGACGCAACTCACCCTTGGCCTCAACTGGATCAAGAGTATGAGGGACGTCACCGAGCTGAACGTGTGTAGATCGTGGAGGTGCCGTGCGTTCGATACTTGATCGGTTGAATCGCGAAGACGTTCGACTACATCAACCGCGTTACTAAACGCTTCTGCTTTCGGTCTATGAGGGTACATAGACACACTCTCCCCTCTCGTTGCTATGCATCTCCTAGATAGATCTTGCGTGATTGTAGGAAATTTTTTGAAATACTGCGTTCCCCGCCAGCCCTCCGTGGACTCGCGCAGCCGTTACCCTTCGTGGGTTGAAGTCTCCATCAACGTGGATGTACGATAGCACCACCTATCAGAACCACGCCAAAAATCTCCATGTCTACATTGTGTTTGCTCCCTCCAAACTCCTCCCCTTTACCTTCATATGCAATGATTTGGATTCCGCTTCTATACTCTTAGATTTGCATGTATAGGTTAATTGCTTGACTTGTGCTAAGTTGCTAAAATCTGCCAAGGCTTAAAATTTGGAAAAGGCTACCTTTTATTTGGTCAAGTAGATCACCCCCCCTCTAGACATACTTTCGGTCCTACACCTCTCCACATTCTTCCTAACTACTTCCTACATTGTTGTAGAATGGCTTTGTTTGTTGCCCTGTGGTTCGGATATGGCCTTCACAATCGCCGCCCACTAAGGATATATGTTATCGGCAAGATAGTATCCCATGTTATACTCACGGCCGTTGACAGTGTAGTTGCATGGCGGCGATTCCCCATTGCAAAGCCCCTAAACACCAGAGATCATTGAAGCACGTTCATGTCGTTGTAAGATCCCGACATTCCAAAGAAAGCATGCCAAATCCATAAGTCATGTGATGCCACCGCTTCTAGTATGATGGTGGCCTCTTTGGTGTGACCTTGATACATTCCCCACAAACCTTTGGGATGTTCTTACATTGCCAATGCGTGCAATCATTGATCCGAGCATTCCTGGAAACCATCTGGCCTCTCCAATATCCAACAACATTTCTGTGTCTTGCGCATTTAATTCTCTCAGATACTCTGCTCCAAACACCTACACCACGGCGCGTGCAAACTGGGCAGTAGTCTTCAAGCATGCGCTCTCCCCCATCCTGACCATCTCACTAATGGCATCTGCAGTAGTACCAAGTGCAAGCATCCTCATAGCAGTCGTGCATTCCTGCTTAGCATAGAAAGAAAGTTGGCCGCAACAATCCCTTTTAAGCTTGAAATAGTCATCATGTGTCTCCACTCCCTCCACAATGCGCAAAAACAATGGTTTCTGCATGTGGAAACGGCGATGAAACCATGTATCATCCGGGAAAGTTGACTTCAGAGCAAAGTAGTCTTTCTGTTATAGTCGTGCTCCAGACACCCTATCCCGATTGATCACTCTTCTCCCTTTGATTGAACCCTTGAAGTTGAGAATAAGCTCCACCTGTCGGTCCATTTCCTCTTGCACGCTCATGAGCATGATCATATCCACTTCTTTGTCTGAATTCGAGGAATCGAAGGACTCATCTTGAATCATTTGATCAAGCTTCGTCGGTCCATACTCCTCATTGGACAACGCATCAGATTTCATTGTTGTCCCTAGTAAAACCACAAAAAAACCGGTCACACACCATGTGGAGCACATTGAGCACAAGGTGGATCCAGAGAGTTGTCAGACGTACCGCGGAGGCGTCTGGGCCAGCGACGACGTCTCCGGTGGTGAGGACTGTTGTGCCGGTGCTGGCGGTGCATAGGCTAGGGACACCTGGGAAGCGCGCTGCGGTTGCGGCGAGACAGACGTCGAGGAGGAGGAAGAAGAGATGAGAGAGCAAATGGATCCGGTAGGTAGAAGGGATGAATTTGGTTCATTTTCAGTTGGCGTCGACCTGTCGGGTCCGACATGGCGGACGCGCCCGGATACCCCATATTCGTCCATATTTGAGATGGATATGCACTAGTAGAAAACAGGGCTTTGGTCCAGGCCGGGTCAGCCCATTAGTCCCGGTTCGTGAGCCCAGGGGGCCGGCCGGGCCACGTGGGCCATTGGTCCCGGTTCATCTGGACCTTTTGGTCCCGGTTGGTGGGATGAACCGGGACCAATGGGCCTCGCTCCTGGCCCATCACCATTGGTCCCGGTTGGTGGCTTGAACCGGGACCAAAGGCTCCCCTTTAGTCCCGGCTCATGCCACCAACCGGGACCAATGAGGTGCCTATATATACCCCTCGCTCGCGAGCAGAGCACCCCAGTGCTCTGTTTTTCTCTGGCCGAGGGGGAGAGGGCTTGGTGGTGCTCTAGCTCACCTCCTATGCACACAAGGTGTTCGATGGAATCCCCGAGCCACACTACTTAAGCTTTCTCCTCTCCAAGCTCGACCTCCAAGCTCCATTTTCCATAATATTTGTCTAGGTTTAGCGGTCCGTCACGCCCCGTCCCCATCTTCACCGCCGTCGATCACCCGCGCCGAGCTCATCGCCGGCACCACCGTGGTGAGCCTCTTGTTCTTATCTTCTTTCTGAAAGGAAAAATATTCTTACTTGTATGTTTACATAGATACTTGTATTATTTTCTTACTTTTATTATTGCATCTTATATAGTGCGATGGTTTTGGTATCCGCCCCCGTCGGCCCTCGTCCTGTCTATGATTCGGATGTGGTATATATATTATCTTTATAACTATTGGTTCATTTATTGTTTATGAAAATTATGCCGACCAACGTGACATAGATTTTATTTATGTAGGATGTATGTGAATCAGAAATGCCAACCGACCCTATTGTCGAGAGGTTAAATTTAGTTGAAGAAGAAAACAATTTGTTGAAGGAAAAAATAAAAAAATGAGGAGGAGAAGATGATATTGGAGTTGCATGTTGCGGATGTCGTCGATGATCACAAGATCAAGATGGATGCAATGCGCTTGAAGATTAGAAAGATTAGAAAATATGCCATTCATACCGAGGCTTGGTATCATTATGCCGTTGGATCAATTGTTACCTTGGTTGCGATTATGATCGCATTTGTTCTCATTGAAATGTTTTACATAGTTTCAATGTATGGTTTAATTAATTAGATGCTCTGGAGAGCTATATGTTGTTAGATGAGAACTATGTATGCACTTTGGTTTTAATGTGATGATGAACTTCTATTAATTTGGACACTTAATTATATATAATGCACGCAGATGAACCGGCAATGGATGTACGGTGACAGACACGCCCGCGAGTACATTAAGGGCTTGCATGAGTTTCTCGATGCGGCTGAGGCAAACAAGCAGAATGGTTTTATGTGTTGTCCATGCACTGAATGTGGGAATACTAGGTCTTACTCTAACCGGAAAATCCTTCACTCCCACCTGCTTTACAAGGGTTTCATGCCACACTATAATGTTTGGACGAGGCATGGAGAAATAGGGGTTATGATGGAAGACGGCGAAGAAGAAGAGTACGATGACAACTATGTGCCGCCTGAATACGGTGATGCTGCAACGGGGGGAGCTGGTGAAGATCAAGAGGAACCAGACGATGTGCCCAATGATGCTGCAACGGGTGAAGCTGCTGAAGATCAAGAGGAACCAGACGATGTGCCCGATGATGATGATCTCCGCCAGGTCATTGTCGATGCAAGGACGCAATGCGAAAGTCAAAAGGAGAAGCTGAAGTTCGATCGCATGTTAGAGGATCACAAAAAAGGGTTATACCCCAATTGCGAAGATGGCAACACAAAGCTTGGTACCGTACTGGAATTGTTGCAGTGGAAGGCAGAGAATGCTGTGGCTGACAAAGGATTTGAGAAGCTACTGAAAATATTGAAGAAGAAGCTTCCAAAGGATAACGAATTGCCCGACAGTACATACGCAGCAAAGAAGGTCGTATGCCCTCTAGGATTGGAGGTGGAGAAGATACATGCATGCCCTAATGACTGCATCCTCTACCGCGGTGCATACAAGGATCTGAACGCATGCCCGATATGCGGTGCATTGCGGTATAAGATCAGACGAGATGACCCTGGTGATGTTGACGGCGAGCCCCCCAGGAAGAGGGTTCCTGCGAAGGTGATGTGGTATGCTCCTATAATACCACGGTTGAAACGTCTGTTCAGAAACGAAGAGCATGCCAAGTTGATGCGATGGCACAGTGAGAACCGAAAGAAAGATGGAAAGTTGAGAGCACCCGCTGACGGGTCGCAGTGGAGAAAAATCGAGAGAAAGTACTGGGATGAGTTTGCAAAGGACCCAAGGAATGTATGGTTTGCTTTAAGCGCGGATGGCATTAATCCTTTCCGGGAGCAGAGCAGCAATCACAGCACCTGGCCCGTGACTCTATGTATGTATAACCTTCCTCCTTGGATGTGCATGAAGCGGAAGTTCATTATGATGCCAGTTCTCATCCAAGGCCCTAAGCAACCCGGCAACAAAATTGATGTGTACCTAAGGCCATTAGTTGAAGAACTTTTACAGCTGTGGAATGGAAACGGTGTACGTACGTGAGATGAGCACAAACAGGAGGAATTTAATCTTAAGGCGTTGCTGTTTGTGACCATCAACGATTGGCCCGCTCTCAGTAACCTTTCAGGACAGACAAACAAAGGATACCACCCATGCACGCACTGTTTAGATGACACTGAAAGTATATACCTGGACAAATGCAAGAAGAATGTGTACCTGGGCCATCGTTGATTTCTTCCGACCAACCATCAATGTCGAAAGAAAGGCAAGAATTTCAAAGGCGAGGCAGATCACCGGAAGAAGCCCGCCATGCGCACCGGTGATCACGTGCTTGCTATGGTCAATGATTTACAGTACGTAATCTTTGGAAAGGGTCCCGGTGGACTAGCTGTTCCGAATGACGCTGAGGGACACGCACCCATGTGGAAGAAGAAATCTATATTTTGGGACCTACCCTACTGGAAAGACCTAGAGGTCCGCTCCTCAATCGACGTGATGCACATGACGAAGAACCTTTGCGTGAACCTGCTAGGCTTCTTGGGCGTGTATGGGAAGACAAAAGATACACCTGAAGCACGGGAGGACCTGCAATGTTTGCATGAAAAAGACGGCATATGCCTCCGAAGCAGTATAAAGGTCCTGCCAGCTACGCTCTTACGAAAGAAGAGAAAGAAATCTTCTTTGAATGCCTACTCAGTATGAAGGTCACGACTGGCTTCTCGTCGAATATAAAGGGAATAATAAATATGCCAGAGAAAAAGTTTCAGAACCTAAAGTCTCATGACTGCCACGTGATTATGACGCAACTACTTTCGGTTGCATTGAGGGGGCTTCTACCGGAAAACGTCCGATTAGCCATTGTGAAGCTATGTGCATTCCTCAATGCAATCTCTCAGAAGGTGATCGATCCAGAAATCGTACCAAGGCTAAGGAGTGATGTGGCGCAATGTCTTGTCAGTTTCGAGCTGGTGTTCCTGTTGGGGAACGTTGCAGAAAACAAAAATTTTCCTACGGTTTCACCAAGATCCATCGATGAGTTCATCTAGCAACGAGTGATCGGATTGCATCTACATACCTTTGTAGATCACGTGCGGAAGCGTTCAAAGAACGGGGATGAGGAAGTCGTACTCGACGTGATCCAAACCACCGGAGATCCTAGCACCGAACGGACGGCACCTCCGCGTTCAACACACGTACGGTCAGTGTGACGTCTCCTCCTTCTTGATCCAGCAAGGGGAAGGAGAGGTTGATGAGGATCCAGCAGCACGACGGCGTGGTGGTGGATGCAGGGGTCACCGCAGCAGGGCTTCGCCGTTCTACTGTGAGAGGGAGAGGTGTAGCAGGGGAGAGGGAGGCGCCAAGACTCAAGGGTGCGGCTGCCCCTCCCTCCCCCCCTTTATATAGGCTCCCCTAGGGGGGCATCGGCCCAAGGAGATGGGATCTCCTAGGGGGGCGGCGGCCAAGGGTGGAGTGGCCCCCAAGGCAAGTGGGGCGCCCCCCCACCCTAGGGTTTCCAACCCTAGGCGTAGGGGGTGGGCAAAGGGGGGCGCACCAGCCCACTATGGGCTGGTTCTCCTCCCCACTTCAGCCCATGGGGCCCTCCGGGATGGGTGGCCCCACCCGGTGGACCCCCGGGACCCTTCCGGTGGTCCCGGTACAATACCGGTGACCCCCGAAACTCTCCCGATGGCCGAAACTCCACTTCCTATATATAATTCTTCACCTCCGGACCATTCCGGAACTCCTCGTGACGTACAGGATCTCATCCGGGACTCCGAAAAACTTTTGGGTTACTGCATATTCATATCTCTACAACCCTAGCGTCACCGAAGCTTAAGTGTGTAGACCCTACGGGTTCGGGAGATATCTAGACATGACCGAGATGGCTCTCCGGTCAATAACCAACAGCGGGATCTGGATACCCATGTTGGCTCCCACATGCTCCTCGATGATTTCATCGGATGAACCACGATGTCGAGGATTCAAGCAACCCCGTATACAATTCCCTTTGTCAATCGGTACGTTACTTGCCCGAGATTCGATCGTCGGTATCCCAATACCTCGTTCAATCTCGTTACCGGCAAGTCACTTTACTCGTACCGTAATGCATGATCCCGTGACCAGACACTTGGTCACTTTGAGCTCATTGTGATGATGCATTACCGAGTGGGCCCAGAGATACCTCTCCGTCATACGGAGTGACAAATCCCAGTCTTGATCCGTGTCAACCCAACAGACACTTCCGGAGATACCCGTAGTATACCTTTATAGTCACCCAGTTACGTTGTGACGTTTGGTACACCCAAAGCACTCCTACGGTATCCGGGAGTTACACGATCTCATGGTCTAAGGAAAATATACTTGACATTGGAAAAAACTCTAGCAAACGAACTATACGATCTTGTGCTATGTTTAGGATTGAGTCTTGTCCATCACATCATTCTCCTAATGATGTGATCTCGTTATCAATGACATTCAATTTCCATAGTCAGGAAACCTGACTATTTGTTGATCAACGAGCTAGTCAACTAGAGGCTTACTAGGGGCATGTTGGTGTCTATGTATTCACACATGTATTACGATTTTCGGATAACACAATTATAGCATGAATAAAAGACAGTTATCATGAACAAGGAAATACAATAATAATCCTTTTATTATTGCCTCTAGGGCATATTTCCAAAAGTCTCCCGCTTGCACTAGAGTCAATAATCTAGTTACATTGTGAAGAATCGAACACCCATGGAATTCTGGTGTTGATCATGTTTTGCTCTAGGGAGAGGTTTAGTCAACGGATCTGCTACATTCAGGTCCGTATGTACTTTACAAATATCTATGTCTCCATCTTGAACATTTTCACGAATGGAGTTGAAGCGACGCTTGATGTGCCTGGTCTTCTTGTGAAACATGGGCTCCTTGGCAAGTGCAATAGCTCCAGTGTTGTCACAGAAGAGTTTGATCGGCCCCGACGTATTGGGTATGACTCCTAGGTCAGTGATGAACTCCTTCACCCAAATTGCTTCATGCGCTGCCTCCGAGGCTGCCATGTACTCCGCTTCACATGTAGATCCCGCCACGACACTCTGCTTGCGACTGCACTAGCTTACTGCCCCACCATTCAAAATATACACGTATCCGGTTTGTGACTTAGAGTCATCCAGATCCGTGTCGAAGCTAGCGTCGACGTAACCCTTTATGACGAGCTCTTCGTCACCTCCATAAACGAGAAACATTTCCTTAGTCCTTTTCAGGTACTTCAGGATATTCTTGACCGCTGTCCAGTGTTCCTTGCTAGGATTACTTTGGTACCTACCTAGCAAACTTACGGCAAGGTTTACATCAGGTCTGGTACACAGCATGGCATACATAATAGAACCTATGGCTGAGGCATAGGGGATGACACTCATCTCTTCTATATCTTCTGCCGTGGTCGGACATTGAGCTGAGCTCAATTTCACACCTTGCAGCATAGGCAAGAACCCCTTCTTAGACTGATCCATATTGAACTTCTTCAATATCTTATCAAGGTATGTGCTTTGTGAAAGACCTATGAGGCGTCTTGCTCTATCTTTATAGATCTTGATGCCTAATATATAAGCAGCTTCTCCAAGGTCCTTCATTGAAAAACTCCTATTCAAGTAGGCCTTAATGCTGTCCAAAAGCTCTATATCATTTCCCATCAAAAGTATGTCATCTACATATAATATGAGAAATGCTACAGAGCTCCCACTCACTTTCTTGTAAACGCAGGCTTCTCCATAAGTCTGCATAAACCCAAACGCTTTGATCATCTCATCAAAGCGAATGTTCCAACTCCGAGATGCTTGCACCAGCCCATAAATCGAGCGTTGGAGCTTGCACACCTTGTCAGCATTCTTAGGATCGACAAAACCTTCCGGCTGCATCATATACAATTCTTCCTTAAGGAAACCATTAAGGAATGCCGTTTTGACGTCCATTTGCCATATCTCATAATCATAGAATGCGGCAATTGCTAACATGATTCGGACGGACTTCAGCTTTGGTACAGGTGAGAAAGTCTCATCGTAGTCAACCCCTTGAACTTGTCGATAACCCTTAGCGACAAGCCGAGCTTTATAGATGGTCACATTACCATCCGCGTCTGTCTTCTTCTTAAAGATCCATTTATTTTCTATGGCTCGCCGCTCAACGGGCAAGTCAGTCGAAGTCCATACTTCGTTTTCATACATGGATCCTATCTCGGATTTCATGGCTTCCAGCCATTTGTCGGATACATAGTTCGAAGGTTCACCGTTGTCTAACAACATGATTTCCAAGACAGGGTTGCCGTACCACTCTGGTGCGGAACGTGTCCTTGTGGACCTACGAAGTTCAGTAGCAACTTGATCTGAAGTTTCATGATCATCATCATTAACTTCCTCTCTAGTCGGTGCAGGCACCTCAGGAACATTTTCTTGAGTTGCGTCATTTTCCGGTTCAAGAGGTAATACTTCATCAAGTTCTACTTTCCTCCCACTTACTTCTTTCGAGAGAAACTCCTTCTCTAGAAAGGATCCATTCTTGGCAACAAAGATCTTGCCTTCGGATCTGAGGTAGAAGGTATACCCAATAGTTTCTTTAGGGTATCCTATGAAGACGCATTTTTCCAACTTGGGTTCGAGCTTTTCAGGTTGAAGTTTCTTGACATAAGCATCGCATCCCTAAACTTTCAGAAACGACAGCTTAGGTTTCTTGCCAAACCACAATTCATACGGTGTCGTCTGAACGGATTTCGACGGAGCCCTATTTAAAGTGAATGCGGCAGTCTCTATAGCATAACCCCAAAATGATAGCGGTAGATCGGTAAGAGACATCATAGATCGTAACATATCCAATAGGGTGCGATTACGATGTTCGGACACACCATTACGCTGTGGTGTTCCAGGCGGTGTGAGTTGTGAAACTATTCCACATTTCCTTAAGTGCGTGCCAAATTCGTGACTCAAATATTCTCCCCCACGATCTGATCGTAAGAACTTGATTTTTCTGTCACGTTGATTCTCAACCTCACTCTGAAATTCCTTGAACTTTTCAAAGGTCTCAGACTTGTGTTTCATTAAGTAGACATACCCATATCTACTTAAGTCATCAGTGAGGGTGAGCACATAACGATAGCCACCGCGAGCCTCAACGCTCATTGGACCGCACACATCAGTATGTATGATTTCCAATAAGTTGGTTGCTCGCTCCATTGTTCCGGAGAACGGAGTCTTGGTCATTTTGCCCATGAGGCATGGTTCGCATGTGTCAAATGATTCATAATCAAGAGACTCCAAAAGTCCATCTGCATGGAGTTTCTTCATGCGTTTGACACCAATGTGACCAAGGCGGCAATGCCACAAGTATGTGGGACTATCATTATCAACCTTACATCTTTTGGCATTCACACTATGAATATGTGTAACATCACGTTCGAGATTAAATAAGAATAAACCATTGACCATCGGCGCATGACCATAAAACATGTCTCTCATATAAATAGAACAACCATTATTCTCATATTTAAATGAGTAGCCATCTTGCATTAAACGAGATCCAGATACAATGTTCATGCTCAAAGCTGGTACTAAATAACAATTATTGAGGTTTAAAACTAATCCCGTAGGTAAATGTAGAGGTAGCATGCCGACAGCGATCACATCGACCTTGGAACCATTCCCGACGCGCATCGTCACCTTGTCCTTCGCCAGTCTTCGCTTCTTCCGCAGCTCCTGCTTTGAGTTACAAATGTGAGCAACTGCACCGGTATCAAATACCCAGGAGCTACTACGAGTACTGGTAAGGTACACATCAATTACATGTATATCACATATACCTTTCGTTTTGTCGGCCTTCTTGTCCGCTAAGTATTTGGGGCAGTTCCGCTTCCAGTGACCACTTTCCTTGCAATAAAAGCACTTAGTCTCGGGCTTGGGTCCATTCTTTGGCTTCTTCCCGGCAGCTTGGTTGCCGGGCGCGGCAACTCCCTTGCCGTCCTTCTTGAAGTTCTTCTTACCCTTGCCTTTCTTGAACTTAGTGGTTTTATTCACCATCAACACTTGATGTTCCTTTTTGACTTCTACCTCTGCTGATTTCAGCATTGCAAATACTTCAGGAATGGTCTTTTCCATCCCCTGCATATTGAAGTTCATCACAAAGCTCTTGTAGCTCAGTGGAAGCGACTGAAGGATTCTGTCAATGATCGCGTCATCCGGGAGATTAACTCCCAGCTGAGTCAAGCGGTTATGTAACCCAGACATAGTGAGTATGTGCTCACTGACAGAACTGTTTTCCTCCATCTTACAGCTGAAGAACTTGTCGGAGACTTCATATCTCTCGACCCGGGCATGAGCTTGAAAAACCATTTTCAGCTCTTCGAACATCTCATATGCTCAGTGTCTCTCAAAACGCTTTTGGAGCCCCGGTTCTAAGCTGTAAAGCATGCCGCACTGAACGAGGGAGTAATCATAGGTACGTGTCTGCCAAGCGTTCATAATGTCTTGTTATGCAGGGAGAACAGGTGCGTCACCTAGCAGTGCTTGTAGGACATAATCTTTCTTGGCAGCTATGAGGATGATCCTCAGGTTCCGGACCCAGTCCGTGTAGTTGCTGCCATCGTCTTTCAGCTTGGTTTTCTCTAGGAACGCGTTAAAGTTGAGGACAACGTTGGCCATTTGATCTACAATACATGTTGTAAAGATTTTAGACTAAGTTCATGATAATTAAGTTCGTCTAAATCAAATTATTCAATGAACTCCCACTCAGATAGACATCCCTCCAGTCATCTAAGTATAACATGGTCCGAGTTAACTAGGCCGTGTCCGATCATCACGTGAGACGGACTAGCCAACATCGGTGAACATCTTCATGTTGATCGTATCTTCTATACGACTCATGCTCGACCTTTCGGTCTTCTGTGTTCCGAGGCCATGTCTGTACATGCTAGGCTCGTCAAGTCAACCTAAGTGTTTGCATGTGTAAATTTGTCTTACACCCGTTGTATGTGAATGTTGGAATCTATCACACCTGATCATCACGTGGTGCTTCGAAACAACAAACTGTCGCAACGGTGCATAGTTAGGGGGAACACTTTCTTGAAATTATTATGAGGGATCATCTTATTTACTACCTCGTTCTAAGTAAGCAAGATGCAAAAACATGGTAAACATCACATGCAATCAAATAATAATAGTGACATGATATGGCCAATATCACATAGCTCCTTTGATCTCCATCTTGGGGCTCCATGATCATCTTGTCACTGGCATGACACCATGATCTCCATCATCGTGTCTCCATGAAGTTGCTCGCCAACTATTACTTCTACTACTATGGCTAACATGTTTAGCAATAAAGTAAAGTAATTTACATGGCGTTTCTCAATGACACGCAGGTCATACAAAAAAATAAAGACAACTCCTATGGCTCCTGCCGGTTGTCATACTCATCGACATGCAAGTCGTGATTCCTATTTCAATAGCATGAACATCTCATACATCACATATATATCATTCATCATTCATCACAACTTTGGCCATATCACATCACAAAACACTTGCTGCAAAAACAAGTTAGACGTCCTCTAATTGTTGTTGCAAGTTTTACGTGGCTGCAATAGGGTTCTAGCAAGAACGTTTTCTTACCTACCTGAAAGCCACAACATGATTTGTCAACTTCTATTGACCCTTCATAAGGACCCTTTTCATCGAATCCGCTCCAACTAAAGTGGGAGAGACAGACACCCGCCAGCCACCTTATGCAACTAGTGCATGTCAGTCGGTGGAACCGGTCTCACGTAAGCGTACGTGTAAGGTTGGTCCAGGCCGCTTCATCCCACAATACCGCTGAAGCAAAATAAGACTAGTAGCGGCAAGAAAGTTGACAACATCTATGCCCACAACAAATTGTGTTCTACTCGTGCAAAGAGAACTACGCATAAACCTAGCTCATGATGCTACTGTTGGGGAACGTTGCAGAAAACAAAAAATTTCCTACGGTTTCACCAAGATCCATCTATGAGTTCATCTAGCAACGAGTGATCGGATTGCATCTACATACCTTTGTAGATCACGCGCGGAAGCGTTCAAAGAATGGGGATGAGGAAGTCGTACTCGACGTGATCCAAATCACCGGAGATCCTAGCGCCGAACGGACGGCACCTCCGCGTTCAACACACGTACGGTCAGCGTGACGTCTCCTCCTTCTTGATCCAGCAAGGGGAAGGAGAGGTTGATGAATATCCAGCAGCACAACGGCGTGGTGGTCGATGCAGCGGTCACCGCAGCAGGGCTTCAGCGTTCTACTGCGAGAGGGAGAGGTGTAGCAGGGGAGAGGGAGGCGCCAAGACTCAAGGGTGTGGCTGCCCCTCCCCCCTTTATATAGGCTCCCCTAGGGGGGGCGCCGGCCCTAGGAAATGGGATATCCTAGGGGGGGCGGCGGCCAAGGGTGGAGTGGCCCCCAAGGCAAGTGGGGCGCCCCCCCCCCCACCCTAGGGTTTCCAACCCTAGGCGGAGGGGGTGGGCCAAGGGGGGCGCACCAGCCCACTATGGGCTGGTTCTCCTCCCCACTTCAGCCCATGGGGCCCTCTGGGATGGGTGGCCCCACCCGGTGGACCCCCGGGACCCTTCTGGTGGTCCCGGTACAATACCGGTGACCCCCGAAACTCTCCCGATGGCAGAAACTGCACTTCCTATATATAATTCTTCACCTCCGAACCATTCCGGAACTCCTCGTGACGTCCAGGATCTCATCCGGGACTCCAAACAACTTTTGGGATACTGCATATTCATATGTCTACAACCCTAGCATCACCGAACCTTAAGTGTGTAGACCCTACGGGTTCGGGAGACATGTAGACATGACCGAGATGGCTCTCCGGTCAATAACCAACAGCGGGATCTGGATACCCATGTTGGCTCCCACATGCTCCTTGATGATCTCATCGGATGAACCACGATGTCGAGGATTCAAGCAACCCCGTATACACCCTTTGTCAATCGGTACGTTACTTGCCCGAGATTCGATCGTCGGTATCCCAATACCTCGTTCAATCTCATTTCCGGCAAGTCACTTTACTCGTGCCGTAATGCATGATCCCGTGACCAGACACTTGGTCACTTTGAGCTCATTGTGATGATGCATTACCGAGTGGGCCCAGAGATACCTCTCCGTCATACGGAGTGACAAATCCCAGTCATGATCCGTGTCAACCCAACAGACACTTTCGGAGATACCCGTAGTATACCTTTATAGTCACCCAGTTACGTTGTGATGTTTGGTACACCCAAAGCACTCCTACGGTATCCGAGAGTTACACGATCTCATGGTCAAAGGAAAAGATACTTGACATTGGAAAAACTCTAGCAAACGAACTATACGATCTTGTGCTATGTTTAGGATTGGGTCTTGTCCATCACATCATTCTCCTAATGATGTGATCTCGTTATCAATGACATTCAATGTCCATAGTCAGGAAACCATGACTATCTGTTGATCAACGAGCTAGTCAACTAGAGGCTTACTAGGGACATGTTGGTGTCTATGTATTCACACATGTATTACGATTTCCGGATAACACAATTATAGCATGAATAAAAGACAATTATCATGAACAAGGAAATACAATAATAATCCTTTTATTATTGCCTCTAGGGCATATTTCCAACAGTTCCCACCATCCTTCTTCAATATCATGACGCATGTCCTAGTTCATCTAGTCGACAAGATTGTCATCCTGGGGCCCGTATTTCTACACAATATGTTCCCCTTTGAGAGGTTCATGGGAATCCTAAAGAAATATGTCCGTAACCGTGCTAGGCCAGAAGGAAGCATCTCCATGGGCCATCAAATAGAGGATGTTATCGCGTTTTGTGTTGACTTCATTCCTGGCCTTAAGAAGACAGGTCTCCCTAAATCGCGGTATGAGGGGAGACTAACTAGAAAAGGCACTCTTGGAAGAGACTCAATAATATGCAGGGACGGATATTCTTGGTCTCAAGCACACTACATAGTTCTACAGAACTCTACCTTGGTGACCCCGTATGTCGATGAACACAAGAACAGTCTGCGCTCCAAACACCCGGAGCAGTGCGACGACTGGATTACATGTGAACACATCAGGACTTTCAGCAGTTGGTTGGAAACACGTCTCAGAGGTGACAACACTGTTTGTGATGAGTTGTACTTGTTGTCCAGGGGACCATCTTTGACTGTATTGACTTACAAAGGATACGAGATAAATGGGAATACATTTTACACGATCGCCCAAGATCAATAGAGCACCAACGAAAACAGCGGTGTCCACTTTGATGCAGCAACCGAGAGCGGAAAGGACACAAATTATGGTTACATAGTGGACATATGGGAACTTGACTATGGACCTGATTTTAAGGTCCCTTTGTTTAAGTGCAAATGGGTCAGTCTGTTAGGCGGCGGGGTACAGGTAGACCCACAGTACGGAATGACAACAGTGGATCTGAAAAATCTTGGGTACACTGACGAACCATTCGTCCTAGCCAATGATGTGGGACATGTTATCTATGTGAAGGACATGTCTACCAAACCGAGAAAAAGAAAAGATAAGGAAGCGAATACATCATACGATGAGCCAAAGCGCCACATAGTTCTTTCAGGAAAAAGGGACATCCTGGGAGTGGACAGCAAGACAGACATGTCTAAAGATTATGAAAAGTTTCATGAAATTCCTCCCTTCAATGTCAAGGCTGACCCAAGCATCCTGATAAACATTGAAGATTATCCATGGTTACGGCGCAATAAGCAAATGACACAAGCGAAGAAAAAGTGAAGACTTTCTCCCGCAACTATTATGATGATACCATGCCAACTTTGTAACACACGAACATGCTACCATTGTCCGTTTTGTACATGCACATGCTATGTGGGTGAAATTATGATACCATCCCAAATTATGATACCACAAACCGGGACTAAAGGGTTGGTCCTCGTTGCGGGCAGAGTTTAGTCCCACCTTGCCAACCGAAGGGGGCTCACACCAGTTTATAAGCCCTTCCCTCTCTGCCTTGTTGAGCTCCTCTCGAAGTGAAAATAGATGCCCTAATAGAGAAAAGTTTAACCTAAATTCATAGTGAATTTCTCTGAAATTCATAGAAATTTACTAGGAATTTAGGTTGAATTTTCTCTATAAGCGCATCTATTCTCGTTTTTTAGTAAGTTAATCACAAACTTGTGATTCAAACAATTTTCAAAGAATTCAAATTTTAACTATTCAAATTTGAAAACTAATGGCACTAACAGAAAGTTTATAATTTTTCTAAAACTAATGGCACTAACAGAAAGTTTATAATTTTGCTAACCTAAAAGCAAACAGAATTAAAAATTAAAGCAAAAAACAAAAGAAAATAAATAATGCAAAAAACAAATCAGAAAAACAGGAAAAAACTATTTTTATAGTAAAGTTAATCACAAAATAAAATAAATAAAGCAACAAAGAAAACTAAAAAACTAAAAAAGTGTTTTCAAATTTGAAAGCTAATG
>NC_041386.1:559832277-559833049 GCF_002162155.2 Triticum dicoccoides | reverse complement strand
TTTTCTAAAACTAATGGCACTAACAGAAAGTTTATAATTTTGCTAACCTAAAAGCAAACAAAATTAAAAATGAAAGCAAAAAACAAAAGAAAATAAATAATGCAAAAAACAAATCAAAAAAACAGGAAAAAACTATTTTTATAGTAAAGATAATCACAAAATAAAATAAATAAAGCAACAAAGAAAACTAAAAAAATTAAAAAAGTGTTTTCAAATTTGAAAACTAATGGCATTAACAAAAAGTTTATAATTTTTCTAAAACTAAAAGCATAAAGAATTAAAAAAATAAAGCAAAAAACAAAAGAAAATAAATAAAGCAACAAAAAACAAAAAAATGCCACCTACTGGGCCACCACGGCCTGAATACGACTAGAAACCCTACCATGGGCCAGGATTCAGGCCCGCAGTAGGCCCACAGGCATTGTAGTGACAGATTAGGCCCGAAAGCCTGCAGTTGAGAGGAGCTCGGGAGGGTGGGCGCAGCAGCGCTTATAAACCACTCCCGAGCCCTCTCAACTAGCGAGGTGGGACTAAACTTTTGGGCGCGGGGCAGCACAAGGCCTTTGGTCCCGGTTGGTGGCACCAACCGGGACTAAAGGGGTGCATTGGTCATGGTTCGTGGCTCCAACCGGGACCAATGCCCCCCTATGGTCCCGGTTCGTGCCACCAACCAGGACCATAGGCCTCTGCTTCCCGCCCTTTCGGCTGCTGAAAAGAGACCTATGGTCCCGGTTGGTGGCACGAATCGGGACCATAGGGGGGCATTGGTACC
>NC_041386.1:559825449-559832021 GCF_002162155.2 Triticum dicoccoides | reverse complement strand
CGTCGTCGTTGTCGTCGTCGCCGCCCGAGCCCGTCGTCGCCCGCTCCCCGTCGCTGTCGCCCGCGCCGCCGTAGGCCTTCTCCCCTTCGCTGCGTGCGCCATCGCCGGCCTCCTCCTCGTCGCTGCGTGCGCCATCTCCGGCCCCCTCCCCGTCGCCCCACGCCGCGTCGCCGGCCTCCCCCGCACCGTCGCCGGCCTCCTCCCCGTCCCCGGCCTCCTCCCCGTCGCGCCCCTAGTGAGCTCCCCCCTTCCCATCGATCCCTGTCGCTCTGACCATCGCCGCCGCCGCCGCTGTTCTCTGTGTGTGATAAAAATTTTCATATGTGTATGTATATGCTCATATGTATTTGGATTTGGCTATGTATGTATGTATATGCTCATATGTATGTACGTATGTATGTATGTATGTATGTATATGCTCTCTGTATATGGATTTGGCTATGTATATGCTCTCTGTATATGCTCATATGTATGTATGTTCATATAGCATTTTTTCTATATATGAATTATTTTTTTGTTCATGGATATATGCTAAAGAAAACGAGGGGGTGATAGATGATGATGAGGGGTCGAGAGGGGGACGAGAGGTCGAGAGGGGTCGAGGGGAGAAAAAAAAATGTTATCAGGGACGAGGGTCGTCGAGGGGTCGAGAGAGGGACGAGGGGTCAAGAGGGGTACAAACCGGGACCAATACTCTGTGTATATAAGCATGACTTAGAAAGAAGAAGAGGAGAGGAAGAAGAGGAGAAATAAATAAGAAGAAGAAAAAAGAAGAAAAAGAAGAGGAGAAGAAGAAATGAATAGTGGAGAAGAAGAGAAAATAGAATATATTCTATTTTTTCTTCTTATCCACTATTCCTTTCTTCTTCTCCTCTTTTTCTTCTTCTTTTTTCTTCGATCTTCTCCTCTAGCTATTCCTTTCTTCTTCTTCTTCTTCTTCTTCTTCTTCTTCTTCTTAATTTTTATCAGGAACGAGGGTGTCGAGGATCGCCGAGGGGTCGAGGGTCGGGAACTAGGGTAGAGGGTCGAGGGTCGTTAAGGGGTCAAGGTCGAGGGTTTCAGGGTCGAGGGTTCGAGGGTTCTATAGGGTCGAGGGATCGAGGGTCGAGGGTTCCAGGGTCGTCTAGGGGTCGAGGGTTCCAGGGTCGTCGAGGGTTCGAGGGGTCGAGGATCGCCGAGGGGTCGAGAGAGGTTTCCTAGTGTCAAAGTATTGAAGAAATCCATGGCTTCATCATTAGCCGGAAGTAACCAGGGCATGACGAAGTCGTCCAAAGTTATTTTGGAATGGTGTCCCAGATAGGATAATTTGCCTTTTTGTATGAATTTCAGCAAAGGCCTTCCAAATAACGATATTTGGAAGGTTCTTGCTGAACTTTGTACCAAAAAGTGAATTATCCTATCTAGGACTCCGTTCCAAAATAACTTTGGAGAGCTTCGTACCATCATGCACCTGTTACTTTCGCCTAATGATGAAGACATGGTTTTGTTGAATCCTTTGACACTAGGCAACCTCCCGACCCCTCGGCGATCCTCTCGAACATGAGAGGAAGAAGAGGATCACCGAGGGGTCGAGGGTTCCAGGGTCGTCGAGGGTTCGAGGGGTCGAGAATCGCCGAGGGGTCGAGAGAGAGATTTCCTAGTGTCAAAGTATTGAAGAAATCCATGGCTTCATCATTAGCCAGAAGTAACCAGGGCATGACGAAGTCCTCCAAAGTTATTTTGGAATGGTGTCCCAGATAGGATAATTTGCCTTTTTGTATGAATTTCAGCAAAGGCCTTCCAAATAACGATATTTGGAAGGTTCTTGCTGAACTTTGTACCAAAAAGCGAATTACCCTATCTAGGACTCCGTTCCAAAATAACTTTGGAGAGCTTCGTACCATCATGCACCTGTTACTTTCGCCTAATGATGAAGACATGGTTTTATTGAATCCTTTGACACTAGGCAACCTCCCGACCCCTCGGCGATCCTCTCGAACATGAGAGGAAGAAGAGGATAAAAAAAGAAGAGGAAGAAGAAAAAAAGAGGAGAAGAAATAATAGAGGAGTTCTTCTCCTCTTTTTTTCTTATTCTTCCTCTTTTTTTCTTATTCTTCCTCTTTTTTATCGGGAACGAGGGTCGTCGAGGGACATAGATGTAGTGTCGTCGTTGTCGATATATACCCCCTCCCGATAGCTTCAACACGTGGGGGGGGGTCGATATTACCCCCTCCTTGAAGCGTTCTCGAGGCCACCCCAAACCCTTGAAGCGTTGTCGAGGCCACCCCAAACCCTAGAGAAGCAGCGTCGAGGCCACTAATTAATATATATGATTCCTTACTATGATTAGGTAGCTAGTTCTACGTTTGCCACTAATATATCCATCTGTCATGTTTGAATAATAATTGCCATGTTGTAAATATTTGTAGAAACTATGGACACCGCCCGAGACGAAGCAAAAGAAGTGTTGTTGAGGGATATAATCGCAGAAGGAAGTGATGCCATCTCGTTGTTTCTCAGCGACACCGATGGTCTAGAAGGAGAGGGTGAAGAAGCTGGCTACGGTGACCTAATGCCGGTGCAAGAAGAAGAACATGAGGACGGCTCCGGTGACCCAATGTCGGTGCAAGAAGGAGAACGTGATGACGGCTCCGGTGACCGAACCAAGTCCGGCCAGGTATATATATTAGTTAAGCCTGTGCTGACGAGCTGATTGATGCATTCATTGTTTTGGTATGTACACATATTAATTAAGTCTTTGTTCTTTTTTCTAGCCCTCCGGATCGAGCACAACTTTGGTAAAGAGACGAGGCCCGAAGAAAAAGTTGAGCTCGGATGAAAAGTTTGAGATCATAGCAATCGCGCCCGACGGCCAACCGATTGAACTCATCCGAACAAAGAATGCATTTGTTGCTCAGTGCGGGGTTCTAGTTAGGGACAAGATCCCGATAAGCATCCAGCAATGGTTTAAGCCGGCTACAGAAGACCCTGAGGTGTCTTATGTCAATGATATGCAGAAAAATGATCTTTGGACTGAGCTGAAGTCAAATTTCACCCTACCGCCAGAGGATAATCCAGAGAACCCAGTTAAAGAGCAATTAATCAAGTCTTTTGCTCTTAAGAGGATGGCAGAACTATTCAGGAGGTGGAAGAAAGAGCTGAATAAGTTTGTCAAAAATAATGAGACACCAGAATTCAAGGGCAGATATGAGAAGATCAGAGATCACTGGCCCGCATTTGTGGCCCACAAGACATCAGAAAAGAGTAAGAAGATGTCGGCGACAAACAAGTAAAATGTTGCAAAGAAGAAGCATCACCATCGCACGGGGTCAGGTGGCTACCTCGTAGCCCGGCCTAAGTGGGCCAAGACTGAGAATGATCTGGTTGATAAAGGGATCGAACCAGAGACAATTAACTGGCCAGACCGTTGCCGGACTTGGTTCTTCGAGGCTGGCGGAACCTTGGACCCTGTAACAGGGAAGTGCATTTGGACGAACGATCAAATGGACATACCAGTCAGGAAGCTTAAGCAGTATATCGAAGCAGCGCAACAAGGGACGTTCTTTCCAGATAGAGAGAACAACGAGCTCACAATGGCCCTCGGGAATCCTGAGCACCCTGGATGGATATAAGGCACGCCAGGCTCCATTCCGTGGAAGGTTGGGTTTCCGGACGCAGGCGGTTACAAATCCCATGAGAGGAGGAAAAAAGTGCAGCAGACCCAAATGTAGGCGCTGCAAGCAAGGGTAGACGCGATAGAGGAACGAGAAGCAAATCGCAGCAAATGTACTGCCGAAACTTCCCCCGAAGCTACCCCGCCATCTCAGCGCAGAAGCAGCGTGGCTTCCACCGAGCTGCTTCAGCCGGAGCATGCCTTGACGGCTCCTGCCAGCTATCCCATGGATGCTATCACGGAGTCTCAAAATTGCCACCTTATGACGCAATGGATGAATTTGAAGGTCAAGGCGGCTGTTGGCTCTGTTTATCCTACTAAACCCGGCACAACTTTTCACTGCCGGCCGATTCCAGAAGAATATGCTAGGGTGATAGTGGATGAAATAACGGAGGGATTTGAGGACCTCCAGCTTGACCACCCTACCGGTGAAGGGGAGACTCGGTTGGGGTTTGCTCTGAAGACTCCATGCCTATGGCGGAAGGAGCTCATCAACCTTCCGAACTGGACGCCTCCGCCTCCTCCTCCTCCTTCGGCGAGTCAGGCCACTCCGCCTCTTCCACCGCCTCCTCCTCCGGCGAGTGACGATCAGGGCCCTCGGCCGGCTCCTTCTCCGGCGCGTGGCGGCACTCCGCCTGCTTCTCCTCATGCGCCGGCGCGCCCGAGCAGCCAGCCTCCTCCTTCTCCGCCTCGTCAGCAAGGGCGGAAGAGACCCGGCGCCGCTCCGGCAGCTGCTCCGGCGCATCGTAGTCCTTATCCTCCGCCTCGTAAGCAAGTAAAGAAGACAACCGCTCCGTCTGCTCGGCCGGCGTCTAGCAGTACAACCAGAGGCGGGAGGACATACAGATTCGGTCCTTCTCTGAAGAGTCCATAGAAGTTACCATACGAGAGGACCCCGGAGGAGAATGCGAAGATCGCGCGAACCGAAGTGGATGACTAGTTTCAAGGGTTGAAAGCAAAGAGACATCCACCTCCGGAGGAGAAGGTAGATCCGGTGAAAGTGAAGCGCACTCTGGCTGCCCTGGCAAAACCACCCAAGTCTCCACCGAAAGGCAACTATGAGCGCATTATTGCAAAGACATGGGCCGAAGCGGAGCGGTCGGGAAGTACAGTCAGTGATCAAAGGCTGAAAGAACGACGAGCAGCTGGGAAACAAATTGCCCAGCTCGGGGAACAAGCGAAGCAATCGTGCCCCCTGCTCAAGGTGCCTAGCGACATCGTCGATCCGAGGATGGTGCCCAGTTATTGCAATGTTGACGATTACCTGCCCGACGATGTACATTATGATCCCATGGAGGTGCAGATACACAGATACGAGTACGGGAAGCCTCTCGTCAAAGATGAAAAATCTTTAACAACGATGATGCGAAGATTACATGATTGGTACTTGAAAATCTACAGAGAGTCTGGGGGGAGGAGTACTTTGTATGCGAGAGTTAAACCGGAGCATGACCTCGTTGGAATTGAACTGTTGCCTATTCCATTTGAGGAGTTCTATCAGTTTTTTAGTCAATTGGCCCTCGATAAAACAACGGTCACATGCTACTGTCTGTAAGTACTACTACTTCTGTCATTAAGTCTCTCTATATAGCTCATCTCTTTCATTGCATGTATTTATAATTATCCTCACTATATTATGCAGATTGAAGATCGCCGAATTGAAGAAAAGACAAATTAGTGATATTGGGTTCGTTAACACATATCTCATAGATGCAATTGAGGTTGAACATCGTCCCGAAGATACCGAGGCCAACTTGCTACGATCATTCAAAAAAAATGGAAACAAAGATATAATACTCTTTCCTTACAACTTCAAGTGAGTGTTACTGTCTTGTGCATATTCGGTTTCCCTTATATATTAGTCCAGGTTATAGTAATGTAATTGATGAGTTATGCATGCGTGCGCAAGTACCACTATATTCTCCTAGAGATTAGGCTTGAGCAGGGAGTAGTAACTGTCTTGGACTCTAAACGAAAAGATCCCCAGGAGTATGCGGACATGACTAAAATCCTCAAGAAGTAAGTTAAATCGATCATTATCCACCATATCAGCAACTTTGTTCATTTCCTGATATCAAGTAATTGTTTTCTTTGTCCGGCAGGGTTTGGAGAAAATTCACCAGAAAAGTTCCGGGACTGCCGAAGGAGCTGGAATTTAGACACCCGAAAGTAAGTACTACAGTAGCATGTTCCGCGCATCTCCTAGTGATTCAAGCGCTAGTTTCATCAATACCATTTAGCATTCTTGCTTATCAGTTTGATTGACCTCTATTTCTTGTAAAGTGGTTGTGGCAGGAACAAGGGAATGATTTCTGTGGATACTATGTTTGCGAGTCCATCCGCCACACGACCTGTGAGCGGGGCGGGTACTCTGACGAACAATATGAAGTACGTAAATAACAACATTCACACTTTTATTTTATTACCATCATTTGTATTGACCCCCTTCTTCAAATTAGATGTTTCAGAAGCGGGATGAACTCCTAGCACCAGTTCGCATGTGAGCAATTCAAGAGGAATTGGCGGCATTCTTTTTTGACCACGTGATCGCTGAAGACGGAGAATACTATGTGGACCATGAGTCCGTATGATTATATTTGTAAGAGATAATTATTGTATATATGTAGCCGGTAGTGTCGGATAGATATACGAGAACTTGTTGTTCGACCAATCTCTCGGAGAAGGAGAGAGGTGGTCGATATCACTTCTCTCTGTATGCATATATGTTCATGACGATCTTCTGTTTCCTTCGTTTGCTTACTAGCTAGCTAGCGTGTCTAGTCCTCTCTATACGTATGTATAGTACGTAGCGTCGATCAAGCACGGACATAAGAGAGGACACTTCTCTCTATTAATTATAGCTAGCTAACACAATATATGAAACACCTAAATTAACCCCCCAAAACCCCCAAAACCCCCA
>NC_041386.1:559816710-559824660 GCF_002162155.2 Triticum dicoccoides | reverse complement strand
CCCCAGCCACAGAAATGTTGACGCGTGGATGCCTATTGGTCCCGGTTGGTGCCACCAACCGGGACCAAAGGGTCTCCTGCCTGGGCTCCGCGCACAGGCCACGTGGAGGCCCATCAGTCTCGGTTCTGGACTGAACCGGGACTAAAGCGCCGTGGCATTAGTACCGATGTTTGAGGCCCGTTTAAGACATTCATCAAGATCGTATTTTCATGACCAGGCCGTTTGTCCGAGCGTTTGAGATGGGTTTTTGCACCCGGCTATAGATGCTCTAACCTCCTCGCCCAAGCACCGACGCTGCAACCGCCGAGGTTGGTTCTGCATTGGTATCATCCATGCATTAGCGTCACCAGCAGTCCATAGCCCCTAGCAAGTCGTTCGTCGCGGAGCTGGTTGTTTGCGTCACATATTTCACGTTGGTATTTTCCGTGTGCTACCCGGACCTGCTCACGAAATCAGTCCATTCATTGGCGGTAGCTTGCTACTCCCTCCTTTCCGGTTTATAGGGCTTATCTCAAAATTTTAGTTTTTCCATTTTATAAGGCTCAATTTGGTTGTTTCCCATCACATGTTCAGATTCCAAGGTGCATTAAATCGTTGCATGCAAGTATTGAGAGAAAATTGACCAATGCATGTAATTTATGCATGCATGCATTGCAATTAATGCATTGATAAACATATTTTTTTAGGAAAACAAGAGCATTAATTGGGTGTTTTTGCAAACTATAAAAAATATTCCACCACTCACCATCTACCTTGGTTGATGAGATTTTTGAATTGAAACCGGAAAAGAGGAAGTACAAAAATAGCCACCTGCAACGATCAGCCGCGAGGTGGCCGGGAAAAAAAAAACCTTGCTTCAGTTACAGCCGGGCAGGGACGAGACGACGAATGAGCGATGACAGAGCCATTTGGAGGCCACCTTTGACTCCACCCGCCCAAGTCTTTCCTGCTGTACCGCGCTTTACTCTACCTTTTTACCGAACGTAACACCCAGAGCCAGCCGTAAAGTGGTACAGTAACTACCACACGTCCTCCCAGACCAGTGACCACCCCTAGGGCGGCAGGTAAAACAAATTACTATAGTCACTTTTTTACCGCGGAGGATCCGAGTCAGATGACGCAACGCCTTACCGGGCGGCAGGCACTGCGTGCATGCATGCACGCGCCCATCCGAGAGAGAGAGAGAGAGACTGCATGTGCCCGCAGCGACTGTGCAGCGTATACACACACACACACGCCGTGCGTCTCTAGGCTGTAGCCCCGCTGTAACTTTTGGTGTTATTACCCTAGTGGCCAGCCATGGCCATGGTAAACGGGAGCGCCGCGGATACGACAGACTGAAATTTCCAAACGTTGCCGCCGCGTACGCCTCACTGTAGCACGCCCTACGCCTCTCCGGCACCACCGCTCCGCCGCGCAGACGCGGCGGCGGAACGTGCTTTTTGGTCGCCCTCCAACGACTATTCACCGTAAGCACGTCTAGATTTTACCACGCTCGTGCTCCGTTGCTGCACGTTACACCATGTACGGTAATTATTTTATTTATAATAACTGGTTGGTGTAGGGGAGTGACGGGTGACGAGACATACCGTCTGCGAATCGTATCGGAGGGCGTAAAGAAATGGAGGTAGCCTAGCCTGCTCATCACATCACAAGCCGCTCGGATCACATAGCCCCTGGACGGGCTGGCAGGCCAGACTGGACACCAAGCTCAAGAAATCTCGCCCGAGACATAAATAGTACTACTCGGGCGTGGGGGACATAAATTAGGCCAACCTAACGGACGGACGCCTACAGATACGATGGATGGCGATTTATTTTCGCCTCTGGCTGGTGGTCATTGTTAAAGAATCAATCGGCTTGAATGCGCAGGTGCCCAAGTCCGGAAAGTTACCGGCCTTTCCGCCCGGCAGTAAAAAGTTACTTGCATGGTAGGGGTCTCGGCCTTTAAAGCTCGTTCAAAAAAGATCTGCCCCTCCAAACCAAATGCTTGCTTGACCAAGAAAGAAAAATGATTGGGAAAAGAAACCCCTTGAAGCGGCAGCCCAGTCGCCCGGCGGTGGTGGTGCTACTCCCCTCCCCTCCCCTTTTTAAAGAGCTCCACTCCAAAACCAAAGGCCAAAACCCTGCCTGCTCTCCTTCTCACCACCAAAACCCCAAGAAACCTTCAGACCTCCCTCTCTCTCTTTCCCTCCGCACCGGCCTGTTCTAAAGCAGCAAGATCAGAGGGGGAAGGGGGGGAGGAAGGGGAGGCAGAGGGAGAAGCAGAGCAAAAGGGGCGGCGGCAGGGGCGGTGGTCTTGTGTGGAGGGGCGTAAGCTTTTTGCAGTTGGTGATTGGAATGCAGCAGCAACACCTGATGCAGATGAACCAGAGCATGATGGGGGGCTACGCTTCCTCTACCACTGTCACCACCGATCTCATTCAGCAGGTCATCTCATCATCCCCCAAATCCCCCTCCCTCTTTTCCCCACTTTCTTTCTTGTGCTTATATACTCCATCCCTCTCTTTCCTTGCTTATTTCTTCCGTATTCTTCTTCATTCATCTGGTGCTTGAATCATTTCTCTTTCCTTTTCTTTCTGTTAATGAGAAGCAACTCTATTTCCGTTTCCTTTTTTTGTTCCCGCTGCTCTATTCTGGCCTTCTCTTCTTCTTTAGGTCTTTCGCAGTTTCTTTTTATGTGGTCTTGAATCATTTCCCTCTCCCCTTTTTGTTTTCGCACTTTTCTAGGAGCATTTGATCTTTGTTTAGGAGATTTGTGAGGAGCTCTAGTCTAGGGCACGCTGAGTTTGACCCCCTCTTATTCTTCATGCTTATTCTTCTCCCCACCCTCCGTCCAGTCTAGTCTAGATACCCTTGATGTGTATTTTTATATTAAGATCTGTTCTGCTCTCCATGGTCCCTCACGCCTGATTTCATCTGCAGTTCAAACTGTTGCTGTCTTTCTTGTCCCCTTTTATTTTCTTGCTCCTTGCGATATGATGAGAGTATTTCCACATCATTTCCCCCCCTTCCCCAAAAAATCCTAGTACTATTTTCAGCTTGTTTTGGTCGGTGCCGCGGCGCCCATGATCACGCCAGTATTTTTGGCAAAGTAGTAACCCATGCCAGGCCTGCGTTCCCTGCATCTGGCCTGCCAAACCGCCATTAAATCTTGCCCCCTTTTCTTAGCAGGTGCATCATGTGCAATCTTCTATCAACGGAAACGAGTAAAGGCCGTGCTATTTCCATAAATCTTTCCACTAATCCAACGTGCAAATCTGAATGTTTTCCCAGGGATAGTGTCTTGGCATATCTTGGTAGAAAAAGATTAGCGGTCAGAGTGGCCTTATTGGCCAGGCCGAGCCAGACATGATCTGGTCCAAGTTCATGTGGGTAGTGGGAATGTAGGTTCGCTTGTGCCATTGGTATTTGACTGCTAGATCCCTAAAGTTGGCTTCACGGCTGTGCGCTTGTCCTTGCCTCTGTGATAACCTGCTTACATGCTACCGTGTCAGTCAATGATTGACCCTCGGCTTGATAGGATAGGCTGTTGGCAGTCAGATCTTTTGTGTCTGTGCATGCAACACCCTAATCTCCTGTGTGGCACCTAATTGGTGATAGATGATTGTGTTTTCATATGCTGTGCTTGACTGACTGATTTAGGTAAACATCCAGAACATGGAGGTGTTGGCACCCAGCTGTGATGCAGTACTAGTACTTGTATTCAGTATAGTATTCAAGATATGCCTTCACTGAAATGTGTTACTAACATAAAAAAGTTTCTTGGGCGTTGGAACTGTGCAGTACCTGGATGAGAACAAGCAGCTGATCCTGGCCATCCTCGACAACCAGAACAACGGCAAGGTGGAGGAGTGTGCACGGTGAGTCCGATCCCTGGTCTGATCTGATCTTGATCTGGTCTGATATCCTTGTGAACTACCCCCGCAACTGTGCTGTTGGAGCACTGCACTCGTGATGGAATGCTGCAGTGTTTTATGTAGTTTTTGCTATCTTAGCTCTTTTTGGTAACATCATATCAGTTGGGAGTAGTGTTAGGAACAATTAGAAAATGCTATGGTCGTCTAATAGAGAGAGATTCAAGGGCCTTCCCGGTTTGGACAATCAAATGTGTTCGCAAATGACATCCACGTTGGTCGTACTAGGCCCTAATGGTGATGCTACTGATTTTAGTAGGAGTACGTTGGTTGAGACCCAGGTTGATTTGTGCTTGTTCTAGGCTGATGAAAGATTATGTTTATTGATGAAAAAGTATCTGTCTGATATAGACGTGATTACTGTGCGGAAAAGTACCACTGTATCTTGTTCAGCGCACTGTTTCTCCGCTTCCCTACTGTCAGTGCCCGCAACAGTTTCATCTTTATTTTTCAGTCATACTCATGCGTGTTCTGTTCATGTGCATATGCTTACTTTGTGGTGACTGACAGGGAGCGCATCTTTGGTTACCTGCCAATCTCTGCACAATGGTCCCACATATTATTATTTTTGCTTAATGTTCATTGCCCAACAGGCTACAGCGCCTGCACGCTGAACCTTGTTTTGCCTACCACTTACTGCTCCGGTGCTGCAGGAACCAAGCTAAGCTCCAGCAGAACCTCATGTACCTCGCCGCCATCGCCGACAGCCAGCCGCCGCAGACGGCGTCGCTGTCTCAGGTGAGTTCTCATCGAGGCTGGCCCTGCTGCGGTTCTTGTTTTTCTGGAGTTGTTAAGAGGACTGAATGAACTTCTTGATCGCTTTGGCGTGGTTCCGCGCAGTACCCGTCCAACCTGATGATGCAGTCCGGGCCGCGGTACATGCCGCAGCAGTCGGCGCAGATGATGTCGCCGCAGTCGCTGATGGCGGCGCGGTCGTCGATGATGTACGCGCAGCAGGCCATGTCGCCGCTCCAGCAGCAGCAGCAGCAGCAGCAGCAGCACCAGGCGGCCTCGCACGGCCAGCTGGGGATGTCCTCCGGCGCGACCACCGGGTTCAACCTCCTCCACGGTGAGGCCAGCATGGGCGGCGGCGGCGGCGCTACTGGCAACAGCATGATGAACGCCGGCGTCTTCTCGGACTACGGCCGCGGCGGCGGCGGCGCCAAGGAGGGGTCGACCTCGCTGTCGGCCGACGCTCGCGGCGCCAACTCTGGCGCGCACAGCGGCGACGGGGAGTACCTCAAGGGCACCGAGGAGGAGGGAAGCTAGGCCAGCGGCATCGTCGCTAGCACCGGCATAGCAGCTGCAGCAGGAGGAGGAGTAGCAGGTAGTGTTCGAGGATGGTAGTAGCGGATTAGCAGTAGCTAAGGTTGTTGCGTTGGCTAAGGTTTAGGTGGGTGAGTTTCCATGGAACCTGGAGGTGGTAGTGGCGTCTGCATGCAGGCTCGCTTGTTTTGGATGTGCATGGCAGGTTCTCGATCAATCCTAATCAATATGTAGTGGCGATGGTTTGTGAACACTCCCTATGTAGTGCTGAATGATCATGGTGTTTTCTTCTTCACATGCCTTCTCTACTTTGTTCATTGTGCCGTGCATCATGAGTTATAAATCAGAAGAGTAGCTCAACTTCTCTGGTAGGGATTACACCACTATCAACGGTAGATCTTAATTATGACAGTCACGTCGGCATGCTACATCTGCTGCCAGGAAGAGGACACAGTTGACCACATATTGGCTCGTTGCGTCTATGCGAGGCAAGTATGGAACGGTTGCTTCGAGTGGTGGGAGAGGACGCGTGGTTCCTTTCGAGGCAAGGTCAAAAGAGGGTTCGACTCCTTCGTCATTATGACCGCATGACACTTATGAAAACAAAGGAACGCTAGAGTATTCGAAAGGGACGACCAAGTGAGATCCGACGCTAGCCTAGTGCAACAAATCTTCGAGGATATCAAACTTTGGAAAAGGGCAGGAGTTGGTGTTGAGGGATTGCTAGATTTGTGAGAGAGTAGTTTTTCTTCTTCTTTTTCTTGGAGTCGAGGTCCCCGTGTAGACATTTGTTGTCAGTCACGGTCTCTTGTAATCATTGTTTCTCCCTTCTATAAAAATACGATACGCCTTTGGCGTACTCTCGAAAAAAAAGATAGCATTGTGCATATCATTTATAACACATTTATTCAAATGCATGTAAGCTCACAAATAAAAAATAATTCTAGGAAACAATCCATGCTACTCTCCTTTGGAGATTATAAGTTTCTCATGCATTTTGATAAAAAGTTTAACCATTAATTCGTAAACAAAATATTAGTTACACATTTACAAATAAAAAAATATCCTGCCAATATGAGTTACACATTTGCAAATATGAGAAGTTTTCAGTGGTATAATTTTTATAACAAGTAACTCATATTTTGTTGATCAAATTCATGGCCGAAGTTTTTGGTAAAGTACGCGCCGGACTTCTAAACCCAACCGGATGGAGTATAAAGTTTGGCTAGCAAGCTCAATTTTAAACCCTATATTGATTGGACATGATGACGTTTATAGGTTTATCATAGTGCACATTTTAAGACTCGGTCCACAGTCGATAATCATTATGATATGCTCATTTTAGAATTTAAGATGAAAAGTTTGTCATAAAGGTAGCCAAAAACGAGATAGACAAACACTAATAAATTGGTAGAGAGGTGGTTGGGAATGAGATTATAATAATAAATCATAATACGAACATGACCTAAGTTAACTCGACACCTTCTATGTGCTTGGTGCTGTTGTAAAACGAGAGAGATTCGAGATTCAAGAAAGATGTAAATGAATCCAACCACACTCAAATTCATTAATGATCTATCCTTATATACAACGGGAGGGGCGCGAGGGAAAGGGCGCGTACACTTGATGCGGAGCGGGGAAACCATCGTGACGCTTGCCGGATTGGCAACACACATGCAATTATACAAGAGAGAATTACCTCATTAATTACAATATTAATTAAATCTTAACACCCCCCTAATCCTTCCTTGTCATTGTGATCATCCTTGAAATAGTCTCCTCCAAAAACTATGTACGGAAAATATGAGGAGATATGCCTAATATGCCATGAAAAACTCCTTCCGAAAATCCAGTGAGAAAATAAGAAGAAAACAACATATCACAATGCTTGTATTACTATTGCCTCTTTAAAAACCTTCTACGAGAAACCATTCTGAAAAACTCATAAAGGAAAAGAGTACAATATCTAAGATCCAGAAATCTTGAACAGGCTATCATATGGGAGTACACTCCTCGAGAATCTTGCATTCACAAAGTTGTCTCATACCAACTTCACTAACATAATTCTAGAACGAAGAACTTGATAAAGACTTTGTGAACAAATCATCGAGATTATCACATGACTTTATTTGCAAGATATTTAGCTTCCAATTTCTTTGCAATTCATGGAGCTAAACAATTTCAAAGCAATACACATTGTAATGTTGCTCTTTATAACCCGTGTGCATCTGTGTAATACAAACAACATTATCTTCATAGATAATAGTGGGTAGTTCCAATGAACCAATCCCTCTTGAACTTTCAACAAAGTTCATCATCCTCAGAAGTCATATACATCTATGTGATGCTGTTGGGGATCGTAGCACAAATTTAAAATTTTCTATGCATCACCAAGATCAATCTATGGAGTCATCTAGCAACGAGAGGGAGAGGAGTGCATCTACATACCCTTGTAGATCGCAAGCGGAAGCGTTCAAGAGAACGGGGTTGATGGAGTCGTACTCGTCGTGATCCAAATCACCGATGACCGAGCGCCGAACGGACGGCACCTCCGCGTTCAACACACGTACGGTTGGGAGAGACGTCTCCTCCTTCTTGATCCAGCAAGGGAAGGAGAGGTTGATGGAGATCCAGCAGCATGACGGCGTGGTGGTGGAAGTAGCGGGATCCCGGCAGGGCTTCGCCAAGCGCAAGCGGGGAGGAAGAGGTGTCACGGGAGGGAGGGAGGCGTCAGGGACTTGGGTGCGGCTGCCCTCCCTCCCCTCCA
>NC_041386.1:559799482-559816227 GCF_002162155.2 Triticum dicoccoides | reverse complement strand
GCTAGGGGGTGGCTTGGCCCCCAAGCCAGGTGGAGGCGCCCCCACCCCCTTAGGGTTTCCAACCCTAGGCGCAAGGGAGGCCCAAGGGGGGCGCACCAGCCCACCAGGGGCTGGTTCCCATGCACTTCAGCCCATGGGGCCCTCCGGGATAGGTGGCCCCACCCGATGGACCCCCGGGACCCTTTTGGTGGTCCCGGTACAATACCGATGACCCCTGAAACTTTCCCGGTGGCCGAAACTAGACTTCCTATATACAAATCTTTACCTCCGGACCATTCTGGAACTCCTCGTGACGTCCGGGATCTCACTCTACAACCCTAGCGTCACCGAACCTTAAGTGTGTAGACCCTACGGGTTCGGGAACCATGCAGACATGACCGAGACAACTCTCCGGCCAATAAGCAACAACGGGATCTGGATACCCATGTTGGCTCCCACATGTTCCACGATGATCTCATCGGATGAACCACGATGACGAGGATTCAATCAATCCTGTATTCAGTTCCCTTTGTCAATCGGTACGTTACTTGCCCGAGATTCAATCGTCAGTATCCCAATACCTCGTTTAATCTCGTTACCGGCAAGTCACTTTACTCGTTCCGCAACACATCATCCCGTGACCAACCCTTAGTCACACTGAGCTCATTACGATGATGTCTTACCGAGTGGGCCCAGAGATACCTCTCCGTCATGCGGAGTGACAAATCCCAGTCTCGATTCGTGCCAACCCAACAGACACTTTCGGAGATACCCGTAGTGCACCTTTATAGTCACCCAGTTACGTTGTGACGTTTGGCACACCCAAAGTATTCCTACAGTATCCGGGAGTTGCACAATCTCATGGTCTAAGGAAAGGACACTTGACATTAGAAAAGCTCTAGCAGACGAACTACACGATCTTGTGCTATGCTTAAGATTGGGTCTTGTCCATCACATCATTCTCCTAATGATGTGATCCTGTTATCAATGACATCTAATGTCCATAGTCAGGAAACCATGACTATCTGTTGATCAACGAGCTAGTCAACTAGAGGCTCACTAGGGACATGTTGTGGTCTATGTATTCACACATGTATTACGATTTCCGGATAACACAATTATAGCATGAACAATAGACAATTATCATGAACAAGGAAATACAATAATAACCATTTTATTATTGCCTCTAGGGCATATTTCCAACAGTCTCCCACTTGCACTAGAGTCAATAATCTAGTTACATTGTGATGAATCGAACACCCATAGAGTTCTGGTGTTGATCATGTTTTGCTCGAGGAAGAGGTTTAGTCAACGGATCTGCAACATTCAGGTCCGTATGCACTTTACAAATATCTATGTCTCCATTTTGAACATTTTCACGAATGGAGTTGAAGCGACGCTTGATATGCATGGTCTTCCTGTAAAACCTAGGCTCCTTGGAAATGGCAATAGCTCCAGTGTTGTCACAGAAGAGAGTCATCAGGCCCGACGCATTGGGAATAACTCCTAGGTCGGTAATGAACTCCTTCACCCAGATTGCTTCTTGTGCTGCCTCCGAGGCTGCCATGTACTCCGCTTCACATGTAGATCCTGCCACGACGCTTTGCTTGCAACTACACCAGCTGACTGCCCCACCATTCAAAATATACACGTATCCGGTTTGTGACTTAGAGTCATCCAGATCTGTGCCGAAGCTAGCATCGACGTAACTCTTTACGATGAGATCTTCGTCACCTCCATAGACGAGAAACATATCCTTAGTCCTTTTCAGGTACTTCAGGATATTCTTGACCGCTGTCCAGTGTTCCATGCCGGGATTACTTTGGTACCTTCCTACCAAACTTACTGCAAGGTTTACATCAGGTCTGGTACACATCATGGCATACATGATAGACCCTATGGACGAGGCATAGGGGACGACACTCATCTTTTCTCTATCTTCTGCCGTGGTCGGGCATTGAGCCATGCTCAATCTCATACCTTGCAATACAGGCAATAACCCCTTCTTGGACTGATCGATATTGAACTTCTTCAATATCTTGTCAAGGTACGTACTTTGTGAAAGACCAATGAGGCGTCTCGATCTATCTCTATAGATCTTGATGCCTAATATATAAGCACCTTCTCCAAGGTCCTTCATTGAAAAACACTTGTTCAAGTAGGCCTTTATGCTTTCCAAGAATTCTATATCATTTCCCATCAATAGTATGTCATCCACATAGAATATGAGAAATGCTATAGAGCTCCCACTCACTTTCTTGTAAACACAGGCTTCTCCATAAGTCTACGTAAACCCAAACGCTTTGATCATCTCATCAAATCGAATGTCCCAACTCCGAGATGCTTGCACCAGTCCATAGATTGAGCATTGGAGCTTGCACACCTTGTCAGCATTCTTAGGATCGACAAAACCTTCCGGCTGCATCATATACAATTCTTCCTTAAGGAAACCATTAGGGAATGCCGTTTTGACGTCCATTTGCCATATTAATCATAGAATGCGGCAATTGCTAACATGATTCGGACGGACTTCAGCTTTTGTACAGGTGAGAAAGTCTCGTCGTAGTCAACCCCTTGAACTTGTCGATAACCCTTAGCGACAAGCCGAGCCTTATAGATGGTCACATTACCATCCGCGTCTGTCTTCTTCTTAAAGATCCATTTATTTTCTATGGCTCGCCGATCATCGGGCAAGTCAGTCAAAGTCCATACTTCGTTTTCATACATGGATCCTATCTCGGATTTCATGGCTTCCAGCCATTTGTCAGAATCTGGGCCCGCCATCGCTTCTTCATAGTTCGAAGGTTCACCATTGTCTAACAACATGATTTCCAGGACAGGGTTGCCGTACCACTCTGGTGCGAAATGTGTCCTTGTGGACCTTCGAAGTTCAGTAGCAACTTGATCTGAAGTTTCATGATCATCATCATTAACTTCCTCCCTAGTCGGTGCAGGCACCTCATGAACATTTTCTTGAGCTACGCCACTCTCCGGTTCAAGAGGCAATACTTCATCAAGTTCTACTTTCCTCCCACTTACTTCTCTCGAGAGAAACTCTTTCTCTAGAAAGGATCCATTCTTTGCAACAAAGGTCTTGCCTTCGGATCTAAGGTAGAAGGTATACTGTCGTGGAATTGTCACGGCAGATGTCCTTAGTGTCAGGACTTAGTCGCGAGGCCAACGCATCTATGTGGTAGCTTGAGAGGGGTTGAGCGGGACGAGAGACGCGATGTTTTACCCAGGTTCGGCCCCTCACGGTGGAGGTAAAAGCCTACATCCTGCTTCATTGATATTGATGATGATGATCACGGTTACAAGAGTGCTCTATCTCGAGAGCTATTGTCTAAACCTAACTTGTCCAACTTGTGGAACTTGTGAATATTGTCCCCCTTTGGGCCCTGCCCCTCCTTATATATGTTGAAGGGGCGGTTTACATGTGGAGTCCTATTAGGATTAGGACTAGTCTATCTCTAATACAAACCAGATACAAGTCCAGGTCTTAGCTCCTTGCAAGATAATGTTCCTCATGCCTTTCCTCTTAAACCGGCCCACCGTTAAACGTGAACCGGCCTTCTGGGCTTTGGGCCTTGATCCGTCGATCCCGCACGCCGGATCACCAGTGAGTCATAATGACCAGGTGGGTTACTTGTAAACCGCCAGGTCAGGGCGGGTCGCTAGTAACTCGCCAAGTGTCAGCGGGGTCTTCAGATAAACCGCCAAGTCCGGCCGGGTTAACTTCCGTCCGGTTTACACTGCGGGGTATATCCCCGACATTAGCCCCCAAGTTTAGCTTGGATTTATTCATGGTAAACTTATGCTGCAAAATAAACACAAGAACAAATTTGACAGGTTATGCTCCGGGTTAAAAAAAATTTGTAAACCGGTACCTGATCATCCTTAAGTCCTTGTTATTTCCTCCTTCTGGGAAATCCGGGTAAACAGACCAGCTTCATAATCAATTTGCCGACATTGGTTTGTCACCGAGAAATATTGTGAAGAATAACTCCTTTGACTCAGCTCCCAAAGCGTCGGTTTAAGAAATATGGGTATGAAAATACTTATCTGATATTCAGCCGGTTTGAAGATGTAAAACTTGCCAGTTTAATATTACCAAAATGGCCGGTTTATAAATATTGATGGCGCCGGGTCATAATTGTTGTCGACACCGTGTCATGTAATTGATCTTCTTGATTTGCTCAAAACTGATAAAATGAAGATGTTTCTTCTTTATATGCATAATACCTGTAGCCCCCAAGTCTTAAGAGGAGAATATAGTGATAACTTAAGACTTGCTCCAATAAGTGTTTCAACCTTGAAGAAATCCGGTTTGTTCATCTCAATTATATAAACTGAATACTCCATATATGTAGCCCCCAAGTGCCGGGTTGTCATGCTTGCAGCAACTTGGGACTTGTAATTGCTTATAAAAACTTCAATCAGTGTAGCCCCCAAGGGTCGGTTCAGTAAGATAATATTGAGCTGTGACTTTATATATACTTCATTGAAAATAACATCATATGATGTAACTCCCATCATGGGGCTTGAACCCACGTCCACAAGGTTAAGAGCTTTGTGCTTTACCAACTGAGGAGTGGACCATTCAATATAATGGAAAAAACTTGTGTACCTTGAATTGTTGACAGGAGCAATTGGTAGCCCCCAAGGGCTGGCTCATTACAATGTGATGAGTCGGGTCTTCAATAAAGTGAGCAAAAAATGATTTTGCATTAGCCCCCAAGTGTCATGGTGCATGCTTGCAGCGACATGAGACTTGCATATTTGATGAAATCTCAACGTGGATAATGTAGCCCCCAAGTGTCGAGTCGTAAGCCTGCAGCGACTCGGGACTATTCCTTCAATAAATCATATCCATTGATAATATAATAGCCATTGCGCTAACGCGACTTTGAAAACCTTAATCATAATACTGGTTACTGATAACCATAATAAAATCCAGCCATGTTGGCTATTTAAGATAACATAATCCGGTGAAAACCTTATTCATTCAATACCATAATGAAAATTCAGCCAAACTTGGCTATTTGAATAATATAACCCAATGATTTATGAGCGCATGATTCCAATGGCGCAATCCAAATATATATATATATATATATATATATATATATATATATATATATATATATATATATATATATATATATATATATATACTGGCGACTTATAGTCCAAAGCCAGGCCGGTTTAACAAACCTGTTTCTGCATACAACAAGTTTAAAATGTCCTGGTAGTTTACCGCCGGACGGGTCATAATGCCCAACATATAACCCGGGTTTATAACCAAGGCTGCACTAAAGAATAATCAAATATGAAATATATCATACCTGTGACATTGAATCACATTGTTGGTTTTACCAACTTTTTGTAGTAAGGGTGATAACCCAAATCTCGAGTACTGATAACTCCTTCCATATTGTGCCGGTTTATGATAAAACCGTGCCGGGTTGTGATAAACACCGTGTTACTCCATAAGAGGATGTTAACAACAAGGATCAAACCGGGCAAATAGTCTCCGGATTGACGTGAACTGTGTTCCGTCAATTGATTGATTGAAAACTTTATCGGTTTAAAAAACGCAATAAAAAAGAAAAAAGTATCTTGCAAAGAAAAGTGCGAAGAAAAAGCAAAGACAAAACCGTTTGCAAAAAAGGTTATTTGAGCTGATCAAATGGCGTTACCATGGCCGAACACGACCAAACTCCCGTTAGGTGTAACTATGGTTCTAGTCAGCCAGGTCCCCAAATGAAACCGTGGCATTTATGCCGACCAAGTGGCATGGCAATGGTTAGGGTTCGACCAAGCCCCCAAGTGATTATGTGGCCTTAGGCCGATCAAGAGGCATGACTGGTTCAGACGTGACCAAGTCCCCAAGTGATCTGGTGGCTCTCGTCTATCAAGAGGTATGGTATTGGTTCGGACATGACCAAACCTCCAAGTGATATAACATGATGCTTTTTAAAAAGCGAACTCAAGGGGTAAACCGGAGGCCGCTTTAGAACAACTCCGTGTAACCACACATGATGTAAAAGAACAGAGACCCCGCTTTATGAAGCAGAAGCCCCCATGTGATCAATAATATATCAGGCCAGTAAGGCGGGATACCCATGTTTGAACCGCGCATCGTGGCAGCAGGTCCTCTTCGGCAATTTTTAACTTTTTGCAAGAGATAAATTCTTCTTGAACCGGGATCTTGAACCGGATATTGAGAGCTTCAAAGCTTTGTGGGAGACATCTTTCCCTTAAACCGGATTTTAAACCGGAATCTTCATTTTCAGCCGGAAAATTTTCTGACGACCTTTAAACTCGAGTTTGCGAGAAGTTAATTCCTTTTTGAACCGGACATCGTTAAACCGGATTTGAGCGCTCCAGAGCTTTGCGGGAGAACAGATTTCCCTTGAACCGGACTGTAAACCGGATATTTGAGAGCTGCAGTTAGACTGACTTCCCTTGAGCCGGATTTTAAACCGGAATCCTTTCTGAGGACCCGGATCTTCTTCATTGAACCGGGATTTTGTAACCGTCATATACTTTCTAAACCGGCAATTTTCTGACGGCCTTTAAACTTTCATCAATATAACAGTAGCCTCCAGGACTGGGTTATCTTTCCCTCCATCATCCTGGGTTCTTAAACCGGCTGAAACTGGCAAGATTTGCTGAGTCATGTCATCGTAGCCCCCGAGTCTCAGAGGTGACTCAAGGAGTTGGCTTGAGACTCTCCATATTTGACCGTGATATAAACCGGCATAACTTGTATATCATTGGCGTTGATAGCACGATGTGAATTCATAGAAGATTGAGGTGACTGTGGCAGGTTGTAAATGATCCCATATGAGCCGTGTCAGCAACTCGGCCAATGGTTCCTTCCAACTGGCGATTTGAAGTTTAACCAAAATTGTAGTGGCGGGGACTTGTCCGCCTGCCCATTGAGCCATCCAGTGCAGACGGCGGCTGAATGATAATTTGCCTCCAATGTATTGAAAGAAAATCCGGGCTACCCAAGCAGTGACTTGCTCATACTCAATAAATAGCTCATGCAGACAGGTGCGGCCCGGTGTGTTGATGTAGACCAGGTCCGCAGAAGCGGTGGCTTTGTGCACGTCCATTGAACATCGATCAAACGTGATCCCGGCAAGTCGATGTAGACCGGGCTGCAAGGGCGGCGACTTGTGCACGTCCATTCAACAGGTAATACGTCACGGACTATCGCCGGGCGGAACATTATCAGCCCGTGTTCCATATCCATGGTATAAACCATATTTGTAATGAATAATGGTCCTGTGTATAAAAATACAAATCAAAGCAATTTGTTCTTTTGATAGAAAACAACATGTGCTAAATAAAATAGACTTTAGATGGATAGCACCTGGTTATGGTACGGCTCATCCACTGTCAACAGAAAAAACTCCCTTTTCACAACCAGCTCTCCGCGCATTAGTGCAGCAGCTTGCAGAGGTGGAGGCAGAACCGGTGTGGATGGGTCACGCGGGGGGCGAGGTGGCCTGACACAGAGGCCACAACAGAATTGAGGAAGAAGCTAGGGGCACCTTGCCGGTGACTCGGCAAAAGCGGCTCAGGGCCGATGAAGACCGGTGACTCGATATGCAGCCCTTGACCCGGTGATAGATTCGGGCAGCTCGATAATGTGGCTCCCTGCAGCCGAGGCGATGGCGAGGCACGGCCGGCTCCCAGATGTGACTCTCGACGGCTCAGAGTCGGACGACGGTTCTCCATTGAGGCGCGGCGGCTCACGGCAAGCCCAACAAGGCCCATCTTGGTGGCTCATGGCGAGTGACGCGGGGCTGCCCGTTGGAGTAAAGCGGCGGGGCGGCTTAAAGCAGTAGGGCAGGTCCAGGTGGCAGGGCGAATCCATGGAGGCCCGATGGCGATTCAGACAGAGGTGATCCAGCAGGGAGACGGCCCGTCAGAGCTAATGCTTGACCGCTGCGGCTTTGATGCAGGGGAACAAACCGGTGGTATCCCTCGGGTAGGTGGTGGTGGACGGGGTAGGAGGTGACCCACGGGAGTCACTGACTCGGAGCTGAAGCGTACTGCCATGCCGACGAATCCCGTGGTCACAGGACGGAGGAGGCTGTGGCGATTTACCGCGGCGAATCTGGGTCACAGTTGTAGCACTTACCGCCGCCGCCGCTGGGGGCCGGTCGGCCAGGCCGCCGAGGAGGCTGCAGCTTGGTGTGGATGCGGGTCGCGTGGTGGTGGTGCCAGACGGACCGACAACTCTAGGGGATGCCTTGTCGGCTCATCCAGACCAATGAAGCAATCACAGGACCAGGCAGATGACGGCGGCAGCGGTTTACAGTACGTGGCGGAAACAGATTGCCTGAGCGATTTGGGATAGGCGTGACTCCAAAGCGGTGTCGAGGGAAAAAAAGGCAGACCTGCTTCAAGGCGTGGCGGTTTAAACTGAAATGTAATGATTGCACCAGCCCGACGGCTGTCAATGGTGGTGGGCCCTCTCATGAAGACACGACCAGGTGCCAGCGGTTTACGGCAGTAGCGATTCGTCGCACTAACCAACAGCAGAAGCCACCTACGATAGTTTGTCCTTATGCATGTTTGACGATTGCACCTTTGGATTTCGGTGATCCAACTTGAACCGAACGAAACCTTCGGGATCTTCTCTATTAATCTTGCCAATCGACCGGAGACACTCCATTAATCCATAATTTCCGATTTTGATCAAAGTCGATGTAGATCCTTTCAAAACCGTTTTTTCTTCCTCGGCAAATTTGTGAACTTCTCGATCCCTGAGAGATCCCTCCAAGAACTCATCACCACCGTGCGTCAGCCCCACGGTGGGCGCCAACTGTCGTGGAATTGTCACGGCAGATGTCCTTAGTGTCAGGACTTAGTCGCGAGGCCAACGCATCTATGTGGTAGCTTGAGAGGGGTTGAGCGGGACGAGAGACGCGATGTTTTACCCAGGTTCGGCCCCTCACGGTGGAGGTAAAAGCCTACATCCTGCTTCATTGATATTGATGATGATGATCACGGTTACAAGAGTGCTCTATCTCGAGAGCTATTGTCTAAACCTAACTTGTCCAACTTGTGGAACTTGTGAATATTGTCCCCTTTTGGGGAGCCCTGCCCCTCCTTATATATGTTGAAGGGGAGGTTTACATGTGGAGTCCTATTAGGATTAGGACTAGTCTATCTCTAATACAAACCGGATACAAGTCTAGGTCTTAGCTCCTTGCAAGATAATGTTCCTCATGCCTTTCCTCTTAAACCGGCCCACCGTTAAACGTGAACCGGCCTTCTGGGCTTTGGGCCTTGATCCGTCGATCCCGCACGCCGGATCACCAGTGAGTCATAATGACCAGGTGGGTTGCTTGTAAACCGCCAGGTCAGGGCGGGTCGCCAGTAACTCGCCAAGTGTCAGCGGGGTCTTCAGATAAACCGCCAAGTCCGGCCGGGTTAACTTCCGGCCGGTTTACACCGCAGGGTATATCCCCGACAGATACCCAATAGTTTCTTTAGGGTATCCTATGAAGACGTATTTTTCCGATTTGGGTTCAAGCTTTTCAGGTTGAAGTTTCTTGACATAAGCATCGCATCCCCAAACTTTTAGAAATGATATCTTAGGTTTCTTGCCAAACCACAATTCATACGGTGTCGTCTGAACGGATTTCGACGGAGCTCTATTTAAAGTGAATGCGGCAGTCTCTATAGCATAACCCCAAAATGATAGCGGTAGATCGGTAAGAGACATCATAGATCGTAACATATCCAATAGGGTGCGATTACGACGTTCGGACACACCATTATGCTGTGGTGTTCCAGGCGGTGTGAGTTGTTAAACTATTCCACATTTCCTTAAGTGCGTGCCAAATTCGTGACTCGAATATTCTCCCCCACGATCTGATCGTAAGAACTTGATTTTTCTGTCACGTCGATTCTCAATCTCACTCTGAAATTCCTTGAACTTTTCAAAGGTCTCAGACTTGTGTTTCATTAAGTAGACATACCCATATCTACTTAAGTCATCAGTGAGGGTGAGCACATAACGATAGCCACTGCGAGCCTCAACGCTCATTGGACCGCACACATCAGTATGTATGATTTCCAAGAAGTTGGTTGCTCGCTCCATTGTTCTGGAGAATGGAGTCTTGGTCATTTTGCCCATGAGGCATGGTTCGCATGTGTCAAATGATTCATAATCAAGGGACTCCAAAAGTCCATCTGCATGGAGTTTCTTCATGCGTTTAACACCAATGTGACCAAGGCGGCAGTGCCACAAGTATGTGGGACTATCATTATCAACCTTACATCTTTTGGCATTCACACTATGAATATGTGTAACATCATGTTCGAGATTAAATAAGAATAAACCATTGACCATCGGGGCTTGACCATAAAACATGTCTCTCATATAAATAAAACAACCATTATTCTCAGATTTAAATGAGTAGCCATCTCGCATTAAACGAGATCCAGATAGAATGTTCATGCTCACAGCTGGTACTAAATAACAATTATTGAGGTTTAAAACTAATCCCGTAGGTAAATGTAGAGGTAGCGTGCCGACAGCGATCACATCGACCTTGGAACCATTCCCGACGCGCATCGTCACCTCGTCCTTTGCCAGTCTCCGTTTATTCCGCAGTTCCTGTTTTGAGTTACAAACATGAGCAACTGCACTTGTATCAAATACCCAGGAGCTACTATGAGCGCTGGTTAGGTACACATCAATAACATGTATATCACATATACCTTTGGTATTGCCGGCCTTCTTATCCGCTAAGTAGTTGGGGCAGTTCCGCTTCCAGTGACTGTTTCCCTTGCAATAAAAGCACTCAGTCTCAGGCTTGGGTCCATTCTTTGGCTTCTTTCCGGTAGCTTTCTTACTGGGCGCGGCAACTCCCTTGCCGTCCTTCTTGAAGTTCTTTTTACCCTTGCCTTTCTTGAACTTAGTGGTTTTATTCACCATCAACACTTGATGTTCCTTTTTGATTTCCACCTCCGCTGATTTCAGCATTGAATATACCTCGGAAATGGTCTTTTCCATCACCTGCATATTGAAGTTCATCACAAAGCTCTTGTAGATAGGTGGGAGCGACTAAAGGATTCTATCAACGACCGCATCATCCGGGAGATTAACTCCCAGCTGAGACAAGCGGTTGTGCAACCCAGACATTTTGAGTATGTGCTCGCTGACAGAACTGTTCTCCTCCATCTTACAACTGTAGAACTTGTCGGAGACTTCATATCTCTCGACCCGGGCATGAGCTTGGAAAACCATTTTCAGCTCTTGGAACATCTCATATGCTCAGTGTTGCTCAAAACGCTTTTGGAGCCCCGGTTCTAAGCTGTAAAGCATGCCGCATTGAACCAGGGAGTAATCATCACTACACGTCTGCCAAGCGTTCATAACGTCTTGTTCTGCAGGGAAAACAGGTGCTTCACCTAGCGGTGCATCAAGGACATATGCTTTCCTGGCAGCTATGAGGATAATCCTCAGGTTACGGACCCAGTCCGTGTAGTTGCTGCCATCGTCTTTCAGCTTGGTTTTCTCTAGGAACGCGTTGAAGTTGAGGGCAACATTAGCGTGGGCCATTTGATCTACAGGACATATTGCAAAGATTTTTAGACTATGTTCATGATAATTAAGTTCATCTAATCAAATTATTAAACGAACTCCCACTCAGATAGACATCCCTCTAGTCATCTAAGTGATACATGATCCAAGTCAACTAGGCCATGTCCGATCATCACGTGAGACGGACTAGTCATCATCGGTGAACATTTTCATGTTGATCGTATCTTCTATATGACTCATGTTCGACCTTTCGGTCTTCCGTGTTCCGAGGCCATGTCTGTACATGCTAGGCTCGTCAATTCAACCTAAGTGTATTGCGTGTGTAAATCTGGATTACACCCGTTGTATGCGAACGTTAGAACCTATCACACCCGATCATCACGTGGTGCTTCGGAACAATGGACCTTAGCAACGGTGCACAATTAGGGGGAACACTTTCTTGAAATTATTGCGAGGGATCATCTTATTTATGCTACCGTCGTTCTAAGAAAATAAGATGTAAAACATGATAAACATCACATGCAATCAAATAGTGACATGATATGGCCAATATCATTTTGCTCTTTTTGATCTCCATCTTCGGGGCGCCATGATCATCATTGTCACCGGCATGACACCATGACCTCCACCATCATGATCTCCATCATCATGTCTTCATGAAGTTGTCTCGCCAACTATTACTTCTACTACTATGGCTAATGGTTAGCAATAAAGTAAAGTAATTACATGACGTTTATGTTGACACACAGGTCATAAATAAATTAAGACAACTCCTATGGCTCCTGCCGGTTGTCATACTCATCGACATGCAAGTCGTGATTCCTATTACAAGAACACGATCAATCTCATACATCACATATATCATTCATCACATCCTTTTGGCCATATCACATCACACGACACATGCTGCGAAAACAAGTTAGACGTCCTCTAATTGTTGTTGCAAGTTTTACGTGCCTGTTATAGGTTTCTAGCAAGAACGTTTCTTACCTACGCCAAAACCACAACGTGATATGCCAATTTATATTTACCCTTCATAAGGACCCTTTTCATCGAATCCGATCGGACTAAAGTGGGAGAGACAGACACCCGCTAGCCACCTTATGCAACTAGTGCATGTCAGTCGGTGGAACCAGTCTCACGTAAGCGTACGTGTAAGGTCGGTCTGGGACGCTTCATCCCACGATGCTGCCGAATTAAGATAAGACTAGTAACGACAAGTAAATTGACAAAATCAATGCCCACAACAACTTGTGTTCTACTCGTGCATAGAAACTACGCATAGACCTAGCTCATGATGCCACTGTTGGGGATCGTAGCACAAATTTAAAACTTTCTACGCATCACCAAGATCAATCTATGGAGTCATCTAGCAACGAGAGGGAGAGGAGTGCATCTACATACCCTTGTAGATCGCAAGCGGAAGCATTCAAGAGAACGGGGTTGATGGAGTCGTACTCGTCGTGATCCAAATCACCGATGACCGAGCGCCGAACGGACGGCACCTCCGCGTTCAACACACGTACGGTTGGGAGAGACGTCTCCTCCTTCTTGATCCAGCACGGGAAGGAGAGGTTCATGGAGATCCAGCAGCACGACGGCGTGGTGGTGGAAGTAGCAGGATCCCGGCAGGGCTTCGCCAAGCGCAAGCGGGGAGGAAAAGGTGTCACGGGAGGGAGGGAGGCGCCAGGGACTTGAGTGCAGCTGCCCTCCCTCCCCTCCACTATATATAGGGGGCTGGGGGGGGCGCCGACCCCTAGAGATCCCATCTAATGGGAAGGGGGCGGACTAGGGGGTGGCTTGGCCCCCAAGCCAGGTGGAGGCGCCCCCACCCCCTTAGGGTTTCCAACCCTAGTGTAACGCCCTCGATGCGGCTATGTCTCCTACGTGTCGAAGCACGACTTAGAGGCATAACCGCATTGAAAGCAATGTCGCAAGTAAGGTAATCTTCACAACAACCCATGTAAATAGATAATAAGGGGGAAAGGAACATAGTTGGCTTACACTCGCCACGTCACACAAATACATAAATAACATTACATCATCCAATACACTCATGGTCCGACTATGGTACCAAAATAAAAGATCAACCCCAACATGCGACATGGTCCCGATCGCCCCAACTGGGCACCACTACTGATCATCAGGGAAAGACACATAGTAACGGCGTAAGTCTTCGTCGAACTCCCACTTGAGCTCAAGTGCATCATCTGGAACGGAGTCATCGGGCCCTGCATCTGGTTTGGAAGTAATATGTGAGCCACGGGGACTCAGCGATCTCGCACTCTCGCGATCAAGACTATTTAAGCTTATAGGTAAGGTAAGGTAATATGTGGAGCTGCAGCAAGCGACTAGCATATATGGTGGCTAACCTGTTCGCAAAACAGAGCGAGAAGAGAAGGCAAAGCACGAACGAGGAACTAGAGGACAACCTATGGCAAACATTACTCCAACACCGTGTTCACTCCCCGGACTCCGCCGAGAAGAGACCATCACGGTTACACACGCGGTTGATTCATTTTAATTAAGTTGAGGTTCAAGTTATCTACAACCGGACATTAACAAATTCCCATCTGCCCATAACCGCGGGCACGGCTTTCAAAAGTTCAAATCCCTGCAGGGGAGTCCCAACTTAGCCCATGACAAGCTCTCACGGTCAACGAAGGATATTCCTTCTAGCAGGAAGACCCGATCAGACTCGGAATCCCGGTTACAAGACAGTTCGACAAGGTAAAACTAAACCAGCAACACCGCCCGAATGTGCCGACAAATCCCGATAGGAGCTGCACAAATCTCTTTCTCAGGGCACACTCAGATTGTCCAAGGTACGGGTAGGCCAGCCCAGAGTTGCCCCTGGTGGCCACCTGCAGCTGACAGGTTGGACCAACACTCAGAGGAGCACTGGCCCGGGGGGGTTTAAATAAGATGACCCTTGGGCTCCGGAAACCCAAGGGAAAAAAGAGGCTAGGTTGCAAATGGTAAAACCAAGGTTGGGCATTGCTGGAGGAGTTTTATTCAAGGCGAAATGTCAAGGGGTTCCCGTTATTGCCCAACCGCGTAAGGAACGCAAAATCCGGGAATATAACACCGATATGATGGAAACTAGGGCGGCAAGAGTGGAACAAAACACTAGGCAAAAGGCCGAGCCTTCCACCCTTTACCAAGTATATAGATGCATTAAGATACCAAGATAATATAATGATATCCCAACAATAAACAATGTTCCAACAAGGAACGATCTCCAATCTTCACCTGCAACTAGCAACGCTATAAGAGGGGCTGAGCAAAGCGGTAACATAGCCAATCAACGGTTTGCTAGGACATGGTGGGTTAGAGGTTTTGACATGTCAATTTGGGAGGCATGATAAGCAAGTGGTAGGCATCGTAGCATAGGCATAGCAAAAGAGCGAGCATCTAGCAAGCAAAGATAGAAGTGATATCGAGGGTATGATCATCTTGCCTGCAAAGTTGTCAGAGTTGACTGGATCCTCAAAAGCAAACTCAATGGGCTCCTCGTTAGCAAGCTCATCTCCCAACTCTACCCAAAAAAGATAAATAAGCAAAAGGAACACAATCAACCACTTGCAAAGCTCAAACAGCATGATGCAAAACATGGTATGCTATGCGGGATGCGATATGTGATGCATATGCAAGATTTGACAAGGATTGACTGAACCTACCTCAACATGGAAATCCAAGTGTGCCACTGGAAAGGTGAGGTGATTTCGGTTGAAATTGATATAAAGAACACCGGAATCGGATGCACAATTTGGAAATGGCAAGCAAAACAAATATGGCACCGCTGTGCGATAAACAGCAAGTAGCCATCTAAATGCATCAAGGTAATTATGCTACAACACCCAAACATGACAAAAAATACATGACAGGGATCCACTCATGATGCTTGACAAAAGATGAACACTGAGCTACGGCCAATTCATCCATTAGCAGGTTCAAACAAGCATGGCAAAAGTGCAATTGATAAACAGGTTTCAGACTTCGTGAAATTAACACTAGTCTGGAATTTCAGACCAGGTAGCACATTTTGGAGCATGAAAACTATAAGCTACAGGAACTTAACATGGCAAATCAAGGCATGGAATCGAGCTACTCAAAGATCTTAACAAAAGTCCCTTAGTGACCTTGAGCCAAAGGGATCAGAAAATACAATTGCAAGCATGTGAACATGGCAAAAACATAATCAGATTACAGACTTAGTGAAAAACTGGAGCATGCAAATCTGTTAACGAGTAGGCATGTTTACGAGCTGGATGCACTCACTACAGAGCAAGGCATGACAATCTAAGCATACACCCATCATGAATACATATTATATAAGCTAGACATGGCAAGAACAACAACATAGCATGCACGGATTAACAACAACATCCTCGGCAAAATCGCTAACAAGTAGACAATCTGCCAGGAATCATGAAATAGCAAAAGTAGAGCTCGATTGACTCAAGCTACGGTGCTCCATAATTGCAAACTAGGACATGGATGGATAGAGCACCATAATAATAACAAATCATCCTTACTGATCATCCTCAAAATAGGCACGGATCACTAGGAAAGAACATGAACATATGGCATATTGATAAAAACAGATCAAGGACTTAGAGAAATTCTAAGTCCCTGAAATCAGCATTAACGAATGCCCCACTTTGCAAGCTTGTGCTAGTCACCACACATATCACAAAAATACATGGATAGCACCTCTGGAAAGATGGCATGTCATATAACAAAACTCATGTAGACCTCAGGACCATATCATGCACACAAAAATCATGGCAAAAATGACAAATAGCTATTTGGTGCAGCAGATCTGACAATTAACTCAAATAGCTCTCTTCAAACAGCATTTCGGGCCTCAAGATGAGCTCAAATGACAATGATACAATGAGATGAAATGATGTACTCTCTGAGACGAACACTTTGACATGCTACACGCCCAAAACTAAGCTACGGATGCAAAGATATAGCATGATGAAAAATGCAATTTATCTAGGGTTTCGGGAGAAAGTCAACCGAGGATATAAACTCAGATCTGGATCAGCATGCTTCCCGAGGTCGGATCCAAGCTCGCCGGAGGACTTCCGGAGTTCGCGCGGACGGTGGCCGGAGATGGAAGGGGCCGGCGGGGGCGTGGTCGTCGGAGTCGGATCCGGCCGCGGCGCGGCAGGGCAGC
>NC_041386.1:559678456-559798991 GCF_002162155.2 Triticum dicoccoides | reverse complement strand
CGAAGTGGGCGCGGGACGCTGGCGACTCACAGGACGACACGTGGCGGCGGCGCGGGGACGTTGGACATGTCCGGCCCGGTTCGGACGCGTCCGACGGCGCGGGGAAGATGGATCTAGGGTTTAGCGGGGAGAAGAACCGTGAATTTCGGAGGGGGGGTTCTATTTATAGACATAGGAGGAGCTAGGAGAGTCCAAATGAGGTACTGTTTTCGTCCATGCGATCGTGATCGAATGCTCTAGATGATGGAGAGGGTTTTGGTGGGTTTTGGACCAAATTGGAGGGGTGTTGGGCTGCAACACACACGAGGCCTTCTCGGTCCCTCGGTTAACCATTGGAGCATCAAACGAAGTCCAAATGGTACGAAACTTGACAGGCGGTCTACCGGTAGTAAACCAAGGCCGCTTGGCAAGTCTCGGTCCAATCCGGAAATGTTTAACCCGCACACACGAAAAGAAGGTAGAAAGGACCACCGGAGGAGATAGGAGCGCCGGAATGCAAAACGGACAACGGGGAAAATGCTCGGATGCATGAGACGAACACGTATGCAAATGCAATGCACATGATGACATGATATGAGATGCTTGACAACGACAACAACACACGGAGACAAAAACCCGAACCCAAGGAAATAAAATAACTTAGCGCCCGAAACGGCATGAGTTGGAGTACATATAAGGTAAATTACATCCGGGGTGTTACAACACTCCACCACTATGAAAGGATCTCGTCCCGAGATCTGGGACTGGAAGAACACCGGGTACTCAGAACAGAGGTGATCCTCGCGTTCCCAGGTGGCTTCACGGTCGGAATGGTGTGACCACTTGACTTTGAGGAATTTGATTGACTTATTGCGAGTCTTGCGTTTAGTCTCTTCAAGAATAGCAACGGGGTGCTCACGATAAGAGAGATCTTCTTGGAGATCAATGTCTTCGAAGTTGACGGTGCGGTCAGGAGTCTTGAAGTACTTGCGGAGCTGAGAGACATGGAACACGTCGTGCACATTTGCAAAGTTTGAAGGAAGCTCGAGTTGATAGGCGAGATCGCCTCTCTTGCTGATGATTTTGAAAGGACCCACGTATCTAGGGGCAAGCTTCCCTTTGATACCGAAGCAATGAGTACCTTTCATTAGAGAGACGCGGAGGTAAACATGGTCTTCGATCTCAAAAGCCAAATCACGGTGCTTACTATCATAGTAGCTCTTCTGGCGCGATTGCGCTGCTTTGAGGTTATCTCGAATGACTTTGCACATCTCCTATGCCTCTGTGATTAAGTCATTTCCAAGAAGTTGACGTTCACCGGTTTCTGACCAGTAAAGAGGAGTACAGCACTTCCTGCCATACAGAATTTTGAATGGGGCCTTGCCCGAACTCGCTTGAAAACTGTTGTTGTAGGAGAATTCGGCATATGGAAGACAATCTTCCCACTTCATACCGAAGGAGATAACGCAAGCCCTGAGCATATCTTCAAGAATCTGATTGACACGCTCGACTTGACCGCTAGTTTGAGGATGGAAAGCTGTGCTAAAGCGGATGTTGGTGCCCATGGCCTTCTGAAAAGAATCCCAAAACTTGGAGGTAAAGATGCTGCCATGGTCTGAATAGATCACCTGTGGAATACCGTGCAGAGAGACAATTCGAGAGGTATACAGCTCCGCCAATTGAGCTGCAGTGATAGACTCTTTGATAGGCAGAAAGTGAGCCACTTTAGTGAGTTTGTCGATGACAACGAATATAGCATCATTGGCACGCTTGGACTTTGGAAACCCAGTCACGAAGTCCATCTCAATGTGGTCAAACTTCCATTCTGGAATGGTAAGAGGTTGGAGGAGACCAGCTGGCCTTTGGGGTCCTGCCTTCACTCTTCTGAAGACATCACACTCATTCACAAACTTAGCAATCTCTCGCTTCATTCGAGTCCACAAATAAGCCTGCTTGAGGTCCTGATACACCTTCGTACTCCCAGGGTGGATGGCGAGGAGTGAATTGTGAGCCTCATTCATGATAACTTTACGAAGGTTACCTTTAGGCACAACAATACGATCCTCGAAGAAGAGAGTATCCTTGTCACCAAGGCGATAGTACTTGTACTTGGGTTGACTCTTGGCAATCCCAATCTTCACCTTCTTCACCATAGCATCAAGAAGTTGAGCCTCGCGAATCTGATCTTCCAAAGTAGGAGAGACTTGAAGGTTGGCGAGGAAACCTTGAGGAACAACTTGCAGATTGAGTTTGCGGAAAGCTTCACAAAGCTCGGGTTGATAAGGCTTGAGAATCAGACTGTTGCAGTAAGCCTTCCTACTCAATGCGTCAGCAATCACATTGGCCTTGCCTGGAGTATACTCGATACTCGGATTATACTCTTGAATTATTTCGACCCAACGAGTCTGCCTGAGGTTGAGATTAGGCTGAGTGAAGATGTACTTGAGACTCTTGTGGTCAGTGAAGATGTCCACTTTTCTTCCCAATAAGAGATGTCTCCAAGTCAAAAGAGCATGCACAACTGCCGCCAACTCGAGGTCATGAGTGGGGTAGTTCTTCTCGTTGGGCTTCAACTGGCGAGAGGTATAAGCCACAACTTTATTCTCTTGAATCAACACTGCACCAAGACCTTGAAGAGAGGCATCGCAGACGACCTCGAACGGTTTGGATTCATCAGGAGGAGTCAGAACTGGAGCAGTGACCAATTTCTCTTTCAAAGAGTTGAAAGCGATGTCACATTCCGGAGACCAAACGTACTTGACGTGCTTCTGGAGAAGGTTTGAAAGAGGCTTCGCGATCTTTGAAAAGTTCTCAATGAACCTTCGATAGTAGCTTGAGAGACCAAGGAAGCTACGGAGTTGCTTCGCGTTCTGAGGTGGTTCCCAATTCAGAATTGCAGACACCTTCTCAGGATTCACCGCAATGCCCTTGGCGGAGATGATATGCCCAAGATAAAGAACCTCATCGATCCAAAACTCGCACTTTGAGAACTTGGCGTAGAACTGATGTTCCCTGAGCTTATCGAGCACCAAACGCAAGTGCTTGGCATGATCTTCCTTGTTCTTCAAAAAGACCAGAATGTCGTCGAGATAGACCAAAACGAAGCCATTTGTGTAGGCATTGAAGATGAAGTTCATCATGCGAGAGAAAGTCGGAGGAGCGTTGACGAGGCCAAAAGACATGACAGTGTATTCGTATGAACCATAGCTTGTTCTGAAAGCCGTCTTGGGAATATCTTGCTCACAGATTCGAATCTGATGATAACCCATACGGAGATCAAGCTTGGAGAATACTTGGGCACCTTTGAGTTGTTCGAACAGCTCATTGATGTTGGGAAGTGGGTACGTGTTCTTGATAGTCTTCTTGTTCAATGGACGGTAGTCAACACAAAGTCGGTCCGTTCCATCCCTCTTCTTCACAAAAAGTACTCCACAACCCCACAGAGAAGAACTAGGTCAGATGAGACCCATTCACTCTTGAATATCGAGTTGCTTCTTCAGCTCCTTCAACTCTTCAGGTCCGAGCTTGTAAGGACGCTTGCAAACCGGTTCCGTGCCAGGCTCAAGATCGACGACGAATTCAACTGGCCGGTGCAGAGGCATTCCTGGAAGCTTTTGTCAGGACCCCGACTCGATGTCACATCGATCTAGCCGGTAACACCTCATATCACTTTGCGGCCTCACGCACGGTATCCCCACGGGTGTCGCCTTACCTTTGCCCGGGACCGTTTGCGCCTTTTGGCTCACGTATATGATAGTGTCGCTAGCATCCATATGATAAGGAGCCCGGGCTGACATGACTAGTCGTAAACCCAAAGTGGCACAGACTTACAGGGACAGGCATCCATGACCCAGCTTCGAACGTGTCGGTCATCAGCAAGTGGGTCCGGGCTGTAGCACTGGGCTAGCAGGACTCCGGTAAACCGGGCTGTAGCGGGCTAACAGGACTCCGGTACTCAAAGCGTGACATTTCCCCGAAGGGACAGACACAGGAACGAAGAAGGACACATGCCAGCCAGCCTAGGTGTTCCAGAGCAGTAGCAAGCTACCATAGCTCATCGGTAACACTAGGAGACATTTCCCGGTAAGAGAGGCTACTAAAGATAAACAACTAGGTAGTCAGATCCCACACATACCAAGCATTTCAATCATACACACAATATGCTCGATATGTGCAAATACAACGAAGCATCACAACGTGACTCTACAACACAAGTACTTTATTTAAGGCTCAGGGAGCCATACATAACATACACAAAGGTACGGGTCTCACGACCCAACATTCAAGTCATACAGTCATACAAACCAGCAGCGGAAGTAACTTGTCTGAGTACAGACAACTAGTAAAATAAAAGAGGCTTGGAAAGCCTAGCTATACTACATGGTCCTTCACAAGCTCAGGATCACCACCTGGGCCTTTAGCCTACTCGTTGATGTCAACGTCTACATAGAACCCATCAGAAGGGGTTGCAGCGTCTTCTGTAAAAATGTAGATTATAGCAACATGAGTACAAAGGTACTCAGCAAGACTTACATCAGATCCTACATACATGCATATTATCAAGAAGGGTTGGTGGAGTTATTGCAGCAAGCCAGCTTTGACTTTTGGCTAGACTATCCTACGGTACTTCAACTTGAATTGGTTTTGCGCACACGAGTCCACTACTCACCAATTCAAATACACTACCGAGGATCCGCCTCCGTCTTCCTACGGAAGAGCCATCCTCGGCACTCACACTTATCTTGAGGCTTTTAGCAGTTTCCATTTACTTGTCTATGAACTGTATAGGCAACCAAGTAGTCCTTTACCGCGGACGCGGCTATTCGAATAGATTATGATAACCCTGCAGGGGTGTACTTCTTCATACATGTTTCCACCACTTAGCGTCTGCACACGACATGTGCTTGGCAGACTTCAAGCGAAAGCCGACGTGGGTGTAGACCACGACCTACCTAAACACTTAAGCCTCTAGTCCAGGTTTATCGCCTATCCAGGTTCCATCCGCAGGGAGTCCGGCCGAGGTTTCCCATACGGCCCCGAACGATGTGAACAGGGTTCCCGAGATACCTAACGGGTATTCGGTACACCCGGCCACGTACCTACCGCATCACACCCCACCCCTACGGTCAGCGCTGTCCACGGCCTCCAGTAGGCTACAAACACCAGAAACTACTTGCAACTCCTGGACAGAGAGCTAGGGTGAATAAGAAGTCGAGCGGGGTCATATTTCAGGGCCCAATGCATGGTAGTAACTGTATCTTAAATCACACATACAGATCTCAGTGCTTAAGGTCGGCTTCAATGAAACAACCCACCATGTACTCCTACATGGCCTCTCATCGATACCTTTACCAAATCGTGTTCACCACACCACTCTCATTACCGACATAATCATTTCACTCTAGCCCATCACCCAGATGAACCAGACCTGACACGACTCTAAGCATAGCAGGCATAGCAGGGTAGGAACAACACATACATATGGCTCATACAACTCCTACACATGCTAGTGGGTTTCATCTAGTTACTGTGGCAATGACAGGTCATGCAGAGGAAATGGGTTCAACTACCGTAGCACACATCAGTTTGAAACGCGTTGTCTTAATGCAGTAAAAGAGAGCAGGAGCGAGAACATGGGATTGTATCGATATGATCAAATGGTTGGTTGCTTGCCTGATGGTTCGATGCACTGATACGGTTCTTCGTTAGGGTAATCACGGTACTCCTCGGAGGCAGAACCTGTCGCAAAGGACACCGATACACAACCATCACCAAACAATGTGCAACAATATGATGCATGCATGAAACATGGCAATATGAGTGTGTTGGGCTAATGCAACTAAAACCAGAAGGGTTTGAACAAATTTGAATCAAAGATTCAAATTTCAAACTCAAACATGGCCTTTTAAAGTGCTTTTCCTTGTTCTGCTTAAAACATCCATTTAACTTGTTTGATCATGCATGAAAATAGTACAGATGGATAGATTGGATTTTTCTGATCATTTTTCATATATAATTTGTCTGATTTGGAGTTACAGAATAAAAGTTATGAATTTTTGAAGTTTAAATAATATTCTGGAATTTCCTGATTTAAATTAAATCCAGAAATATATATATTGCGCCAGCATGACGTCAGCATGACGTCAGTGGTCAACTGCGGCTGGCTGGGGTCAAACCTGACGTGTGGGGTCCACACGTCAGTGACAGGGGGGGTTTAACAGGGTTAATTTATTCCTAATTAGGGGTTAGTGGCGCTGGGGCCCACTGTCAGTGTCAGGGGGGTTAATTAAGCGGTGATTAGCACTAATCTGACCACCTGGCCGACGGGGCCCACGCGTCAGTGACCCTGGGGGGTCAAACCCCAGGTCAAACAGGTCAAACCCACCGGCGACATGACGCCGGCGGGGCCCGAGACGGCGGCGCGATGCGGAAACGCGCTACAGGGCACGGGCGAGGCCGTGCTTGGGCTCGTTGGAGAGCCCTTGCTCCCGCGCATCGAACGGTGGTGGTGGCCGTGCCTGTGGTGGCCGGTACCGACGACGGCGACGACCGTGGCGGCTGCCGGAGCTCGGTTGAGCTCGGGGTCGAGGCTACAACGGCTGCGGAGATGCGGGGTTGGCACCTACGGCTTCTACGCGGTGCGGTGAGGACGTGGGTGTGCTCGGTTGGGCGCTACGGTGACTGTGGCCACGACGGCGACGAGGCACGGCGGCGGCGAGCTTCGGAGCTCAAGGGGGCGGCAGCTACGGGATGCTAGGGACGACGGGGCAAGGGGGAATCGGGTCAGTGGCTCACCGCGGAGCTGCAGGGATGGTTAGCGGGCTCGGGGACGTCCGGTAGCTCCCGATTCGACGGCGACGATCTCCGGTGGCCGAGGAGGGGAACGGCGACGTGGGCGGCGATGCAGAGCTTCCCGAGGGGCTTGGCTTGGTGGGGAGGAAGAGGGGGTCGCGGCGGAGCTCCTGAGCTCAACGGAGGGGCGAGGGGTGGCCGGTGACGGCTGCTATGGCGAACGGCGGCGATGGTGGTGTTCGGCCGTGTGAGAGAGAGAGCGAGGGAGAGGAGGGAAGAACCGCGGGAGAGTGAGAGAGAGCAGGGGGGAGGGCGTGGCGTCGTCCGGGGCATCGAGACGAGGAGGGGAGGGCAGGCAGGCAGGCGAGCAGGTGGCGTGGCGCGGTGGCGCGCGCGCGCGCGCCGGCCACACTCCCCTCCCTCTGTCGAGGACGAAGACGACAGAGGAGGGAGGCGGGCTGGGCCGGCCAGCTGGCTGGGCTGCACAGGGAGGAGCCCAGGTAAGCTCCTCCTTTTATTTATTTTTCTTTTTTAATTTTCTGACATTTGTTTTGATTTAAATAATATATTAAATCATTTATTTACCTTATGCCAATTTTTGCAGGAGCTAGATATATTATTCCAGAGCTCCTTTATAATTGGCATAATATTTGGACATATATTAATATATATAACTAATATATTTCCAATGCAAATATTTATGCATTAATTCCAAATGCCCAAAATAAATACCTATGAGCTCTTAAAAATATTGGTTTGATTTTTATCTCTGTCCAATATTTTCAGAGAGCAACATGAGCATTTTCTTGGACCTTTTTGGAGAAATTTTTATTTGGATCATTTTCAAAAAAATGATCTGAGGGTTTCACAAATCCCCATTTCAAATTAAATGGAATTTTAAACATGATGCACACACTCTGATGCATGACTAGCTAGGGTGTGACAACTCACCCCCACTCAAAAGAATCTCGTCCCGAGATTTGGGTTCCTACGGGAAGAAGGCGGGATATTCGAGTCGAAGACGATCCTCCCTTTCCCAAGTTGCTTCATCCTCAGAATGGTGCGACCATTGAACTTTGAGAAACTTGATATTATGACGTCGGGTGGTACGTTCGGCCTGATCGAGGATACGAATGGGGTACTCTCGATATGTAAGATTATCTTGGAGATCAAGCGTTTCGTGGTCCACTCCACGGATAGGATTCGAGAAGCAACGCCTGAGTTGAGAAACGTGGAAGACATCATGGACTCTGGAGAGGTGCGGAGGTAGTTCCAACTGGTAGGGAACTTCTCCTCGCTTGGCGAGAATGCGAAAAGGTCCAATGTAACGAGGAGCCAATTTGCCTTTGATACCGAAACGATGGGTTCCTTTCAGAGGGGTGACCCGAAGATAATCCTTCTCGTCAACCTCGAAAGTCATAGCCTTATGTTTTCGGTCATATTGACTCTTTTGACGAGATTGGGCTATTTTCAACTTTTCACGAACGATACGAACTTGTTCTTCTGCTTCCTGAATCATATCCGGGCCAAAGAATTGTCTTTCCCCGGTCTCTGACCAGTTAAGGGGTGTTCGACACCGTCGTCCATAGAGAACTTCAAAAGGGGCTTTACCCAAGCTAGATTGATAGCTGTTGTTGTAAGCGAATTCGGCAAATGGAAGGCACTTCTCCCAGTCCATTCCGAATGAGATAACAGAGGCTCGAAGCATGTCTTCTAGAATTTGGTTGACGCGTTCCACTTGACCACTTGACTAAGGGTGGAAAGCGGTGCTAAAGGAGAGACGAGTCCCCATAGCATTTTGGAAACTTTCCCAAAATCGAGAGGTGAAAAGACTTCCTCGATCCGAGTTAATTTCCAAAGGAACACCATGAAGGGACACTATTCGGGAGATGTATAAGTCTGCCAGCTGACTAGCGGTTATACTCTCACGAACAGGTAGGAAATGGGCTACTTTGGAAAGACGATCGACAACGATGAAGATAGCATTATTCCCTCTCTTGGTCCTGGGAAAACCGGTAATGAAATCCATACCAATTTTATCCCATTTCCATTCAGGAATAGCTAAGGGTTGAAGGGTGCCAGCAGGCCGTTGATGCTCTGCTTTTACACGACGACAGACGTCGCAATTTGCAATAAACTGAGCAATTTCTCTCTTCATCCTAGTCCACCAGAACCTCTGGCGTAGGTCCTGATACATCTTAGTACTACCGGGATGAATGGTGAGAGGAGATTCATGAGCCTCCTTAAGGATCAACTGCCGTAGATGCTGGTTCTTGGGAACCACTAGACGGTTCTCAAAGTACACAACACCATGATCATTTGTGGAGAAACAACTAGCACCTCCGCTAGCAATGTTCTCTTTGATTTTAGATATTCCCTTATCTCGCTTTTGGGCAGCGATGATTTGATCCGTAAGAGTAGGTTTTGCTACCAAGGTGGAAAGAAAACCTTGAGGTACAATGTGAAGGTTAAGCTTCCGAAATTCCTCATGGAGAAGCGGTTGACTTTGTTGTAACATCAGGTTGTTACAATAAGATTTACGACTTAGCGCATCAGCCATGACGTTGGCTTTCCCTGGGGTGTAGGTTATTCCTAAGTCGAAGTCTGTGATCAATTCAACCCAACGTCTTTGCCTGAGATTCAGATCCGGTTGGGTGAAAATGTACTTCAGACTTTGGTGATCAGTGAATACTTCGCAACGATTACCGAGGAGGTAATGCCGCCAGGTCTTAAGTGCATAGACTATGGCTGCAAGCTCTAGATCATGAGTAGGATAATTCTCCTCATGTGGGTGCAATTGCCGTGAAGCGTAGGCAATTACGTGTCGATCTTGCATAAGAATGCAACCTAGTCCTTGTCGCGAGGCGTCGCAGTAGATAACAAAGTCCTTGGAGAAGTCTGGCGGTACCAGTACGGGAGCAGAGGTCAGGCGTCTTTTCAGTTCCTGAAAGCTGTGCTCACATTGTGGAGTCCACTCGAACTTCTTATCTTTCTTGAGGAGTTCGGTTAGAGGTTTGGCAACCTTGGAGAAGTTCTCGACAAAGCGACGACAATAGCTCGCTAAGCCCAGAAAACTCCGAACTTGCTTGACCGATTCAGGTGGAGTCCAATTAAGGACGGCTTGAACTCGCTCAGGGTTAACAGCAATACCTTTACCAGATATTACATGACCCAGATAGGTCACTTCTGACAACCAGAATTCACATTTAGAAAATTTGGCATAAAGGCGATGCTCTCGAAGTTTCTTCAACACTAGCCTTAGATGTTCGGCATGTTCTTCCTCGTTCTTGGAGTAGATGAGTATATCATCGAGGTAAACCACGATGAATTTATCCAAATACTCCATGAAGATTGAGTTCATTAACCGAGAAAAGGTGGCTGGAGCGTTGGTTAAACCGAAGGACATGACGGTGTACTCGTATTGGCCATAACGAGTAACAAAGGCCGTCTTAGGAATGTCCCCGTTTCTGATTTTGATTTGATGGTAGCCCAACCTCAAATCCATCTTGGAGAAGACTGAGGATCCAGCGAGCTGATCGTACAGGTCGTTGATCCTGGGAAGCGGATATTTGTTCTTGATTGTGACCAAATTGACAGGTCGGTAATCTACAACCATCCGGTCCGTACCATCCTTCTTTTTGACGAATAGGACGGGGCAAGCCCACGGAGATGAGCTAGGTCGGATGAAACCCTTTTTCAAGGACTCATCGAGTTGTTTCTTAAGCTCGGCTAGTTCTAGTGGTGCCATCTTATAAGGTCTTCTAGCAATCGGAACGGTTCCTGGAATGAGGTCTATTACGAACTCAACATCCCTGTCAGGTGGAACACCTGGCAATTCCTCTGGGAAGACATCCGGGAAGTCACGGACTATCGGAATGTCCTCAAGGTCTGGTAAAGGGCTAGCGTTAAGAGAATATAATTGTCGCTTGGCTATTCGGGTCAAGACATTGACTATCTTCCCCGAAGGATGGGTGAGTTGAACAGTCCTAGAGAAGCAATCAATTTTGGCTTGATGAGCTGACATCCAGTCCATACCCAGAATGATATTAATATCTGAAGATTTAAGGGCTATCAAAGATGCAAGAAAAACAAGTCTGTCGACTTGGATTTCATTTCCATAACTTACCCTAGAGGTCTGCCATCTAGAACCAGGAGTAGAAATTTCCATAGTGGATGGCATGTCACAGAATGCAACGTTATGCAAACGAGCATAATTTTCGGATATAAAAGAATGAGAGGCTCCTGTATCGAAAAGAACAGATGCCGGGTGGCAATTAACAAGAAGCGTACCGAGAACGATGTTGGGATCCTCTTGAGCTTCTTCGGCAGAGATACAGTTGACATGGCCACGTGAGGCGGTGACCGGCTTGGCATGGAACACTTTCCCTGTCGGCTTGCCACGGCCAACAGCTTTAGCAGACTGGTTGGGGTTGGTCTGGGGACACTCACGCATATAGTGGCCAGATTCCCCACACTTGAAACAAGTCACGGAACTGGTACGTGGAGGAGCATTGTTGGTTGGACCCCCATAGGGCTTGGTCGGTGCAGACTGTTGAACGGGGCGAGGCGCCTGGAAGGATGGCCTCGGTGTGAACCTGGGTGGCAGGGCGGTGTTGGGTACCCACACGCGGCGCTTCTGAGGACCAGCACCGGATGAGGAACCCATGTCACGGCCATGCTTGCGTGTTGCGTCATAATCAGTCTGACCAGTTTCAGCACTGATGGCTTTGTTGACAAGTTTCTGAAAAGATGTGCACTCATGCAGACGGAGGTCACGGCGAAGCTCAGGACTAAGGCCCTTACGGAACCTTGCTTGCTTCTTGGCGTCAGTAGACACTTCCTCAGTTGCATATCGTGCGAGATTACCAAACTCCCTGCTGTAAGCATCCACAGAAAGTCGGCCTTGGGTGAAACTGCAAAATTCCTCACGTTTACGGTCCATGAGACCCTCCGGAATGTGATGTTCACGGAAAGCCTCGCTGAACTCAGCCCAAGTAGTGACATGGCCCGCCGGGCGCATAGCTCCATAATTCTCCCACCATAGACTGGCGGGGCCTTCAAGATGATATGAAGCAAAGGTGACCTTGTCAGCCTCCGCTACCAGCGCGGAACGCAGTTTGTGAGCGATACTGCGAAGCCAGTCATCAGCGTCGAGAGGCTCGACGGAGTGGTGGAACGTGGGCGGATATAATTTGATAAAATCACTGAGTGACACCACGTTAGTCCTCTGATGGTGTGCTGTGTTCTGTTCAATACGCTCCAACAAATGGTTGGTCTCCCGCTTGTTTCTCTCAGCTTCCATCATAACCTCGGCTAGGGAAGGAGGATGAGGCAGATTTGCATCCCTGACTTCACTGCCTTCGGCCTGCTCTTGAGAAGCAGGGTTAGCGCGTGTGTTGACCATCCTAGGTAAACAAGACAATGATTTAGTCAGGATGATAAAATTCCAACATAGGATACAAAATGTAAGGAATAACTCGGAATGCAAGATGATCATCCGTATGACATGGTAGATACAGAAACTGCTTCTTTTATTCCATCGTCATACACACCATACAGGGTTTAGTACAAGACCAAACAAAGTACTATTACGGTGAGAAAAGGATTACATCTCATCGAAGGCATACCAAGCTCCTATACATTATTTTTCTACACCTCTGGAAAGAGTACAAACTAGGTCATATCCCACGAGTCACGCGGGACGATAGACGACACAGCTAGTGCGAACTAGTGATACTACCACTAACTCAGACCGATCCGTAGTAGTCCTCATAGAAGTCACCTCCATAGCCTGGAAGCTCAACATGATCATCCGGAAACAGACGATCTCGCGGAGCTTGTGGACCATAGGGGCTAGGATGAGGTCTTGGACCAACAGACGGTGGCCTGCGGGGACCGCGAGGTGGGGTGATGCCTCCTACATCACGCCAACCCATCACGTCTGGCAGAGCAGATCTCACAGGGTAGAGATCGCGCATATCTAAATATCCAGCTTGCACCGCCGGTGCGAACCGAGTCAAAGTGGCCCAGTGGTCAGCACGGGTATTGAAGAGCTCTAACCTTAAGGCCCGATTTTCACGGTCCTTATCCTCGAGCATCTCAGCAGTGGTGCGAGTCCGTGAATCCTCCTGAGTGGGGTCAGCATAAATAGCCTGGAGATACCCTTGTGCTCCCGGAAGTGATCCTGGCATATACCGGAAATCAGAGTCCCGAAATAGTCCAGATCTGACTCGCATGATGGTCATCATAGAGTAGGCGGCGTCCTGCACAACCATCTCAATGGTAACCCCGAGTCCATAGGAGCAGTGAAGGGGCTCGGTGGATCCAGGATAAGATGGAAATATCCTGACAGTGCAGAGATACTGGCTTTGATTGAAGTCCCGAAATTGCTCTTCGACCGTGTACTCAGGATACCAGCGGTATCCAGCCTCAGTCATTACCCTGACCAACTTGGCAGTATGGCCGGGTACATCTAGGCATCGAGTCAGGCGAACCACTTGATTGAGGTCGCGAGTGGCCATCTGAAAGCACAATCATAATGCAAAGGCATTAGAATTTCTAGCAAAATTTCGGCAGCATAACAGCTGTAAATGCTCAAGAAGGATTTTGAGACATTTGACAAAGGATTTCATACACACTCAACATCATCATATCAAAGTTCTGAGATCATCCTAGCAACATAATGTGGTAAAAGAACTGAACTAGGCTTGTATCCATCATACCTATAAGGTACTACTGATTAGTAACACCTGATCCTGATAGAGAGAATAGGTCCTAATTCCTTAACCCCCGGTGGAAGAATGGACTGACTCAGATCAGAATGTCACAAGATAGAGGAGTAAAAAGAGCCTTACGTTCCAACCCACAAACAATTCCCCTACATATAACTAAAGAATTTCTAGACTCCACATCGACCAGTTTGGCTTGGAGAACCTACAGGCAGTCCGGCTCTGATGCCAACGCTGTCAGGACCCCGACTCGATGTCACATCGATCTAGCCGGTAACACCTCATATCACTTTGCGGCCTCACGCACGGTATCCCCACGGGTGTCGCCTTACCTTTGCCCGGGACCGTTTGCGCCTTTTGGCTCACGTATATGATAGTGTCGCTAGCATCCATATGATAAGGAGCCCGGGCTGACATGACTAGTCGTAAACCCAAAGTGGCACAGACTTACAGGGACAGACATCCATGACCCAGCTTCGAACGTGTCGGTTATCAGCAAGTGGGTCCGGGCTGTAGCACTGGGCTAGCAGGACTCCGGTAAACCGGGCTGTAGCGGGCTAACAGGACTCCGGTACTCAAAGCGTGACATTTCCCCGAAGGGACAGACACAGGAACGAAGGACACATGCCGGCCAGCCTAGGTGTTCCAGAGCAGTAGCAAGCTACCATGGCTCAGCGGTAACACTAGGAGACATTTCCCGGTAAGAGAGGCTACTAAAGATAAACAACTAGGTAGTCAGATCCCACACATACCAAGCATTTCAATCATACACACAATATGCTCGATATGTGCAAATACAACGAAGCATCACAACATGACTCTACGACACAAGTACTTTATTTAAGGCTCAGGGAGCCATACATAACATACACAAATGTACGGGTCTCACGACCCAACATTCAAGTCATACAGTCATACAAACCAGCAGCGGAAGTAACTTGTCTGAGTACAGACAACTAGTAAAATAAAAGAGGCTTGGAAAGCCTAGCTATACTACATGGTCCTTCACAAGCTCAGGATCACCACCTGGGCCTTTAGCCTACTCGTTGATGTCAACGTCTACATAGAACCCATCAGAAGGGGTTGCAGCGTCTTCTGTAAAAATGTAGATTATAGCAACATGAGTACAAAGGTACTCAGCAAGACTTACATCAGATCCTACATACATGCATATTATCAAGAAGGGTTGGTGGAGTTATTGCAGCAAGCCAGCTTTGACTTTTGGCTAGACTATCCTACGGTACTTCAACTTGAATTGGTTTTGCGCACACGAGTCCACTACTCACCAATTCAAATACACTACCGAGGATCCGCCTCCGTCTTCCTACGGAAGAGCCATCCTCGGCACTCACACTTATCTTGAGGCTTTTAGCAGTTTCCATTTACTTGTCTATGAACTGTATAGGCAACCAAGTAGTCCTTTACCGCGGACGCGGCTATTCGAATAGATTATGATAACCCTGCAGGGGTGTACTTCTTCATACATGTTTCCACCACTTAGCGTCTGCACACGACATGTGCTTGGCAGACTTCAAGCGAAAGCCGACGTGGGTGTAGACCACGACCTACCTAAACACTTAAGCCTCTAGTCCAGGTTTATCGCCTATCCAGGTTCCATCCGCAGGGAGTCCGGCCGAGGTTTCCCATACGGCCCCGAACGATGTGAACAGGGTTCCCGAGATACCTAACGGGTATTCGGTACACCCGGCCACGTACCTACCGCATCACACCCCACCCCTACGGTCAGCGCTGTCCACGGCCTCCAGTAGGCTACAAACACCAGAAACTACTTGCAACTCCTGGACAGAGAGCTAGGGTGAATAAGAAGTCGAGCGGGGTCATATTTCAGGGCCCAATGCATGGTAGTAACTGTATCTTAAATCACACATACAGATCTCAGTGCTTAAGGTCGGCTTCAATGAAACAACCCACCATGTACTCCTACATGGCCTCTCATCGATACCTTTACCAAATCGTGTTCACCACACCACTCTCATTACCGACATAATCATTTCACTCTAGCCCATCACCCAGATGAACCAGACCTGACACGACTCTAAGCATAGAAGGCATAGCAAGGTAGGAACAACACATACATATGGCTCAATCAACTCCTACACATGCTAGTGGGTTTCATCTAGTTACTGTGGCAATGACAGGTCATGCAGAGGAAATGGGTTCAACTACCGTAGCACACAGCAGTTTGAAACGCGTTGTCTTAATGCAGTAAAAGAGAGCAGGAGCGAGAACATGGGATTGTATCGATATGATCAAATGGTTGGTTGCTTGCCTGATGGTTCGATGCACGGATACGGTTCTTCGTTAGGGTAATCACGGTACTCCTCGGAGGCAGAACCTGTCGCAAAGGACATCGATACACAACCATCACCAAACAATGTGCAACAATATGATGCATGCATGAAACATGGCAATATGAGTGTGTTGGGCTAATGCAACTAAAACCAGAAGGGTTTGAACAAATTTGAATCAAAGATTAAAATTTCAAACTCAAACATGGCCTTTTAAAGTGCTTTTCCTTGTTCTGCTTAAAACATCAATTTAACTTGTTTGATCATGCATGAAAATAGTACAGATGGATAGATTGGATTTTTCTGATCATTTTTCATATATAATTTGTCTAATTTGGAGTTACAGAATAAAAGTTATGAATTTTTGAAGTTTAAATAATATTCTGGAATTTCCTGATTTAAATTAAATCCAGAAATATATATATTGCGCCAGCATGACGTCAGCATGACGTCAGTGGTCAACTGCAGCTGGCTGGGGTCAAACCTGACGTGTGGGGTCCACACGTCAGTGACAGGGGGGGTTTAACAGGGTTAATTTATTCCTAATTAGGGGTTAGTGGCGCTGGGGCCCACTGTCAGTGTCAGGGGGGTTAATTAAGCGGTGATTAGCACTAATCTGACCACCTGGCCGACGGGGCCCACGCGTCAGTGACCCTGGGGGGTCAAACCCCAGGTCAAACAGGTCAAACCCACCGGCGACATGACGCCGGCGGGGCCCGAGACGGCGGCGCGATGCGGAAACGCGCTACAGGGCACGGGCGAGGCCGTGCTTGGGCTCGTTGGAGAGCCCTTGCTCCCGCGCGTCGAACGGTGGTGGTGGCCGTGCCTGTGGTGGCCGGTACCGACGACGGCAACGACCGTGGCGGCTGCCGGAGCTCGGTTGAGCTCGGGGTCGAGGCTACAACGGCTGCGGAGATGCGGGGTTGGCACCTACGGCTTCTACGCGGTGCGGTGAGGACGTGGGTGTGCTCGGTTGGGCGCTACGGTGACTGTGGCCACGACGGCGATGAGGCACGGCGGCGGCGAGCTTCGGAGCTCAAGGGGGCGGCAGCTACGGGATGCTAGGGACGACGGGGCAAGGGGGAATCGGGTCAGTGGCTCACCACGGAGCTGCAGGGATGGTTAGCGGGCTCGGGGACGTCCGGTAGCTCCCGATTCGACGGCGACGATCTCCGGTGGCCGAGGAGGGGAACGGCGACGTGGGTGGCGATGCAGAGCTTCCCGAGGGGCTTGGCTTGGTGGGGAGGAAGAGGGGGTCGCGGCGGAGCTCCTGAGCTCAACGGAGGGGCGAGGGGTGGCCGGTGACGGCTGCTATGGCGAACGGCGGCGATGGTGGTGTTCGGCCGTGTGAGAGAGAGAGCGAGGGAGAGGAGGGAAGAACCGGGGGAGAGTGAGAGAGAGCAGGGGGGAGGGCGTGGCGTCGTCCGGGGCATCGAGACGAGGAGGGGAGGGCAGGCAGGCAGGCGAGCAGGTGGCGTGGCGCGGTGGCGCGCGCGCGCGCCGGCCACACTCCCCTCCCTCTGTCGAGGACGAAGACGACAGAGGAGGGAGGCGGGCTGGGCCACCTGCTGGCTGGGCCGGCCAGCTGGCTGGGCTGCACAGGGAGGAGCCCAGGTAAGCTCCTCCTTTTATTTATTTTTCTTTTTTAATTTTCTGACATTTGTTTTGATTTAAATAATATATTAAATCATTTATTTACCTTATGCCAATTTTTGCAGGAGCTAGATATATTATTCCAGAGCTCCTTTATAATTGGCATAATATTTGGACATATATTAATATATATAACTAATATATTTCCAATGCAAATATTTATGCATTAATTCCAAATGCCCAAAATAAATACCTATGAGCTCTTAAAAATATTGGTTTGATTTTTATCTCTGTCCAATATTTTCAGAGAGCAACATGAGCATTTTCTTGGACCTTTTTGGAGAAATTTTTATTTGGATCATTTTCAAAAAAATGATCTGAGGGTTTCACAAATCCCCATTTCAAATTAAATGGAATTTTAAACATGATGCACACACTCTGATGCATGACTAGCTAGGGTGTGTCAGCTTTTCTGGAAAGACGTCTTGATATTCGCAAATGACTGGAATTTGAGAGATGGCATCCAGTTCACCCTTCTCATTGAGGGAAAACAGACGGATGGTATCATCACGAGCGGCAAAGACAATTACATCCTCAGACGAATGAGTCAATTGAATCTGCCCGGCTGCACAATCAAGCTGAGCCTTGTGCTTAGAAAGCCAATCCATTCCGAGAATAAGATCAATATCCGAGTCACCAAGAATCGTAGGAGAAGACAGAAATTTGTAGTCACCTAAAGTGATAGTAACATCTGGAACAATGGAGTTAGCATGCATGCGCCTACTGGGAGATACAACTGCTAACGGTCTAGGCAAAACTTGCAAGGCCAACTCATGCTTAGATGCAAAAGGTCTCGAGATGAAACAATGCGATGCACCAGTGTCAAAAAGAACTTTAGCTGGAATATCGTTAACAGGAAGGTTACCAATGATGACATCTGGCGAATCCTCTGCCTGAGCTGCATTCATCAAATTGAACTTGGCGTGCTTGGGGTTATGCTTGACCACAGCTGTACTTGCCGATCTCACAGGAGGAGGAGGAGGGAGACGCCTCTGATTGAAGCATTTGTTGGCATAGTGACCCTTCTGTTGGCACTTGTTGTACTTGACCTCTAAAAGCGGACGGTGATACAGAGCACTCGATCTTGGAGCTTGAGACGAACTCTTGTTTTGAAAGCCAGGGTTGGGTGGGTGGGAAGATCCACTACCACCTTTGCGCTTCTGTTGAAAAGGCTGACGGAATGGAGGAGGAAGCCAATACTTCTGCTGCTTAGCCACTTGAGTTGAGGAAGAAGGAGTAGCATCTCTGACTCGCTTCTTGGAAGCATCACACTTCAGTTGAGAGGCTTCTTGCTTCAATGCCATGTTGTAAAACTCATCGTACCTCCTGGGCTCAAAGAGGACAAGAGCTAGATGGATTTCTTCTCTGAGACCACCCCTGAACTGATATATCATGCTCTTCTCATCAGGGATGTCCTGCTTAGCAAAGCGGGCGAGCTTCTGAAACAACTTGTTGTAGTCATAGACAAACGTAGAGCCTTGCTTCAGGTTGCGGAATTCCTCATGCTTGCTTTCAACCACGCTCTGAGGAATATGATGAGCTTTGAAGTCTTGAAGGAATTCATCCCAGGTAATCTCACGGCCTCCTTTGGAATCTTTGTACTGCTGAAACCATTCTGCAGCTTGGTCTCTGAGTTGGAAGGAAGCGAACTTGACAAAGTCCTCAGGCCTGACGTTACTGCACTCGAAATGCTTGCACAAGTCCATGAGCCAATCATCAGCGTCAGTTGCCTCAACACAATTGCTGAAAGTCTTTGGCTGGTTAGAAAGGAACTGGTTGAGTGTAGCAAAGCGATTCTGATTGTTGCCCTGGTTGCCTTGGTTGCCTTGGTTCGCTTGATTGCGCTCTTGAAGAATTTGCATGATCAACTGCGTGTTTGCATTGGTAGCGCCCATCACAGCTTGCCATGCCTCCGAAGGAGGGGGTGGTGGTGGCGGATCAGGATTCGGAGTCGTGCGCGTTGGAGGAGCCATCCTGAAGTGGTTGACATCCTTTAGCACATTGACAGATAAAATTGAAGCTGAATCAAGCGGGTCGAAATTTGCAACATTTCGTCTTCACATCCGAACAAAATGAACGAATGCATTCCACTTGAAATGGTCACATATCCATAAATTGAGAAGCCACTTAGAATTTAGGTAGAGGAATAAAATCAACAAGGTTCAGAGCAAGAACGAATACTCGGTAAGGATCACCCAATCTCAAACCAAATATCCGTGGAAGAATGACTAGAGCTACAAGAATTCCCACCTATGAAACTCCCGAACCTTTCCGGTTATGCAATCTGGTGTTGGGGATACAGGGGAAGCATAATATCTCACCCAAATCTAGCAAATTCTACATCCAGTTGTATCCATCCTTCAACACATAACCGAGAAAAACTTCGGAAATTGTCTACCTCAACCTTCGAAAAGCATCCGTTATACAAGTTATGGCAATACTCCCGAACTCCCGCCCCAGTACTGGGTGGCGTCGAGGTTATCTCACCAACAACTGCATAAAAGAGATTTTCGATGTTGGCGAACTAAACTCAGGTATTCCAGAACTGCAACGATAAAATTGTGATGACAACACCTTAGAGCTCAACTCCCCGGGACACTGCCACAACCCCTAAATGACAGGAGGCACCAAGAACAATGTTCTCGTCACAAAACCATCGGAACGATTCCAAGATACCCGCGTGATCCTAATTTTTTTAGTGAAATTTGAGAAGAGAAGAGTCAAAACTCTACGTCAGGATGCCTCACTAGAGCGATGAAGGGGCTGGGAAGTAAAAAAGAATTCCTAAACTCCCTGATATATAATTCCTAAATGACTCAAAACATTTTTCTAGACTCAACTCGTCCGCTAATTCGATCAAGCAATGGGGCTCCTAAGGTCGGGGAAGGCTCTGATACCAACTTGTAATGCCCTCGATGCGGCTATATCTCCTACGTGTCGAAGCACGACTTAGAGGCATAACCGCATTGAAAGCAATGTTGTAAGTAAGGTAATCTTCACAACAACCCATGTAAATAGATAATAAGGGGGAAAGGAACATAGTTGGCTTACACTCGCCACGTCACACAAATACATAAATAACATTACATCATCCAATACACTCATGGTCCGACTATGGTACCAAAGTAAAAGATCAACCCCAACATGTGACATGGTCCCGATCACCCCAACTGGGCACCACTACTGATCATCAGGGAAAGACACATAGTAACGGCGTGAGTCTTCGTCGAACTCCCACTTGAGCTCAAGCACATCATCTGGAACGGAGTCATCGGGCCCTGCATCTGGTTTGGAAGTAATCTGTGAGCCACGGGGACTCAGCAATCTCGCACCCTCGCGATCAAGACTATTTAAGCTTATAGGTAAGGTAAGGTAATATGTGGAGTTGCAACAAGCGACTAGCATATATGGTGGCTAACCTGTTCACAAAAGAGAGCGAGAAGAGAAGGCAAAGCATGAACGAAGAACTAGAGGACAACCTACGACAAACATTACTCCAACACCATGTTCACCCCAGACTCCACCGAGAAGAGACCATCACGGTTACACATGCGGTTGATTCATTTTAATTAAGTTGAGGTTCAAGTTATCTACAACCGGACATTAACAAATTCCCATCTGCCCATAACCACGGGCACGGCTTTCGAAAGTTCAAATCCCTGCAGGGGAGTCCCAACTTAGCCCATGACAAGCTCTCACGGTCAACGAAGGATATTCCTTCTAGCGGGAAGACCCGATCAGACTCAGAATCCCGGTTACAAGACATTTCGACAAGGTAAAACTAAACCAGCAACACCGCTCGAATGTGGCGACAAATCCCAATAGGAGCTGCACATATCTCTTTCTCAGGGCACACTCAGATTGTCCAAGGTACGGGTAGGCCAGCCCAGAGTTGCCCCTGGTGGCCACCGGCAGCTGACAGGTTGGACCAACACTCAGAGGAGCACTGGCCCGGGGGGTTTAAATAAGATGACCCTTGGGCTCCGGAAACCCAAGGGAAAAAAGAGGCTAGGTGGCAAATGGTAAAACCAAGGTTGGGCATTGCTGGAGGAGTTTTATTCAAGGCGAAATGTCAAGGGGTTCCCATTATTGCCCAGCCGCGTAAGGAACGCAAAATCCGGGAACATAACACCGATATGACGGAAACTAGGGCAGCAAGAGTGGAACAAACACTAGGCAAAAGGCCGAGCCTTCCACCCTTTACCAAGTATATAGATGCATTAAGATAACAAGATAATATAGTGATATCCCAACAATAAACAATGTTCCAACAAGGAACGATCTCCAATCTTCACTTGCAACTAGCAACGCTATAAGAGGGGCTGAGCAAAGCGGTAACATAGCCAATCAACGATTTGCTAGGACATGGTGGGTTAGAGGTTTTGACATGGCAATTTTGGAGGCATGATAAGCAAGTGGTAGGCATCGTAGCATAGGCATAGCAAAAGAGCGAGCATCTAGCAAGCAAAGATAGAAGTGATTTCAAGGGTATGATCATCTTGCCTGCAAAGTTGTCAGAGTTGACTGGATCCTCAAAAGCAAACTCAACGGGCTCCTCGTTAGCAAACTCGTCTCCTGGCTCTACCCAAACAAGACAAACAAGCAAAAGGAACACATTCAACCATGTGCAAAGCTCAAACAACATGATGCAAAACATGGTATGCTATGCGGGATGCGATATGTGATGCATATGCAAGATTTGACAAGGAATGATTGAACCTGGCCTCAACTTGGAAATCCAAGTGTGCCACTGGAAAGGTGAGGTGATTTCGGTTGAAATCGATATAAAGGACACCGGAATCGGATGCACGGTTTGGAAATGGCAAGCAAAACAAATATGGCACCGGTCTGCGATAAATATCAAGTAGCCATCTAAATGCATCAAGATAATTATGCTACAGCACCCAAGCATGACAACAAAATACATGGCAGGGATCCACTCATGACGCTTGACAAAAGATGAGCACTAAGCTACGGCCAATTCATCCATTAACAGGTTAAAACAAGCAGGGCAAAAGTGCAATTGATAAACAGGTTTCAGACTTAGTCAAATTAACACTAGTCTGGAATTTCAGATCAGGTAGCACACTTTGGAGCATGAAAACTGTAAGCTACAGGAACTTAACATGGCAAAGCAAGTTTTGGCATGGAGCTACTCAAAGAGCTTAACAAAAGTCCCTTAGTGACCTTGAGCCAAAAGGGATCAGAAAATACAATTGCAAGCATGTGAACATGGCAAAAACATAATCAGATTACAGACTTAGTGAAAAACCGGAACATGCAAATCTGTTAACGAGTAGGCATGTTTACGAGCTCGATGCACTCACTACAGAGCAAGGCATGACAATCTAAGCATACACCCATCAATAATACATATTATATAAGCTATACATGGCAAGAACAACAACATAGCATGCACGGATCAACAACAACATCCTCGGCAAAATCGCTAACAAGTAGACAATCTGCCAGGAATCACGAAATAGCAAAAGTAGAGCTCGATTGACTCAAGCTACGGTGCTTCATAATTGCAAACAAGGACATGGATGGATAGAGCACCACAATAATAACAAATCTTCCTTACTGATCATCCTCAAAAGAGGCACGGATCACTAGGAAAGAACATGAACATATGGCATTTTCATAAAAACAGATCAAGGACTTAGAGAAATTCTAAGTCCCTGTAATCAGCATTAACGAATGCCCCACTTTGCAAGCTTGTGCTAGTCACCACAAATATCACAAAAATACATGGATAGCACCTCTGGAAAGATGGTATGTCATATAACAAAACTCATGTAGACCTCAGGACCATATCATGCACACAAAAATCATGGCAAAAATGACAAATAGCTATTTGGTGCAGCAGATCTGACAATTAACTCAAATAGCTCTCTTCAAACAGCATTTCGGGCCTCAAGATGAGCTTAAATGATAATGATGCAATGAGATGAAATGATGTAATCTCTGAGGCGAACATTTTGATATGCTACACGCCGAAAACGGAGCTACGGATGCAAAGATATAGCATGATGAAAAATGCAATTTATCTAGGATTTCGGGAGAAAGTCAACCGAGGAGATACTCAGATCTTGATCGGCACGCTTCCCGAGGTCGGATCCGAGCTCGCCGGATGACTTGCCGGAGTTCGCGCGGACGGTGTCCGGAGATGGAAGGGGCCGGCGGGGGCGTGGTCGCCGGAGTCGGAGGGAGGCTCGCCGGAGTCGGATCCGGCCACGGCGCGGCAGGGCGGCGAGGAACGTGGCGGCGGGCGGTGTGGCGAGGTTCGGCGCGGGGTCCGGCATGGTGGAGCTTCGCCGGTGGAGAGGCGGCGCACGGGCGGCGGTGGCCGGCTCTGAGGAAGAAGGCGGCGGGGCGCTCGGGCGCGGGCGCGGGGCGGCTCGGGCCGCGGGGGCCGGCCTTGGGCCCGGCGGGCCGGTGAAGTGGGCGCGGGACGCTGGCGACTCATGGGGCCACACATGGTGGTGGCGCGGGGACGTTGGACATGTCCGGCCCGGTTCGGACGCGTCCGACGGTGTGGGGAAGATGGATCTAGGGTTTAGGGGGGAGAAGAACCGTGAATTTCGGACGGGGTGCTATTTATAGACATAGGAGGAGCTAGGAGAGTCCAAATGAGGTGTGGTTTTCGGCCACGCGATCGTGATCGAACGCTCTAGATGATGGAGAGGTTTTTGGTGGGTGTTGGGCCAAATTGGAGGGGTGTTGGGCTGCAACACTCACGAGGCCTTCTCGGTCCCTCGGTTAACCGTTGGAGCATCAAACGAAGTCCAAATGGTACGAAACTTGACAGGCGGTCTACCGGTAGTAAACCAAGGCCGCTTGGCAAGTCTCGGTCCAATCTGGAAGTGTTTAACCCGCACACACGAAAAGAAGGTAGAAAGGACCACCGGAGGAGATAGGAGCGCCGGAATGCAAAACGGACAACGGGGAAAATGCTCGGATGCATGAGACGAACACGTATGCAAATGCAATGCACATGATGACATGATGTGAGATGCATGAAAATGACAACAACACACGGAGACAAAAAACCGAACCCGAGGAAATAAAATAACTTAGCGCCGGAAACGGCAAGAGTTGGAGTACATATAAGGTAAATTACATCTGGGGTGTTACACCTAGGCGCAAGGGAGGCCCAAGGGGGGCGCACCAGCCCACCAGGGGCTGGTTCCCTTCCCACTTCAGCCCATGGGGCCCTCTGGGATAGGTGGCCCCACCCGGTGGAACCCCGGGACCCTTCCGGTGGTCCCGGTACAATATCGGTGACCCCCGAAACTTTCCCAGTGGCCGAAACTGGACTTCCTATATACAAATATTTACCTCCGGACCATTCCGGAACTCCTCGTGACGTCCGGGATCTCATCCGGGACTCCAAACAATTTTTGGGTTACCGCATACTAATATCTCTACAACCCTAGCGTCACCGAACCTTAAGTGTGTATACCCTACGGGTTCGGGAACCATGCAGACATGATCGAGACAACTCTCCGGCCAATAACCAACAGCGGGATCTGGATACCCATGTTGGCTCCCACATGTTCCACGATGATCTCATCGGATGAACCACGATGTCGAGGATTCAATCAATCCCGTATTCAATTCCCTTTGTCAATCGGTACGTTACTTGCTCGAGATTCGATCGTCGATATCCCAATACCTCGTTTAATCTCGTTACCGGCAAGTCACTTTACTCATTCTACAACACATCATCCCGTGACCAACCCTTAGTCACATTGAGCTCATTACGATGATGTCTTATCGAGTGGGCCAAGAGATACCTCTTTGTCATGCGGAGTGACAAATCCCAGTCTCGATTCATGCCAACCCAACAGACACTTTCGGAGATACCCGTAGTGCACCTTTATAGTCACCCAGTTACGTTGTGACGTTTGGCACACCCAAAGTATTCCTACAGTATCCGGGAGTTGCACAATCTCATGGTCTAAGGAAAGGATACTAGATATTAGAAAAGCTCTAGCAGACGAACTACACAATCTTGTGCTATGCTTAAGATTGGGTCTTGTCCATCACATCATTCTCCTAATGATGTGATCCCGTTATCAATGACATCTAATGTCCATAGTCAGGAAACCATGACTATCTATTGATCAACGAGCTAGTCAACTAGAGGCTCACTAGGGACATGTTGTGGTCTATGTATTCACACATGTATTACGATTTCCGGATAACACAATTATAGCATGAACAATAGACAATTATCATGAACAAGGAAATATAATAATAACCTTTTATTATTGCCTCTAGGGTATATTTCCAACAGATGCTTCATACAAATCAATGATGTCAGAATGACTAGTGGATGCAGCCACTAAAGTTTGTCTTCTCGGTTTCCAAGAGAAGGTCGTACCATTCAAGAAGACAAAATCAGTCTATGATGTGGGTTATGGGGATTTGACACATGCCCAACATCACTACATCCAACTATGGTCATTTCTTGATTTTTCTCATAGAACAAACCAAGATCTATGGTGCCCCAAAGATATCTTAAAAATACTCTTCACACCAACCTAATCCCATTTCATTGGCGATGCACTATATCTAGCAGATGAATTTACTACAAATAATATGCCAGGCCTGATACAGTTTGCTAGATACGTTGGTGCTTTGGTTGCATCAAGATATGGAAACTCAAATCCCAATGTCCTTTCATCATCACCCTTAGGTGTAAATGGGTCTAGACCACAGTTCTTTGGTGGATATTATTTATCCATGTTGAACTTTTCAACAATCTTATGGATAGATGCAAATTGATGAACAAATATTCCCGAAGGAATAAGATCAAGTTCCAAACTCAAGCAAAGTTTGGTCTCAAGCAAATCTTTCATCTCACACTCCGTCTTAAGATGATTTGCTTGTCTCGTATGTTTCCTGTGTGGTTCCAATAACATTCAGATCATCAACATACACATAAATGAGGCAAAATCCATCTTTAAATTTCTTGATGAAAACCTATGAGCAATCATCAATGTTTGAGTAATACTTCTAACAAAGGAAGTCACCCAATCGGTTCTACAACATCATTGCCGACTACTTCAAGCCATAAAATGACTTTTGAAGCTTTACGCAACACATGTTGTGATTAAACTCGAAATCTCCGTTCCCTTGGGGACTATCATATTGATATCTGAATCAAGTGCCTCATACAATTATGCAGTCATAACATCCATTAGTTTGATATACAAATTCATTATTCTCTGCCAGTGATATGAAATATTGGAACATTAATCCACCAATAACAGGAGAATAGGTTTCATCATAAATGATGTCAGGTCTCTGCGTGAACTCCTATGCTACAAGTCTCCCTTCATGTCTCACCACATCTTTATTTTCATTCTGATACGTCCATTTTGCATCATGATTTTATATCGATATTTGTTGCATTATGGGTTGTTATTACACATTATGTCACAATACTTATGCCTATTCTCTCTTATTTTACAAGGTTTGCACGAAGAGGGAGAATGCTGGCAGCAGGAATTCTGGGTTGGAAAAGGAGCAAATATTAGAGACCTATTTTGCACAACTCAAAAGTCCTGAAACTCCAGGGAAGTCAGTTTCGGAATATATATATAAAATATTGGGCGAAGAAGCACCAGAGGGGGGCCACCCACCATCCACGAGGGTGGAGGCGCGCCCTACCCCCTGGGTGCACCCCCCTAGCAGGCCTCCGGTGCCCATCTTTGGCTATATGAAATCTTTCGCCCTGAAAAAAAATCATAAGCAAGCTCTCGGGATGAAACTCCGCTGCCACGAGGCGGAACCTTCGCGGAACCAATCTAGGGCTCCGAGGGAGCTGCTCTGCCGGAGAAACATCCCTTCGGGAGGGGGAAACCATCACCATCGTCATCACCATCGATCCTCTCATCGGGAGGGGGTCAATCCCCATCAACATCTTCACCAGCACCATCTCATCTCAAACCCTAGTTCATCTCTTGTATCCGATCTTAGTCTCAAAATCTCAGATTGGTACCTGTGGGTTGCTAGTAGTGTTGATTACTCCTTCTAGTTGATGCTAGTTGGTTTATTTGGTGGAAGATCATATGTTCAGATCCTTTATGCATATTAATACCCCTCTGATTATGAACATGAATATGCTTTGTGAGTAGTTACGTTTGTTCCTGAGGACATGGGAGAAGTCTTGCTATAGGTAGTCATGTGAATTTGGTATTCGTTAGATATTTTGATGAGATGTATGTTGTCTTTCCTCTAGTGGTGTCATGTGAACGTCGACTACATGACACTTCACCACTGTTTGGGCCTAGGGGAAGGCATTGGGAAGTAATAAGTAGATGATGGGTTGCTAGAGTGACAGAAGCTTAAACCCTAGTTTATGTGTTGCTTCGTAAGGGGCTGATTTGGATCCATATGTTTTATGCTATGGTTAGGTTTACCTTAATACTTCTTTTGTAGTTGTGGATGCTTGCAAGAGGGGTTAATCATAAGTGGGATGCTTGTCCATGTAAGGACAGTACCCAAGCACCGGTCCACCCACATATCGAATTATCGAAGTACCGAACGTGAATCATATGAACGTGATGAAAACTAGCTTGACGATAATTCCCAGGTGTCCTCGGGAGCGCTTTCCTTTATATAAGAGTTTGTCCAGGCTTGTCCTTTGCTACAAAAAGGGTTAGCCATCTTGCTACACCTTATTTACTTTTATTACTTGTTACCCATTACAAATTACCTTATAACAAAACATATCTGTTACCGATAATTTCAATGCTTGCAGAGAATACCTTACTGAAAATTGCTTATCATTTCCTGCTGCTCTTGTTGGGTTCGACACTCTTACTTATCAAAATGACTACGATAGATCCCCTATACTTGTGGGTCATCAAGACTCTTTTCTGGTGCTGTTGCCGGGGAGTGAAGCGCCTTTGGTAGGTGGAATTTGGTAAGGATAAATTTATATAGTGTGCTGAAATTTACTGTCACTTGTTACTATGGAAAGTAATCCTTTGAGGGTCTTATTCGGGGTATCTTCACCCCGACCAGTAGAGCAAAGAGTTGCTCCTCAACCTACTGAACCTACTGAAAATGTTTATTTTGAAATTCCTACGGGGATGATAGAGAGACTGCTAGCTAATCCTTTTACAGGAGATGGAACATTACATCCCGATTTGCACCTAATCTATGTGGATGAAGTTTATGGATTATTTAAGCTTGTAGGTATGCCCGAGGATGTTATCAAGAAGAAGGTATTCCCTTTATCTTTGAAGGGAAATGCATTAACATGGTTTAGGCTATGTGATGATATTGTATCATGGAACTACAACCGATTGAAATTGGAATTTCATCAGAAGTTTTATCCTATGCATCTGGTTCATCGTGATCGTAATTATATATATAATTTTTGGCCTCGCGAAGGAGAAAGCATCACTCAAGCTTGGGGGAGGCTTAAGTCAATGTTACATTCATGCCCCAATCATGAGCTCTCAATAGAAATTATTATTCAAAAAAATTATGCTCGACTTTTTCTCAATAATTGCTCCATGCTCGATACTTCTTGTACTGGTTCTTTTATGATGAATACTATTGAATCCAAATGGGATTTACTAGAAAGAATTAAATGCAAATCTGAAGATTGGGAACTCGATGAAGGTAAGGATTCTGGTATAACACCTAAGTTTGATTGTGTTAAATCTTTTATGGATATAGATGTTTTTCATGAATTTAGCACCAAATATGGACTTGACTCTGAGATAGTAGCTTCTTTTTGTGAATCATTTGCTACTCATGTTGATATCCCTAAGGAGAAGTGGCTTAAATATCATCCTCCCATTGAAGTAAAAGTAGTTGAACATATTAAAGTTGAAGAAAAGACTATCACTTATAATGTTGACCCTATTGTTCCTACCGCTTATATTGAGAAACCACCTTTCCCTACTAGAATAAACGATCATGCTAAAGCTTCAAATGTGGTTTGTAAGAGTAATACTAGAACACCTACACCCTCTGAGCAAATTAAAGTTGAACCTAGTATTGCTATGGTTAAGGATCTCTTGGTCGATAAAATTGATGGGCATGTTATTTACTTTTGTGATGAAGCTCCTAGAATTGCTAGACCTGATACTAAAAATAAACATAGACCTATTGTAGGCATGCATGTTATTTCTGTTAAAATAGGAGATCATTGCTATCATGACTTATGTGATATGGGTGCTAGTGCGAGTGCTATACCTCATTCTTTATATGAAGAAATTATGCATGCTATTGCACCTACTGAGTTAGAAGGTAATGATGTTACAATTAAGCTTGCCAATAAAGATACTATTTCACAGGTTGGGATTGTTAGAGATGTTGAAGTCTTGTGTGGGAAAGTTAAATATCCTGCTGATTTTCTTGCTCTTGGTTCCCCACAAGATGACTTTTGTCCCATTATATTTGGTAGACCCTTCTTGAATACTATTAATGCTAAGATAGACTGCAAAAAGGATATTGTTTCTATTGGACTAGGGGATATGTCTCATGATTTTAATTTTTCTATTTGTAGATAATCCCATGATAAAGAATTGCCTAGTAAATATGAAATTATTGGTGTTGCTTCTATTGTCGTGCCTCCTAATGATCCTTTATTAAAATATTTGCTAGACCATGGAAATGCTATGTTTATGAATGAAAGAAGGGAGATAGATGAAGTATTCTTTAAACAGGGACCTATTTTGAAACACAACTTACCTGTTGAAATTCTAGGGGATCCTCCTCCACCCAAAGGTGATCCCGTGTTTGAGCTTAAACCATTGCCTGATACTCTTAAATATACTTATCTTGATGAAAAGAAGATATACATGTTATTATTAGTGCTAACCTTTCAGAGCACGAAGAAGAGAAATTATTGAAAACTCTGAAGAAGCACCGTGTTGCTATTGGATATACTCTTGATGATCTTAAGGGCATTAGTCCCACTCTATGCCAGCACAAAATAAAATTGGAGAAATACACTAAACCTGTCATTGATCACTAACGACGGTTAAATCCCAAGATGAAAAAAGTGGCAAGAAAGAAAATACTAAAGCTTCTTGATGCAGGTATAATTTATCCCGTTGCTGATAGTTACTGGGTAAGTCATGTCCATTGTGTCCCTAAGAAGGGAGGTATTACTGTTGTTCCTAATGATAAAGATGAATTGATCCCACAAAGAATTGTTACAGGTTATAGAATAGTAATTGATTTCCGCAAACTAAATAAAGCTACTAAAAAGGATCATTACCCTTTACCTTTCATTGATCAAATGCTAGAAAGATTATCCAAACATACACATTTTTGGTTTCTAGATGATTATTCGGGTTTCTCTCAAATACCTGTGTCAAAAGAGGATCAAGAAAATACCACCTTTACTTGTCCTTTCAGTACCTTTGCTTACAGACGTATGCCTTCTGGTCTATGTAATGCACCTTCTACCTTTCAAAGATGCTATATTCTCTGAATTTTGTGAATAGATTGTTGAGGTTTTCATGGATGATTTCTCCGTATATGGAACTTCTTTTGATGATTGCTTAAGCAACCTTGATCGAGTTTTGCAGAGATGTGAAGAAACTAATCTTGTCTTGAATTGGGAGAAGTGCCACTTTATGGTTAATGAAGGTATTGTCTTGGGGCATAAAATTTCTGAAAGAGGTTTTGAAGTTGATAAAGCTAAAGTTGATGCTATTGAAAAGATGTCGTGTCCAAAGGACATTAAAGGTATAAGAAGTTTCCTTGGTCATGCTGGTTTTTATAGGAGGTTCATTAAAGACTTCTCAAAAATTTCTAGGCCTCTGACTAATCTCTTACAAAAAGATGTTCCTTTTGTCTTTGATGATGATTGCATAGAAGCATTTGAAATACTTAAGAAAGCTTTGATTTCTGCACCCATTGTTCAGCCACCTGATTGAAATTTACCCTTTGAAATTATGTGTGATGCTAGTGATTGTGTTGTAGGTGCTGTTCTAGGACAAAGAGTTGATAAGAAATTAAATGTCATCCAATATGCTAGTAAAACTCTAGACAGTGCCCAGAGAAATTATGCTACTACTGAAAAAGAATTTTTAGCAGTTGTATTTGCTTGCGATAAGTTCATACCTTATATTGTTGATTCTAAAGTAACTGTTCACACTGATCATGCTGCTATTAAATATCTTGTGGAAAAGAAAGATGCTAAACCTAGACTTATTAGATGGGTTCTCCTACTACAAGAATTTGATTTGCATATTATTGATAGAAAGGGACCTGAGAACCCCATTGCAGACAACTTGTCTAGGTTAGAGAATGTTCTTGATGACCCACTACCTATAGATGATAGCTTTCCTGATGAACAATTAGTTGTCATAAATGCTTCTCGTACTGCTCCATGGTATGTTGATTATGCTAATTATATTGTTGCTAAATTTATACCATCTAGTTTCACATACACTACAAAAAAAACACTTCCGCGATGATACGTGTTTGTCACAGTAGGTCGCTTTTTTTTGTCATGCATGTACATCCATGACAAATTTATGATAGAATCAGGATAGTCATACCTGTGCTGTCGTAGAAGTGTTCCATGACATTACCAAAATTATCATCACGGAAGTGTCCATTTCCATGACGATAAATCGCGCGTCACAGAAGTGCTTTCGTCAAGGGTGACCGACATGTGGCATCCACCATAACGGAACGCCGTTAAGCTATCGGGTCGGGTTTTGGATCCGATAACCCGTTAACAGCCCCGACCAATGGGAAATTCCCATGTGTAAAATTCTTATTGGCCGGACGAAACACGTGTCAACTCGTCAGTGGGTCAGATAGGCGCCTATGATACGTCGACACATGGCATGGACCAATAGAGGCCCATTCCTGTGTAAAGGTTAGCCCGTTTGACTTGGTCAAAAGCTGGCGGGCCGGCCCATGGAAAGCCTGTTAACGGCTGTTCGAATATAGCCCATTTACAGACCGCTAACCCAAGGCCCATTACGCCCTATCCGAATTAGGCCCAGTAGCATCATCTGGGCCATCCAATATGATTCCAGCCTATTTTCACTTCTGGCCCATGTATGGCCCATGACATCTTTCGGCCCATATGAGGCCCTATGTAACTCTTGGCCTGTTAACGGCCCGTGGTGAAACTGGCCCGTAATGAACAGTGTATCACTTTACACCCGTTAACGACCCGTGGTGAAACTGGCCCGTGATGAACAGTGTATCACTTTATACCCATTAACGGCCCGTTATATCATTGGGCCGTTTCCAGCCCATGTTATCTTCCGGCCTTCTTCAGAGCCCATTTATTCTTGGGCTCATTTCCAGCATTCGTTTACTTACAACCCGTTACTGTCATTTTCTGCTTGTGGGCCAAATTCAGCCCGTGGTTACAGTCGGCCCGTTTGTGGTCCGTTAATATGTTGGGACGTTTTCATAGCGTCATCAAATACGGCCTATTAACGACGGCCCGTTATGGTCGGCCCATGAACAGACGATTCCAACTCTAGCCCATTTATGGCCAGAATGCGGTCTGTTCGGCCCATGTTTGGCCAATCGATCATATGGCCCATATAAGGCCCATCGATGATATGGCCCGTAGAAGGCCCATTGATGATACGGCCCGTAGAAGGCCCATTGTTTCTACGGCCTGTAGAAGGCCCACTGCTTCTACGGCCCGTAGAAGGCCCACTGTTTATACGGCCCGTAGAAGGCCCATAGTTTCTACGGCCCGTAGGAGGCCCGGTGTCACTATAGTAAATATTAGCCCATGGTTATTGTGGCCTAGTTTTAAAAAATAGGTTATTGCAGCCACTAGCAAACCGCAGAAAAAGAACTGCACTGACTACAAGCAAACAAATAAACAAGACAACAAGGAAATAAATAAGCAAGCAACTTACACTAGGCTATCACGGCCATTACACATATTACATCCACTGGGCATCAAAGTTCGCCACCAGTGCAAATATAGGGAACACAGCAGCATATAAACGCCGCAGCAAAACAAGTCCAGAACTGAAACCACTTCAGAAGAGCTCAAGAAACAATATCCTGGGTACCCATAATGCTGGAAAGATGCTTAGCAAGCTTATTAAATTTCTCTTGTTTCGCGCTTAAGTCCTCCAACGCTTGCTGTTGCACCAGAAAGTATGCACCTGAGTTCTGCAGGGACTTCCTTAGTCCTTCGGCTTCCTGTCGCATAACATCTGATCGATGTCTTTCAACTTGAAGTTGAGACTCAAGAAGCCGAACTGATTCAGGCAACGAGTTCGAAGAGCTGGTGCCAGCAGCGGTAGCCAGTAACTCGAACACTACATCAAGACAGGACTTTGGGGTTGTCTCAGTGTCTTCAGTATAGTTTTTATCAGCTTTCTTGGAGACCAACAGGGATGTCTCACTATCTTGAACCTTATCTGGATTGCTTCCTTTACCATTGCATAACAGGGTACTCTTCTCCAATATTTTATCCGCGTTCTAAAAGAGAAACAAACAAACACATCTCAGGTTTACCAGTTCGGTAGTAAGGTGGACATGATAACAACATGAAACAAACATATATCTATGTAGTATGGTCATTGTATGGCCTATATCATTCTAGTTTATGTTGCCAAATCAAGATAGATACAGTTCGAATCATATCTATTTAAGACAAAGCAGCATAGACAGAATATAAGTGTGGGAAACTACACAGCAATAACAACACTTGTAATGTGCATGTCATGAGAACATAACTGTTTATTCAATTGAAACTGAAATCAACATAGAGCAAGTTACAACAGCAAACAGCCAAACACGTTGAAGAAACAGGTTTAAAACATACCTGTTGCGCCATTGGAGTTTCAATTGCATCCTTCAAATTTGAAATTAGTTAGTATAAGTAAATACAGTGATGCTAGAGCAAAGTAGTATGAACCATAGCTATGGAACCTGACCCGAGAACAATTCTTCTTCTGCTTTAAGCGTTGACTTCGGGTTTGGAGTGGTGGTCCTCGTGATTTGGGCACTGTAGTTGCCTTACTAACTGCTCGTGTTTGGGTGCTCTGTGGTGGAGACGGTGCTGTGTCAATGGGAACTGGGTGTCTATCTGTTGGGGTTGGGGTTAGAAGGGGTGTAGCTGGTTCTCTGTCCAACTGGGTAGGGGTACAATCTGCATGAGTGTGGGTTATGTGTGGTGGGGCTGGTTCTTGGGCAAGTACAACCGTGGTTCTACCTGCATCGACAGGTAGCACGATCTTTTCTGAAGACCGTGTTTTTACTCCCACAGATACTGCCATCACTCCCTCCAATTGAAATGGCTGATAAACAAGAAAAGTAATTGAATGTACAGACATTGTAAGATAGACAGGTGCAATGGATAGTAGGGAAGAAAACAGGGCATGAAATAGTTCACATTTATGTTGTCTAAGCAAACAGAATAGCAGGACATAATTTCACATATATGATGGCTAATTAAACAGGATAGCATGACACAATTTCACATGTATGATGGCTAACTAAACAGGATAGAATGACATACATCAAAATATGATGACTATGTAAACAGGATGACATGATATAACTATACGATGTGTCTATTAAAGTGGTTGGCATGCCATAAATCACAAACATGCCGTCGATGGAAACATGATGGCATGATATAATTCACGGATAGAATGACATAATTTAAATATGATGACTATGTAAACAGGATGAGATGATATAACTATATTATGTCTTTAGAAAATGGGCTGGCATGCCATAATTCAGATACATGATGTCTATGTAAACATCATAGCATGACATAATTCAAATATATGATTTATATACTAAGGAAGTGAGCAGAGGGCAATCGCATATATGATGTGTCAACTAAGGAGATGGCATTCAATATTGTGTATATGATGTAAAAACTAAGCATTGCAATACAACATATGCATTATATGAGTAATATAACATTGCCAAGTTTGAGCATACACCTCAGGGGGATAATAGGACTGGTCATCTGCCTCTGAATCCTCCTCTGAAGAGCTATCTGTAACCAGCAAGATATCTGCTTCAGCAGGTAGCATTGTCTGCTCTGAAGACCTTGTTTTCACTCCAGATTTCTCCATCACCAATTCAAATGGATGATGCACAGGAAGAGCAGTTGAATATACAAACATTGTCGACAAAAGCAATGAGAAATACAAAAAAAGGACGGCATGATATAATTCACATATATGACGCTTGCCTAAACAGCATGGCATTGCATAATTCACATACATAATGCCTTGCAACAAGATAACATGGCATAATTCACATATATAATGTCTTGCAACAAGATGGCATTGCATAATTCACATATATGGTAATTAGACACTAAACAGGTGGCATTCACACAAAGCATGTTTAAACTAAGCAAATGACATAGCAATGCAAGGTACCATACGCACGGTATGAGCAACATAACCCTGCCAAGTTAGGGCATGCACCTCGGGGGGGAAATATGACTGGTCATCTGTCTCTCGATCCTCCTCTAAGGAGCTATCGGTAACCAGCAAGACATGCGCTTCGTCAGATAGCACTGTCTGCTCTGAAGACCTTGTTTCCACTCCAGATTTTTCCATGACCGTGCCAAATGGCTGATGCACAGGAAGAGTAATTGAATGTACTAAAATTGTTGACAAATTTAACACGTAATAAAAAATGATGGCATGATATAATTCACATATAAGATGACTGGCTAACCAGGGTGGCATTGCAAAATTCACATATATGATGCCTGGTTAGACAAGATGGCATTGCATGATTCACATATACGATAAAGAAACTAAACAGATGGCATTTTTTTTTGCGCATAAACTAAACAGATGGCATTGAAACAAAGCATGTCTAAACTAAGCAGATGACATCTTTAATGTATACAGTAAGCAATGCAAGGCACCATATGCATGATATTACCAACATCAGCATGCCAAGTTAGAGCGAAGACCTCACGGGGTAAATAGGAGTGGTCTTATCCTTCTGAATCCCCCTCATAACAGTTATCTTCCTCTTGATTACGATCCGAAATGGGTGGAGGGGGGCTGCCTTTGCGCCCACCATGGAACAACGTCTGCATGAAATTTTATTGCCACGCAAGGCTCATCTCTTTTGCTCTACATGATCAGTTCCATTGTGTACATTAACTGACATGCATAGGAATAAAACATAGTGAGATTATGTAAGGAGTGCATGCACAAATCCAGAGTGATGGTAGCAAACAGTGGATAGACCCAAAACCAATGATAGCAGGTAGATAATAGCTTTAGTTAAAAAATACAGATAATGGCTCCTTTAATGTTTGTTTGCACCCAACATGAAACTCATAGTAGACACTGGAGATTAACCAGATAGTAGATAGATAGTACTGATTGCTGCCCCAATATGTACCCCACAACCATTTAAAAACTCAAGTTTCAGCATTAGTTTGGAACTGACTCGGAGTCTAATAGGCGAACACGACAATAATGTAGCATGTCATCATATTAAGCGACGCATAACGTAAGCAGACACGGAAGAGTGCGACCTCTCTTGCGGACCCGTGTAGTCCCCAAGGTCATCTGCTCAGTTGATGATGGTAATGCAGTTGCCGTGGCTGCCGGCGGCGGGGAAGAAGATCTGAGGCGGCAAAAGACAGTCTAGAGAGCGGATCCCTGCTGTGGTGAACCCTTCCGTCGTTGGAGCAGCTGAGCTGGGGTGGAACACAGCGCCGCAGGAGCAGGAAAAACCACACAAGGTTTTCTTTGACACATATCTGTACCAGAAATAATTGAGTAAGGGCTTGTTTGAATTTGAGGATTCTAACAATGCAGTGATAGGAAATAGACAGGAATAGGATAGGAATGCACATGCAAAACAGAGAATTTAAAAACACAGGATTTCTGCCAATCTGGGTGTTTGATTCACAACAATTGGAAGATCACATGATGCAAAAAAGCATGGTGAGATTAAGTCAAACCACAAGAAAATGTACGGTTATAATGCTATTACTAGATCATCGATGGCGCGCGTTGCTGCGCCCGTCTTTCAGCAATAGTAAATATTAGGGGTTGATGCAATAATGTGGAAGTATTTTATCCAAATGTCAAAAATTAGTACTCTAGTATCCAATTATGTGTATATACTTTTGCATAATTTCATTTTAACAAAACATATTGGAGGCAATCATTTTAATATTAGGGACTTAGTCGAATGCCAAGCGCCTTGCCACATTCAGGAGGAATGTGACATGAAAGCGAAAAAAACTATATCGTTGATCAATGAGTTTAAAAGTACATGCGTTAAATGTTGCAGGGACAATCTTCAGTACGATTGTCTATTCTTATATAATATTTTTTTGCAGGTGATATTCTCATATAACTTTGCATGCTAAGGCAGAAATGTTGTGGGTGATACATTTTAGTTTGATATGGTGTATCAAAATGTGATGGCAAATATTGATATTTATATAAGAAACCAGAGCCATGTACATGGGTAAGTATTGACTGAAGGGATATCATGAATGTATATTTGACACACCAATGTTTTCCCTAAATCTTGCTAGTCTACGAAAATATGTGTCTCAATACAATACAGAGCCTAAATGTCCTTTGGGAGCGTTTGACTAAACTAATGTAGGAAATATTTCATAGGCAGAAAACCAATTTAATACGCAGCACATCAGCAGGATATAATTCTTGCAACAAACGTTTTACTATTCTTTTGCATAATCCCCTGATTACGTGTCTTGCTAACAATATTTCTGTTGGCATGTGCCTGTAACAGATCTGATCTCCGCGCATGCCAAAAGGCATGAGCACCCCGAGAAAAATGCTGCAAAATATGAATGTAAAAACATCAATTAATCATGCAAAATAAGCTGATATTCCTAATAAGATCATGGTGCCCTCTCAAAGTTAAAATTAAAATGACTAAATGAAAATGGACAAATGAGACCTGAAACTTCTAAGTTATCACCCTCTAACAAGTTCAGGAGTACAACATAATTCGGTAATAATCAGAGCAATTTTGACATTGTTCTTTACTCCAATTTCAACACTGCCAATGGCTCAATGCATTACATATAGAAGACTTCAGTGGGCTGAATCAGAAAGGCTAGTGAATATCGGTACTTTCACTACACAGCAATCAAAGTATTCGGGATTCAGTATCTATTCTTATAGAAAAACTACATTTCTGAGAGGAAAAACCCTGCTGAAGACTGGCTTTCAGAGTAGTCCTTACCAAGAACACCAGCCATCTCGCCTTCAATCTAGCAGAATTGGCTTGGTTGCGGAGGAAAAAACAATATGCCAGTGAGGGCGGAAAATGCCATCCATCGCCTTTTCTGACGTATTGTCGCTATAACGCACATGCAAACCACTATAGGGCCGACCCATGTAGCTGTTGTTTTCCTTTTTGTGTGAATTAAAATATTCTCTATTGTGTTAAACTCAAATGTAGCATGCCTCAAAATAAAATCTCTGGTACAATAAACCTTCGGGAGGTAATTTTTTAAGCATCCAAAAATACCCGGAGAAAAATAATGTGGGCATGCAATAACATGGATCATGGAACAAAATTACAAATCTTCATAAATTCTAGTACAATATTAACACATGATTTAAAGAGTTAGTATTGCTCCACGTACCTAACAAAGTTAATTATATTTTCTTGTTTAGCTTCCTGCTAGTAAAATTATAATCGTATATTGGCAGACTGCTCAAGTGCTCAACTATATGGTAACAAATTGATTGACCATTGAGAAATCCAGACATATAGAAACTTCAGTACTCAGTGGTTGGAGAAGTCAAAGGTTTCTTATGTACAAATAAAAATGGAGAAGCCAAAGATTTATTATGTTAACAAATAAAAATGTATGATTAGCTGTGAACTGATACAAAATTATATCCAGAACAAGTAGGCATTGCTATTTCTTTGCAATATATATCAAATCACACTTCATAATATATGTAGGTGCCAGCATATATTTAAAACTCAACGTCAAATGGTAAAATAGGCAGGAACCTAGGAATAGTCAAGACAACATGCGTATTTCCAAAGCCAAGGTTCATAGATTTTGAGAAGAGCTAATCACAAATCTATAACCTGCACCATCTCAACACTATTCGAATAATATTCAGGACTCCATGGAGGGAAAAGGAAAAGGGACTGACACAAAATACATAACAGCAAGGAAATTTAATGGTGGCTAGTGAATCACGTAAAACTATAGGTTCTATTTCTGTTAAATTTCTTGTAGCGACAAGAGGAACAGAATAAAAATAAGCTTTTATATGCAACAGGAAGGCTTAGCGATCAACAACCTGAGAAATAAATCTTACATGTACTTGAGGTGAGGTTCTTGAGATAACAAACTGAATTAAGGTGCTGCTACCTAGATGCCTTTCTCACCAAGTTAATTGGTCCAGAAATTGAATTGTTCTGCCATAGCATGTTCATGAACAACAAACACAATCACTTCAATTAATTACTATCAAGACATTAGCGGCAGCTCGCCCAGACTCACCACCTCGCATATGAAATTGGCCGCCACTGCCTCCTTGTCGTTCTCTTGTGGTCAGAAGTTCTGCATGATACAGAGAGAAGTGGCAAAGAAATGGAAGATCAACAAGAATTCAGCTTTGGAGATCCATGACTGATCTAGGAGGTATCGCAGGAGTAGTGGAGACATCGAACACGACGACGGAAGACCGGGTGATCAGGAGGGTGATGACATATAAATAGGAGTAGGAGGGAGGCATAGGAGTGGTGCACCTCCACTACCATTAACGGCAGCTTACCTCGTTAATTTGACGGTGCACTTCCGATCGAAGCACCAGAACGATCGGGAAAGAAATGTCCAATATGTGAAACTGAATCTGCATGGTATATGAAAAATAGTTACTTGCTGACCTGAAAATCTGTTTTGTGAAGTAGGAACTCAACCACAAGAGTACCTTGTACCGAAAAAATATGTCTGAAATGAAAGGGCAACGGAAACATAGATGCTCGCTGGTCAGTGGTCACCACTCACCAGGGAATGAACGGAGCGCGGACACACGACAACTGCAAAAATTGATAGAACTAGAGGGATAATCCTAACGCTTTGTTGCTATTAAATTCAGAATCAGTGTTAGCAGCCTCCGTCATGAACTGAATCAGGTGGGTAGGATTGAATTTCACGAGATACCTTAGTCGTTGGCCTTCACTCTACAGACGGCTGTTAAATGCATCGATGGCAGGGACATCGAACTGCAATCAGGACGCGAGAGTTATTCATCGCCCCTTGTCTCTCCTGACCGTCAACCTTCACGGACGTCTTTATGAAGGGGCGACCGCCACCGCCTCCGGGGTTGCAAGTGTAGCACTTCTCCTTCGAATTTCCTTGCGCATCGGTGACATCTCGCAAAAGTGGCGGCACACAAAGGATTCACCCTCGGTCACAAGAGGAGAAGGATTGGGAGGGTCGTGGTTTGGGGATGAGTGGAAACGACGGCTGAAAGGGTAGCAGCGTTCCAGACGAAAGGAGATCGGGGGAGGCGGCGTACCGCGTAACGCGTACCTAGGTTTACCCGCATCGCCGCGCTCCATACCTTTTTCTCCGGAGCATTCGCTCTGTGCGGGGAAGCCAGGGAGGTTGCTAAAGGCCCATTAGGCCCATATTAACCTGGAACGCCCAAAAAAGTTACCGGAGCAGCGGCCCGACATGGTTAGCGATTGTTATTAGCGAAGGAGCCAGATTATGAGTGATTCATTGCAAATCTGATGGCTGGAAATGCTAAAAAGTGTCGATCCGACGGCTGGGAGCGCTGATGGCCTGAGAGGGCTGGGAGGATGCTCAGTTTTAATGTATTTAAATGCTACTATCTCTTAGTTTTGTGCTTGATGAATAGGAATATGAAAAGGAGGAGAAGTGGAAATTAGAATTCCTATGGTTTTTCTTTCAAGGAGACACTAAAGGAACAAATCCTACAGTTTTCCTTTGCTCCATTCCTTTGCACCAAATTCATGAAAAGTAGTACCATAGGAAACTTTTCAATTCCAATGTTTTTCATTCACTTTTCCTTTCAAGCACTGGTGATTCTAGTAGGCAGGCTTGAGCAAGGAAAATCCTACACTCAAAAAATGTTTTTGTGCTACTTCTATTACTTTGGACCCAGGCCACTGCCATACTAGCTCAACTCCCAGGCCCATCGACAAATGCACAGCTGAAACGCGCAGAGATAAATAATGATGGCGTTCAAGAGAGTCCATCACGAATAGCTAAGTTGCCTGGTACCTCACTGCTTGTCATATAGTAGGATAAAATAATCGTATTTCCCGTTACTACAAGTGCTCAGTGGACAATATATATAACTTGTAGAGTAAAAAAGAGATGCAACAAGTGTAGAACCTCTTTGGCGAAGCCATGTCGATCTCAGCATGATTGGGTTGGCCGGTGAGGATGCTCCGGCTGACTTGGCTATCGGAGGAGGGGAAGAAGATCTTAGGCGTCTGGAGATGGAGCCCGAGGTACTGCTCCGCTGTGATGGAGGGTTTCATCGTTGGAGCAGCTCCGGTGAGTTGTACGACACCGAGGCTGAAGCAGGACAAGAGAGACAACGAACAACGTTAACCTAAGTGGAATTCTAATAGCATCTCCAATACATGACGTAAAATACATAACCACAAAGTGCTAGATGTAAAATACATCAGCCGCTCATCTCTGAACTTAACTGTCGAAACTGAACTTAACTGTCGAAACTGAACTTAACTATCGAAACTGAACTTAACTGTCGAAACTGAATTTTGTTGTCGAAACTGAATTTTGCTGTCGAAACTGAACGCACTAGCAAGGTGAGGCTACACGTCGGCCGACTAACTTTTTCATCTCTGGTCAGTCGATTTTGCAGCAGTTGGACACGAAATCAAGGGCATGCGGTTCATCTTCAACCTCCACCCCCTGAGCCGGCCAAACAGCAGCCCCCCGCCGCCCACGGCCGGCGGTGCGCCGCCCCGCTCGCCCTGAAAACACTCCCCACCGCCGGTCCGCCACCGCCCCGGCCATCCCTCTCGGCCACCCTATGCCGAGCTTTTTCTCTGGCGATCCCCACGCCACCGCCCCGCCACCGCCGGCGACCACTGCCCCCATCCTGAACCCTAAGATAGATAGTGGGGTATCTCTCCGGCGAGCCCCCCTCCCCGTTGCGGCTGGTTCTTCCTTCACCTCGGCGAGCCCCCCCGCACCACCACCTGAAAATCGACTGACCCAAAAGTCAATTCAGTCGACTGAAGTGTAGCTAAATTGGAGCAGCATCGCAAGCAAGAGCAAGAGTGAGAGCAGCAGCGCGAGCAAGAGCAATAGCAACAGCAGACCAGGCAGGGGACTGAGAGCAAGAGCAGAGCAGCAGCGCGAGTGAGAGCTAAAGCAGCAGCAGGTCCTACTGATGTGGACGTCGCCGCCGAGGGAATGATGCCGTGGAGGAAGTGGCCGGCGACGCCGCCGTGGATGGAGCCGCGCCGTGTCGGCTCAGGACCGAGCGCCGGCAGCACCGTGAGATCGAATCAAGAAGAAAATGTGGCGATTAGTGTACAACCTCTTTGGTGGCGCCGATTAGGCCGCAGCTTCATCCGAGGAAATGGTGATGATGATGCTCTTCCGGTGGTGCAGGTGAAGACGGCGGCGTGGGAATGGAGGTGGCCTGAAAGACGAGGGGAACATCGAGGAAGCTCCTTGGAGGTGGAGGACGGGGTGGCTGAACCGGCACGACGATGAGATCGACGACGGATCCTCATCCGGTACAGTGGATGAGGGACATCGAGGTGTCGCTGTGGATGATGTCATCGGGGAAGAGGCTCCGGCTGGGTGGCGGACGGAGCAGGGTGTGGGGTTTCGTCGCGGGTTTTCGCGGCCTCGGTGTACAAATGGGTGGGCGGATGGGATGGCAGTGGGGAACCATGGCATAGAGACGCGCTTGTCCGAAATGTGGGGTAAGTTACGAAAGTACCCCCACCGATTTGAGGCGGTTCTTTCGGTTCAGGGGTACCACGGGCATTTCGCATGTCTGGATTTCACAGGAGGTGGGAGTTTTCGCATGCGTTGTAATTTCGGAATAGCAAGGGGCGGGTTGACATGGGGGGAGTTGTCGGAGCACAACGAGACAAAGATATATCTTAAATATTTTGGGCTAACAAGGCGCGGGTTGAAGAGGAGGGAGTTTCGCAGCATGATAGACAGAGACGCTAGCTTGAATTTTCGGCATAACAAGGCGCGACTTGAAATTTCGGAAGCACAAGCTTAACGTGTACCCCCCAAAAAAGACAATTTGCACCTCAACACGCACAACACACACACAAACACCATTTAGACTAGAGTAAGGTACACGTGCATTGCACGCATGAGATTTGGCAACCAAATTATGAATAAATACCACATTATAGCATGCAAGCTTTGAGTCATATATGCATGATGTAGATGTTCGTTTAATTCTTATAGTTCATTTCATTCAAAATCATCTAGTTTTTATAAGAAAGCTAATCTATTTTAAGATTCATGGAATTGTGCGTCGTAAGACATAAAGTAAAAACAAATAATGGCAAATCATGTAGAAAAACATTTGGGCAATTCTGATACGGAAGATTCTAGAACAAATAAGAAGTGCTTGTGTTTTGATGTTTATGCATTATGCTTAAGTTCAACCATGGAGTCTTCTAGATTATACATGTGGCGAAATCTGGTGAAATCTAGATGGTATCCAACGGCCAGTAGTGCTCAAATTTGCCATCTTCGGACCATCGGATTCGCCTCATCCAACGACTATCTTTCAAAGTTAAAGTTACCCGTACATAATATAAAAAAATATAATATATATAGGGGTATAGATATAGATATGTGCTGCAAAAGCCGCCCATCATCTCCAATTAGAATAGTATGTCCATGCACGGATGCGATGTGGCCAAATGATGTGTGCCATCGGTATCTCAAATTCAAATCAGTCTGACCTTGTTCAATGTGTATACATTACAACATGCTCGTTTCCAAACCACACCGCGCAGATCTCCGTTATATTCATGCATGCATGGGTTTCAAACATCAGGATCTCTTATTCAAATAATTGAATTCAAATTTACATTGATTGTGACCTCACCTATTCAGCTATTCTTTTACACCCACACAGTAGTCTTCTCTTTATAATTGTACCACTAACTTTCTCTCGTGCATGCATGCACACACACTACCAGTCGACATTATCCATCGCACGCATTCAATCTTTTTCTTCAGGTCGGTCTCCCATGAAGGCACACACCAACACACATCCCCCTCTCCATCATATCGGGCATTCTTTATCTCTCACGCGTGCATGCGCAACGATCGATGTTCCTCTATGTATGTGTGTATATAGCTAGGTCTTTCATAGTTTTCCACACAAATCGATCAATCGATATATCCAGTGAGGTCTCACCCTCTTTCCCACGTCCACATCGATCAATCTATATCTCTCTATATAGGATTAACATATATAGCTAATACACCCACATTAATTATTTATCCAACATCCCCCTCTCATCATCCATGCCTTCCTCTTCATCTCTCAGACGCGTGCACAATGGCGGAGACAGGGGCAGTAAGGGCCCTGCCCCCTCCCCCCTAACATCACTATATATCAAGGCCAATATGAATGTGATCATTAGACAATTGCTGCTAAAAATGGTTTAAGTTCATGAATTGAACCTCCTCGTAAAGGATTAGCAATGCTTGGCCCCCTAGCTCATTTATTTTTCATGGCTCCGCCACTGCGCGCATCAGCGCACGTGTTCGCCCCCTCTCTCTAAATATCGATCTCCACTTGTGCATTCCTTCATAGTCTCCCTCCACTCGGCCCCTCGCACCATCTTCTAGCCCACCCACCGGATTTTGCCACATGTACAATCTAGCAGACTCCATGGTTGAACTTAAGCATAATGCACAAACCTCAAAACAACAGTGGTTCTCTTTTGTTCTAGATTCTTCCGTATCATAACTCCTCAAACTTTTTTTCTAGTTGAATTGCCATTATTTGTTTTTGCTTTATGCTTTACAACGCACAATTCCATGAATCATAAAATATATTAAGGGCTTCTTTGATTCAAAGGATTCTCAAAGGAATTTTGGAGGGTTCTAATCATTAGGAATTTTTCCTATCATGGTTGTTTTATTCGTAGGATTGTAAACCATAGGAATTTTTCCATATGATTCATTTGCACTAGATTTCATAGGAAACATCCCATCCACTCAAACCTCTTTGAAAGAATTCTGTGTTTTTTCTATGCACAATCAAACACTCGTACAATCCTGTAGGATTCAAGACGACATTCCACTATAATCCCATGTTTTTCCTATTCCCGCGTTCTTAGCTTTTTTATAAAAACTAATTGATTTTGAATGAGATGAACTATAAGAATTAAACAAAGGGCTACATCAGGCATATATGACTCAGAGCTTACATGCTATAGTGTGGTATTTATTCATAATTTGGTTGCAAAATCTGATGCGTGCAATGTACGTGTACCTTACTAGTATTTCGAATTTGTGCAAAACACGTAAACTAGAATACCAATGGCACGCTACACAGTGTCTCTCTTACAGTTCATGAAGCCACGTGGCACATGTGTAGGCGTTGTCGCGACCTCCTTGCGTGGATTGATCACAATGACGTGCTGCTGGTTCCAGAAGAATGTACTCGTCCTCCCTGAGCCATACTAGCGGTACATGCACGAAGCGAAGATGTGCACGCACGCCATGCACGCACTCATTCCTCGCACGCACACGCGGGTACACGGGCGGACGCAATTTTGTACCAAGATCCACCCCATGTGATAATTTGATGCGTGTAAAGTCGTTCACTTCATTGATGGTCGATTAATATAGCACACGCAAATTGAGTGGACGTGAGGGTGGAAGAAAGACATTATTACTCCACTACGCGCATGCGAGTAATTAAATCGTGGGTTGCTAGTAGTACTTCCATTGGTCTCCTTCGTATTTTGTGCCAATTTTTGACAGTAACATACTACTCAATATTTACGTATTTGAGCAGTGTAGTACTTGAAATTTATGTTCCGCTAAACTCATCAGGAGCCGTTTTGGGCCTCGAAACCAAAACCATCAATTAATCTTTACCTTGTTCCCATCACATTCGAAAGCCTGCTCACACCTACTAGTAGTACATACCAAACCTGAACGTTTTCCCACTATGCAGGTATTAGTACTAGTGCTAGTACTTAGGTTATAAAAAGGGGAACTACCTAACCGAAAATCACTCTACCTTTCCTCCTCATAAGTGCTTCTTCTTCGTCCATCATTGCCTGGCCGGTGAGCGGAGCTCTAGGTCGAGAACTACTCGTAACAAGGGAGCGGCAACCAAGGTTGCGAAAAAAAAGAGAGGGCTCGCCGCCACACAGAGACCTCGAAAGATCTCTCACGGGCAGGCGATGGCTCCCAGGAGCGCCCTAGACGCGGAGGCGAACATGCCGAGCTGGCGAAGCTGGAGTCGTTATCCCTCGATGGCATGGCCGATCAGCTCAATAAGCAGAAGGAGTTCATCCAAGGCTTGATGGAGTTGCTGAAGGAGAGCCTCGACGACATGACCGCTGAACTCCATCAGCAGGGGGAGTTGACCGCCGGCTTGGTGATGCTGCTGAAGAAGAGCATTGCCTCGGAGAAGAAGGCGACCGGCGAAATCCTGCGACTTTGGGAGGACAATGCGAAGCTCTTCCACGAGATCGACCTGTTGAAGGAGAAGAACGCCGGCTGGAAGAAGCTGCATGAGAATAGTAGTTCCTCGATGAAGATGCTGCAGGCCCTCGCCATGGAACAGAAGGAAGAGTTGGCGAAGCTCCGCATCGAGCACCCGGCTGCTTTCAAGGTACGTAATATGGCCATGGAATAGACGATGAAGGCTCGCGTCGAGAAATGTCGCGTCATGGACACAATGATGAAGATGGCGGAGGAGACGTGCAAGGAGATGGAGGTCGTGCAGGCGATGAAGACGCAGTTACGACTCCGCGGTGAATTAGATCATTTGGGGTGATAATCTTCCTTCTTCTTTTGCTCCTGTGTTTCATCTTTTGCTTCGGGTGTTTCGCCGCACGTGTCATGTTCTCTGCGAGGCATGAATAGAATAATGTTTTTTTGAGGGAATGAATAGAACAATGCTAACAATGAGATGACTAGCAAATTAGATCATTTTTTATCGCCATATGGCATTGGGCTGCCGTGTTTCGTGCTCCTCCGTCGCAGTACTACTCCAGTGGAAAACTTGAGTATACCGCACGGTTCTTTGCTCCTCCTCGATCAGGTCATCGACGCATTTATACAAGCAGTAAAATCACAAGGCCCCGCCTTCCAGCAGTAATGAGACGTGAAATCTCAAAGGCCCTCGCCTCTCGTGAAACAGACCATGCTAGACTGCCCCGCCCTCTAGCCTTTTAAAAAATGTATACTTTTGTACAACAGTAGTATCGATGGATTGCGCCATGGAGCAAAACTTGAAATTAAAAAAAGTGGTACATATAGAGAGCGCTCGTCGCCAAATTATGCATATAGTACTATTAAAAAGGCTAGTCACAATAATGGTGTCCAGCACAACCGACCCCTCAAATAAAACTAAGAGGGTGCTTGGATACGTTTTAGTCCCATGACTAAAAGTAGTGGGACTAAAACATGCTAGCCTCACCCATGCTTGGATCCAATACTAAAAAGGCTAAAATCAAGTTAATGAGCATTTATTATCCTCCAAACCCTCCAATCCAGAACTCGCCTGTGTTAAAGGAGAGGAGTTAAATGAGTAGAGAGAGGACTCATCCTGTCGGAGAAAATGGCCACGGGTAGCCTAGCCGGCTCCCCCTGGCCCTTCTGAAAAAATTACGAGCCGATCCGGCCCTCAAGAATCCAAGATGTGGGGCCGCCTTCCCCTTGCCGGCTGTCTCCCAGGCCGGCTATCAGAAGGCGACCCGACTTTAGCCCTCATGAAGAAAGCCGCGGGAGGGCCGGCTCCGAGGAGCCAGCCGCGAGAAGGCCGACTCCAAGAAGCCGGCTCCCACAAAGCGGTCAAGATTGTACCCTCGAAGTCTGCATCGACATAACGGCGATGTGACGGGGCGTGGCTACAGTAAAGCCTGGCACCCCCAAATCCTGGAGCACGCCTGGCACAGTGCGCCTAACGGGTGACCATGACCCGTCCGACGCGGCACTGTTGCCACGTTGACCCTGATGTCATACATGACGGGCTGCCAGTGTGGCCCACGGGCGATGGGCCCCTTCAGGCAGAGAGACACTCGAAGGCGGCCAGGCCTCCCCCAGTCGGCCCATGACAGAGCCGGCTCTCCACAACCGACTTGCCACCTCCCTCGATGGAGACACCCCATTAAGGAGACAAGACGCGGTGAGGCTACAGCGATCACCCGCCGGACGGCGGCACTATAGCCACGCCCACCTCGGCGAAGCCCTCGTCACCAGGATTGAGCAACAGTAACCAGCCACCGACAAGGCCCTGGACGGCGGGGCCTGCCTGTCGACCAAGGAGCCGGCAGCCGGCGGGACCCACCAGCCGGCGGGCCCCAGCAGCCAGCGCAGAAGCCGGCAAGTGTAGACACAGACGGTTGGGCCCCACGCCTAGCCGGATTACCATTGTACCCCCGGGGGGTAGGACTATATAAACCCCCCGGGACACCCATGCAAAGGGTTGATCCAAGCTAGTTCTAGACACCACATAGAGAGGGGAGGAGGGCTAGGCGTGCTCTACTTCTTCTCCTCAGCTCAAGGAGCATCGTGTAGCTACTTGTTCATCTAGCGATCATGCGGAGACCCCGCAGAGCAGCATTAGGGGCGTTATCTCCACGGAGAGCCCCGAAGCTGGGTAAGATTCGCCGGCGTGCATGTCTTGGCCTCATCCCGCTTCCAGGCACCGTCGATGTCTTACTGGCTCCCACAATGATAAGCCACCCATTGGCATATGTTGCACCTACCACCCGACATTTGGCGCCCACCATGGGGCCAGGTGCACCGTCGTCCGGAGACCTGTTCTGGACGGGAACCCTCTTCCTCCCCAGCGAGCGTAGCCAGCCCGGCACGCCCGATGGCGCTTGCCACGACGCGCTGCAAGGTGTCACCAACGTCTGCGCAGCGAGCGGCCTCGCCGATCTCCTTGACAAGACCCTCATCTCCGACGAGCTCTCCTCCGACGCGGGCACCAACCACCTCGTCAACCTCCTCGGCCAGCTCCATGTCTCCGGCGAGCCTGCTGTGGACTTGGAGTCGGTCGGCTCCACCGATCCGATGCCTGTCGACTCCGACACGGCCTCACTCGACACTTTCCCCACCGACATCACGATCTACAACGACCCGCTTCCCCGGGCCGATGGCTGCAACGCTGTCACCACCGAGGTGATGGTCATCGGCCACGGCGATGCTTTCGATGAGAGCGCCCACGACGCCCCGCATGCGGCGGTCCACGACTTGACCATCCCCCTCCCGGCCGATGCCAATGCCGAAGCACTAGAGGCTCGCCGCCTCGCCCTCCTCGCGGAGGGCCAGAAACTGGCTTCCATGCGACGCCTCACTGAGGCCCACCGGCGCGAAGCCGGCCGCGCCGCCTTTGGCACGCCGCCCCCAGGCGGGCCCAGCCGGGCCGACCTTGTCAGGCAGCGCGGCGCTGCCATCGCCGACACGCTAGGAGTCGACCGCCCAGTCTACGCCACTCCACTCGAGAACCTGCGTGTCGCCTAGGCGGCTGTAGACGAGCTAGACGGATTGGGGGCCGAAGAACTCCCCCACATGACCAGACGCATCCAGCAGCTAATCGATGCGGCCGCACAGCGGCACGAAGCCGACGCCTGCGCGGAAAGCCCCCCCCCCCGTGCCGAGATCACGGCGCGACGTCCCGGACGCCGACTGCGGGTAAAACCCGCGCGCGGCGCGAGAAAGAGCCGGCTGCCAGCCGAAGCCGAACCCAAATCTCCATCGAGCGAGACGCAGAAGGCCACCCCCGGGCCGTGGAGTGGCGGGGCAACCCGCCTCCGCCTCGGCCCCGTGGGGACAGATATCCCACCCCACCGCCTGTTGCGCATCCGACTCTCAGCGGCCGACTAGGTCGCCGCGAAGGAGTCGGCGAGAATGACGCCCGCCATCGCATCGACCGCCTAGCGCGATCCTTGGCGCTGGAAGAAGAAGATGATGTCTGCCCGCCTTGCTTCGGCCCCCGCATCCGCGACGAGCCTTTCCCCAAAGGGTTCTCGCTCCCAAGAGACACGCCCAAGTACAACGGCTCCGTGAAGCCGGAAGATTGGTTGATCGACTACTCCATGGTGGTTAGCATAGCAAACAGCAACATGCGTGTTGCCGTGAAGTACGTGCCCCTCATGCTGCAAGGCACGGCGCAGACCTGGCTCAACAGCCTCAAGCCGTACAACATCAACAACTAGCTAGACTTCACAGAAGCCTTCGTCTGCAACTTCACCAGCACCTACAAGCGGGCTCCCAAGCCCAGACAGCTCTCCTTGTGTGTACAAGGCCCCGCCGAGTCCACTCGCGACTACCTCACGCGTTGCGCCGAGATCCGCAACTCTTGCGAAGGGGTGCGCGAGGTGCAAGCCATAGAATACTTCACTGCCGGGTGCCGAGAAGGCACCCTCCTCAAGCACAAGCTTCTCTGCGATGAGCCGACTACCCTCGACGAGCTTCTGGACATAGCGGACAAGTACGCCACCGCCGACTCCTCAATGAAGACCGAGCTCCGGGTAGACGCGTCCGGGAAAGTACTCAACCCGGCACCCAAGACGCCGGCTGGGGATTCCGGCCGACGCCCACACCAGAATGACCACAAGCGCAAAGGCCCCGTGCCGCCCTCCACCAGTCGGCAGGTGGCCACAATCAAAGACGAGCAGCCCGAAGGGCGGCCCGCACCCAAGAAGTAGAGGGGCGGCAAGCCGGCTTGGCAGCCGGCCTTCTCCTATGAGCAAACTCTCGATGCCCCATGCAAGTTCCACAGCGGCGCGAAGCCGTCGAACCACACAACCCGGAAGTGCCACTGGCTCACCCGAATCTCCAAAGGCGAAGGGCTTGCGCCGCCGCCGCCTGCCGGTCCGCCGCCTCCGGCTCCACAGCTGCCGACCGCTCGGCCTGCAGTCAGAACCGTGCACGATGAGTTCCCCGAAGAGCATGCCGCCTATGTCGTCTTTGCAAGCCAGCCCGAAGACCGGCGTGGCAGACGCCGAGAGCACCAGGAGGTCAGCATGGTCGCTGCCAACCCTGCCGAGCACATGCACTGGTCAGAAAAACCTAGCAGCTGGAGCCGGGCCGACCACCCAAAGGTGATGCCATCTCCCGGCTCTTATGCGTTGGTTCTGGATGCCACCCTTGCAACGGACAGACGCGCCGCCCGTTTCTCCCGCGTGCTGATAGACGGTGGGAGCAGCATCAACATCCTGTACCGTGACACCCTGGAGAAGCTGAACGTCAAGACGAAGCAACTCATGCCTACTCGGACTGTGTTCCATGGCATCGTACCCGGCCTGTCCTGTGCCCCCATTGGCAAGATCAAGATTGATGTACTCTTTGGGGACAAGGAGCATTTCCGCCGGGAGGCGATATGGCTTGAAGTTGTGGAACTGGAGAGCCCCTACCATGCATTGCTTGGCCGACCTGCCTTGGCCAGGTTCATGGATGTTCCCCACTATGCTTACCTCAAGATGAAGATGCCGAGCACCAAAGGCATCATCACCATAGCCGGCGATTACAAGAAATCTTCCGAGTGCGCAGCAGCCAGCAGCCGGCTGGCTGAGTCCCTTGTGATTGCCGAAGAAAAGAAGATGTTGGACCGAGTCGTGGCCATGGCCGGCAAACAGTCGGCCTTGTCCCCCGATCCCAAGGAGTATGATGTCCAAGGATCCTTCCAGCCGGCCAAGGAGACAAAGAAGATACCTCTTGACCCCGAGCACCCAGAGAGGTTTGCCATCATCGGGGCAAACCTAAACAGCAAATAGGAAAGCAAGCTCGCCGATTTCCTCCGTGAGAATCGGGACATCTTTGCATGGTCCCCCAAGGACATGCCGGGTGTTCCGAAGGAATTCACCGAGCACAAGCTACACGTCCGAGAAGACGCAAAACCAGTCAAACAACCCCTCCGCCGACTGTCGGAGGAGAAAAGAAGGATTGTAGGAGAAGAGATAGCCCGGCTTCTGGCAGCCGGCTTCATTATGGAAGTTTTCTTTCCAGAATGGCTCGCCAACCCGGTCCTCGTGCTAAAGAAGAACAACAAGTGGCGCATGTGCATAGACTACACGAGCCTCAACAAGGCCTGCCCCAAAGATCCCTTTGCCCTGCCAAGGATTGATCAAGTGATACACTCCACGGCCGGATGCGAGCTGTTGAGTTTCTTGGATGCATACACAGGATACCACCAGATAAAGTTAGATCCGGCAGACCGCCTGAAGACTGCATTCATCACGCCATTCGGAGCATTCTGCTACCTGACTATGACATTCGGCTTGAGAAATGCCGGTGCCACTTTTCAGCGTTGCATGCAGAAGTGCCTCCTCAAGCAGCTCGGCAGAAATGCCCACGTCTATGCAGACGACATTGTGGTGAAGACGGAGAAGCGCAGCACCTTGCTGGAAGACCTCAAGGAAACATTTGAGAACCTACGCCGGTTCCAAATCAAGCTCAACCCCGAGAAATGTGTGTTCGGAGTGCCAGCCGGCCAACTCCTAGGCTTCCTGGTTTCCGAACGCGGCATCGAATGCAACCTAGTAAAGATCAAGGCCATTGAGAGAATGGCGATTCCCACCAAACTTCAAGACGTCCAGAAGTTCACCGGATGCCTGGCCTCCCTGAACCGCTTCATCAGCCGGCTTGGAGAGAAAGCTCTCCCCCTCTACCGCCTCATGAAGAAGACCACTCACTTCGAGTGGAATGACCAAGCTGACCAAGCTTTTCACGAGCTGAAGAAGATGCTGGCCACGCTGCCTGTCCTGGCGGCACCGACTGAGAAAGAGCCCATGCTCCTCTACATTGCCGCAACCAGCCGGGTGGTCAGCACCGTCATCGTAGTCCAACGCCCAGAAGAGGGCCGAGCCCAGCCGGTCCAGAGGCTGGTGTACTATTTGAGCGAGGTGTTGTCTACCCCAAAACAGAACTACCCGCACTACCAGAAGATGTGCTACGGCGTGTACTTTGCTGCCAAGAAGCTGAAGCCCTACTTCCAAGAGCATCCCATCACAGTCATATGCACTGCCCCGCTGGCCGAGATCATAGGCAGCCGGGATGCATCCGGCTGGGTGGCGAAATGGGCCATCGAGCTGGCCCCTTACACGATCTTCTACCAGCCTCGCACCGCCATCAAGTCCCAAGCATTGGCCGACTTCCTCGTCGACTAGGCCGAGACCCAGTACTTGCCGCCAGCTCCCGACTCCACTCATTGGTGCATGCACTTCGATGGGTCCAAGATGCGCACCGGCTTGGGAGCCGGCGTCATCCTCACCTCTCCCAAAGGCGACAAGCTCAGATACACGCTGCAAATTCACTTTGCCGCCTCCAACAACGTGGCCGCGTACGAGGCGCTCATACACGGGCTCTGGTTTGCCAAAGAGCTCGGCATTCGCCGGATCCTATGTTATGGCGACTCGGACTTGGTGGTCCAGCAATCATCCGGCGACTGGGATGCCAAGGATGCAAATATGGCAAGCTACCGCTTCCTCATTCAGCAGATCAGTGGGTATTTTGAAGGATGCGAGTTCCTCATTGTACCGCGAGCCGACAACGAGCCAGCTGATGCCCTGGCTCGAATAGGCTCCACTCGGCAAGCAATACCAACCGGTGTCTCTCTACAACACCTCCTCAAGCTGTCTATCAAGCCGTCTCCAGAGTCTGATTCCATCTTCGTGCCGCCTGACCCCGATACAGCCGGGACCAGCTCGAAATACCAAGAGGGTGACCCGGGGACTTCGATAGTCGGCCAAGGGACATCAGCAGGCGGCTTGGGGACTTCCGTAGTTACGCCCGACCCGGGGACTGCCACACCCGGCTCGGGGACAGCGGTAGTCGGCCCGGAGACTGCACCAACACAGTAGGCGGCGGCTGACTCCAGCATTTCACCACCCAGCCCGCCCGCCCTGGCCGCAGTAGCCGTGTTGGCAATAGAAGAAGTCGCAGCTCCATCATGGGCTCAGTCCATCCTCAACTTCCTAATAAACCAAGATCTGCCGGCTGACGAAACAGAGGCAAGACAAGTCCAACGCCGAGCCGGAGCATACACTATCGTCAACAGAGAGCTCGTCAAGCGCAGTGTCACTAGAGTCCTCCAGCGATGCGTCGAGCAAGAGAAGGGCATTGCAATCCTCAGAGATATCCACCAAGGAGAATGCGGCCACCATGCGGCCTCAAGATCACTCGTCGCCAAAGCTTTCCGCCATGGTTTCTTTTGGCCGACTGCTTTGGATGACGCCAAGGAGTTAGTTAAACATTGCAAAGGGTGCCAACTCTTCAGCTCCAAGCAACACATGCCGGCTTCAGCACTCAAGACCATTCCCCTCACTTGGCCCTTCGCCGTTTGGGGACTGGACATGGTGGGCCCATTCAAGACGGCTCGCGGCGGCATGGCACATCTTCTTGTCGCTGTAGACAAATTCACCAAATGGATTGATGCAAAGCCGATCAAGAAGCTGAATGGGCCGACTGCCGTGACATTTATCGCAGAAATAACAACTCGGTACGGCGTGCCACACAGCATCATCACCGACAATGGCACGAATTTCGCCAAGGGAGCCTTGGCATGTTTCTGCGCGACGCAAGGCATCCGATTGGACTTGGCGTCCGTTGCCCACCCGCAGTCAAATGGCCAAGTCGAGCAAGTCAACGGCCTCATCCTTTCCGGCATCAAACCTCGATTGGTCGTACCACTGGAGCGTTCGGCCGGCTGTTGGCTCGATGAGCTGCCGACCGTCCTGTGGAGTCTGCGCACTACCCCAAACAAGTCAACCGGCTTCACTCCTTTCTACCTCGTGTATGGTGCCGAGGCGGTCATCCCAACTGACATCGAGTTCGACTTGCCTCGGGTCACCATGTACACGGAGGCGGAGGCCAAGGAAGCACGAGAAGACGACGTCGACCTGCTGGAAGAAGGCCGGCTGTTAGCCCTCAGCCGGTCCGCCATCTATCAGCAGGGCCCGCGCCGCTACCTCAGCCGGAAGGTCAAGCCAAGATCCTTCCAAGAGGGTGATCTTGTGCTCCGGCTGATCCAGCGAACAGCCGGCCAGCACAAGCTCTCGGCCCCGTGGGAGGGCCCCTTCGTCATCAGCAGAGCTTTAGGCAACGACTCCTACTACCTGATCGACGCGCAGAAGCCGAAGGCACGAAAGAGAGACGACTCCGGCAAGGAGTCGGAACGACCATGGAACGCCAACCTCCTCCGAAGATTTTACAGTTGAAATGCTGTATGTATCACGCTAACTTTTGTACTAAGTACGAGACAATAGGCCCCCCGAGGAGAGCTCGGGGACTGCCATATTTTATCTATGAATGAAGAATATCATGCTTATGACCTTGTCATCACATTTACTTTTTTCGTCCGGCACCGGGTTCGACTAGTCGGCCTGGGGACTGGCCGCCTAGAGTTATATTAAAAGTCCTACCCGCGGCCAGACAAGTAGTGTGCCGGCACCCAAGCCTTCTCTTGCCAAAAGTTGCAGTTCGAAGAACCGGCTGTCCGGCTGGCAAGAGTTAAAGGCAGGAAAGGACGCCCACACGAAAAACGGCTAGGGACTAACGGACTAATATAACAAAAGACGGTTTTTCTCCCACCACCGACCAACTACCAGAGTAGCCGGCCGGCCGGCTTCCATTCACCTCGCTTCAATCTAAGAAAGCTCGAGTACTTGCCTTCCCAAAAGGGGAAGGCGGCAAAGGAAACATACTAAGGATAAAAAGCATACACGAATGGAAACCAACCACGCACACAATCATATTTACACAAAAGACCTTCAAAAGGTCAGCATTCAACATAGTTCGAATACACCCCCAGTGGGTGGAACTGCGCAAGTTTAATAAAAATTGTTCAAAGGATAACAAGCAAGAAAAACAAGGACGACAGATTAAGCCAGGGGAGCGACTGGCGAGTCGGGCAGGTCAGTGGAGACGGAAGTGCCGGCTGCAGGAGTGGCCGCCTGACGAACCTCAGCGTGATCCCCTCCCGCAGAGGGCGCGCTAGCACGCGCCTCATTGCTGGAAGCACGGTCAGGCTGAGGCTAGCTGGCCGCTTCACCGGCCGGCTCAACGTCTTCGCCTTCCTCTCCTTCTCGTCTTCGCCTTCATCGCTGGAGGCGATCTCCTCTGCCGAGTCCTCACCCGCTGCCGGGTCCAGCCCGAACCACTCCTCCGGCTGGGCAATACCGTCGTCATTAATTTCAAGAGCGAAGACGCTGATGTCAGTGCACTCGGCGATCGTTGAAGCGCGCTGAGCGATAGTCGGCCGCACCTCCTCCATCTCCTTGTCGGCCTCCAGCCGCCAGGTGTGCAGCTGGTCCAGGTTCAGCCCCGGATACCAGGCCCGGACGAACTCCAGCGCCCGCCCAGCTCCAAGTCGGGCTGCCGATGCCTTCCAGGCCTCGAAGCGGCCAACCGCAACCTCCAGCCAGTCGGCAGTCCGACTCGGGGTGCGGGGAATCGTCTCGCCTGGCCAGAGGGCGGCCAACACCTGCGCCCCGGCGCGCTGGAGGTGGCGGAGCAGACGGTGAGCCGGCTGCAGCCGGGCTTGGACCGCCAAGAGTTGCTCCTCAAGCGTCCGGCTCGCGTCCGGCGCGATTTCAGCCCCCGCCTGCCGGCGCGCCTCGCGATGGGCCTCGATGGTTTGGGTGGCGAAGATGGAGTAGCCGGGAAAGTAGTCTGCACAGAGAACAAAAAGCAGCACAAGTCAGAACACAAATCAGGGATCAAGGGGCAAGCAAGGAGTGAAGAAGGCAGCTTACCATCGATCAGATCCTCGATACGACCGAAGCCCTCGCTCAGCGCCTGCTTCGCCTCAGCCCAGCCTGTTGCTTCGGTCTCGAACTCGGCCTTCAGGGCGTCCTCGCTGTCCTGCGCCTTCTTCAGGGCCGTCTTGTGGCTCTCCTCCTGGTCGGCCAACTTCTTGGCCAGGCGGTCACGCTCCAGGACCAAGGCCTTGTACTCGGCTTCCTTGGCGCGAAGGGCGGCCTGGGCCCAGCTGAGCTGCCCCCTCAACTCGGCATTGGCTCCTACAAGCATGAAGACAAAGGAAACATCAATAAGGAAGAAGTCGTCGAGAAAGATCCGACCCGGCTGCTCAGTAGTCGGCCTGAATCTCGGGGACTACACCCAGTGGGTGCGCTGACGCGCCCCCACAGGAGATGAACAAAACCAAGCACGCACTCTGGCTGCTGGTCAGGTCTTCGGTTCTCCGGCCCAGCTCCAGAGCCTGGGAGTTGAAGGCAGCAGCGCGGAGGTTATGATACTCCTAGAAGATCAGACAGGAGGAGAGAATAAGACAGTTGTCAGGACCTAGTAAGTTCCAAGCAGCCTACGCAGCAGCCGACTCGGAACTCGGGGACTACACCCAGTGGGTGCGCTGAGGCGCCCCCATGAAAGAAATCAAAAAGAGCAAAACAACCAAGGCCAGAAGACTCACCCGGATGACGGCCCGCGTCGCGAGGAACTCTTGGGTGTATCGCTGCAGCGAGGCGGCCTGGGCTTGAAGCCGGTTCCGGACCTCCTGGGCCGCCGCATTCAGCTCGCCCGTCCCCCCGCTGGGAGTCCACTCAGACGTGCTGGCGCTGGCCGCCTCCAGGGCCTCCGCCGTCTGGCTGGCGCCCACAGCTCGGTGCGGCCCCGGTGCGGAGGTGCCTTCCCCTGCGCGCCGGCGCAATGCCGGCTGCACCTCGAGGCCGGCCCCTGCCTCCGGCTCGCCTCCGGCCGGCTGCTCTGGCGCCGCGGCTGATTGGCCGCTTTGGCCCACTCCAGTCGGCGCCGCCTGCGGCGCCCCCTCCACGAAGATCACATGGCCCTCCCTCCTCTCCATCATTGGTGGGTCTTGGTCGACCTCCTCCGACGGGGGCACGGGGATGTCGGGGGCCATGGCGTGGAGGGGAACGACGAGCAGCTGAGGCTGGTTATGCGAGGCCTCCGCCTCCGTCTCCGTGGCTGCTGCCTCCGCCCGGGCCTTGGCCGCCGCGTCGGCCTGCTCCTTCGCCGCCTGGGCGGTCCTTCGCTCCGCTGCCTCCCGCTCCTCCCGCGCCTCCCGTGCATTCCGCTCCGTGGCCTCCCTAAGGTCTGCGCGGGGATCCACGCAGCGGGAGCCTGAAGACCCTCCAGTCGGCCCGACTACGGAGCCGCCAGGTCCCTGCTCAAGGGAAAGAGGTGCCCTGTTTGGCGAGCAAAGAAAGGTTTAGAAGAGCTTCAATCGAAAAGGACAACAAAAAATATATATACACAAGACGTTCGACGACTTACGCCGAGATCGCCTGCGGCTGTTTCACCGCCTTGCGGAAGCGGGCCGCCTTCATGGCCGCCTCATCCTGCTTGGTCGCCGTCGTAGAAGCCTTGGATTTCTTCGGCCGGCTGCCGAAGAAGGTCAACATGGCCCGACGCTTCTGCGCGCCGCCACGGGCAGCCGGCATGGCAGACGGGCCCGTGCCTTGATGATCAAGTGCCGGCTGGCGGTGCGGGGAGGCTTCGACCTCGTCGTCGTCCGGCCAGTCCTCGAAGCCGGCCCCGAGCCCCGCGCCTCCGGCCTCATCGCTTTCCCCCACGATGGCGTCTTCCATGGCGGCCGCTCCCAGGTCCGGATCGTCAGCGTCGTCCACCGTGCGGTCGGGGAGGAGTTGGCGCTCTACCCCTGCGGCCCCTGCTGTCGGCGGAAGAAGAGGGTTCTGCTAAAGGCAAACCAACTGATCAAAGGTCGGCTATCATGAGGCTGGCTACAAAAAGGAAGAAAAGAAGAAAAACTTACGGCAGGCGGAGGGTTGGAGCGAGAATATGGCTCCTTGCCGTATTGCCAGTCCTCAGCGAGCTTGCAGTTGGAGATGTAGTTCACCATGTAAGACACCTCTGCATGAGGCATCTCCTTGGTGCTCAGCCGGCATGGGTCGAAGCGGCCGCTCATCTAGAAAATCATGTGAGGCCGGCCTTGGAGCGGAAGTACCCGACGCTCCATGAAGGCGGCCACCAAGTCGGCTCTAGTCAGGCCCTCCGACTGGATCATCACCCGGAGCCGGGAGACGGCTGCGTTCCTGGCCTGAGACAGCGACCTGGCCCGGTAGCTCCATGAAGGTTGCCTCCCAGCCGGCGGGCCGGCTACGTAAGCCGGCAGGTTGACGTAGTCGCCTTGCGGGGCGACGTTCCTCACGTAAAAGTAGGACTTCTGCCAGAGCTTCACCGACTGGATCAGTGGGATGGGCGGGAACAGATTGTTCTCGCCCGCCCGCCTCATGGCAATGAAGGCTCCGCAGGGGGCGGGCACGCCCGCGATGATGGTGCCGAGCTTGCTCTGGAAGAATTCCCCCCAGAGCTCGAGCGTGGGGAGAACCCCAAGAAAGCCCTCGCACAGGGTGACGAAAGCCGACAGCAGCATCACCGAGGTGGTAGAATTCAAGGAAGGCTCGAAAGAATCCGCTCGCCGGGAGGCCAAAGCCGCGCAGGCAGTGTGAGCGAAAGATCACCCACTCGCCCTCCTCCGGTGCCGGCGAAATCTCCCTCGCCGGCGCTTGACAAACCCGCACGAAGTTCTCGCCCGGCAGGCGCCGCGTCCGGCGGAGGAACTCGACGTGGTCCTCATGGACGTTGGAGCCATCCCACGAGCTCGACAGCACCATTCGAGTGACGCGGCGAGGAGCAAGACGATGCGACGGTGGAGACGTGCACGACCCCGCTACGGCGGGACCGAGGGAGCCGAGAGGTCCGGCGGCGGAACGGTGCGGCAATGGGTTGCTGCGGCAGCGGAAGGAAAAAGAAGGAAGGCGAGAAGGGGCGGAGCGAGGGAGAGCGTGCGAGCCTCTGCCGCTCCCCCTCCTCCCCCTACTTATAGACCCGCGCGGCGGAGCCGAGGAGGCATGGCGTGGGGGAACGTGGGGATCAACTGCGCCCACTCCCCCACGTCCCGCAATTACTGCGCCCTGATGGCGTAATAAAACCACCAAGGGAAGGCGAGCGGTCTGTGTGGGCCGCAGAAGATCCGCGCTCGGGCCGAGGCCTGGGAGTGGCGGGCCCGGGCCTGCGGCAGCATCCCGTCGCGCGCGTGCGTTGGCAGGATTTCCTTGCCACGTGGCCCGCATGATGGTGCGTGGTCAGCTCGCAAGCCGACCCGCGTTCCCGCCTACGAGGAATGGGGCTTTCCAAAGGCGGCGCGCACAAGCAAAGTCGGCCCCTCAGGATAGGAAGCTGACCAAGCTTCTCGTTCCTTTGTCAGCCTCGAAGCTCGATCAGCTTCAGGGACTACTGTTGGAGTAAATGGCCACGGGTAGCCTAGCCGGCTCCCCTGGCCCTTCTGAAAAAATTACGAGCCGATCCGGCCCTCAAGAATCCAAGATGTGGGGCCGCCTTCCCCTTGCCGGCTGTCTCCCAGGCCGGCTATCGGAAGGCGACCCGACTTTAGCCCTCATGAAGAAAGCCGCGGGAGGGCCGGCTCCGAGGAGCCGGCCGCGAGAAGGCCGACTCCAAGAAGCCGGCTCCCACAAAGCGGTCAATATCGTACCCTCGAAGTCTGCATCCACATAATGGCGATGTGACGGGGCGTGGCTATAGTAAAGTCTGCCACCCCCGAATCCCGGAGCACGCCTAGCTCAGTGCGCCGTACGGGTGACCATGACCCGTCCGGCGCGGCACTGTTGCCACGTGGACCCTGATGTCATCCATGACGGGCTGCTAGTGTGGCCCACGGGCGGTGGGCCCCTTCAGGCAGAGAGACACCCGAAGGCGGCCAGGCCTCCCCCAGTCGGCCCACGATAGAGCCGGCTCTCCACAGCCGGCTTGCCACCTCCCTCGAAGGAGACACCCCATTAAGGAGACAAGACACGGTGAGGCTACAACGATCACCCGTCGGACGGTGGCACTGTAGCCACGCCCACCTCGGCGAAGCCCTCGTCACCAGGATTGAGCAACAGTAACCAGCCGCCGACAAGGCCCTGGACGGTGGGGCCTGCCTGTCGACCAAGGAGCCGGTAGCCGGCGGGACCCACCAGCCGGCAAGTGTAGACACAGACGGTTGGGCCCCACGCCCAGCCGGATTACCATTGTACCCCCGGAGGGTAGGCCTATATAAACCCCCTGGGACACCCATGCAAAGGGTTGATCCAAGCTAGTTCTAGACACCACATAGAGAGGGGAGGAGGGCTAGCCGTGCTCTACTTCTTCTCTTCACAAAACAGCTCAAGGAGCATCGTGTAGCTACTTGTTCATCTAGCGATCATGCGGAGACCCCGCAGAGCAGCAGTAGGGGTGTTATCTCCACGGAGAGCCCCGAAGCTGGGTAAGATTCGGCAGCGTGCATGTCTTCGCCTCATCCCGCTTCCAGGCACCAGCGACGTCTTATTGGCTCCCACAATGATAAGCCACCCGTTGGCATATGTCGCACCTACCACCCGACACATCCACATTTTAGTAGGGGTACACCTGACTAAAAAAATTTAGTCTCAAGACTAGTTTTAGCCCCTCTTTAGTCAGGGGTGCTTGGAACTTTAGCCTCTTTAAGAGACTATTTTTAGTCAGACTAAAATAAGTCCCTTGTATCCAAGCACCCTCTAAGCATCCTGGAATTCTTTGACAAAACTAAGCACCCTGAAATTCTTTGACAACTAAACTACTGGCTATATGATGTTGGCCATATATATTGTACGTATATAATGTGAAGAAACGAGTGGTAGTACTATACCAACTAATAGATGAGATGTAAGAAATACTAGTATGTATGTACTAAAGAGTTAAAGTAACGAGAAGAAACATAACATAGTTCTGCTGGGGGCTCAGCACAACACACCCCTCAAATTAAATTAAGCACACCTGAAATTAAACTTTGCAACTGTTCAGGTAGACACTACATTAGAACCACCATGAGCAACGACACTGCCACCTTACTCGGAGTCCTCGTCCACGTCCTCGACTTCGTCCTTGTCCCTCTTCCTCTTGGCCGATACTTCTTTGCTTGAACCGCACACTTGGCTGTTGCTCTTCATCCAACCCTTGTAGATATTGAAGCAAAGGTATCCATCCATTGCAGTGTACTAGATGTGATCTATATCTAGTACATTCCGCTGCCATGCATGACGATGAAACGTGTATGGAGGTTTCACCAGTTTACCGTACGAAGGATGAACCGTGGCTCCTGCCAGGGTCAGCATTAAAGGCTGATGAGAGGGCACCAGCCGATTCTTCTGGAGGTCGAAGGGGTTGCCTACAACGATGCCTATCCGACCCAGGATTTCTTTGTCGTTACCAAAGTCTACAGTAACGAATTTGACTAGGTTGCTCCCGAGGAAGTCCTTAAAATCCTGGCACTCAACATCGGCATGGCATATGTGGTAGACCAAGCATAATTCATGCACGCAAACCTGGATCACAGCGTGCTTCTTCCTCTCTTCGTCCTTTAGATCCTTCTCTCGTCCCAGGACTGTGGTGTACTCAACATCTAGCCCAGCGACCCACTCATCATCTGAGTTTTCGAACATGCGCCTGAAGCGAGAAAGGCATCCTTTCACCGTCACGGAAGAATGGGTGTAGATGACGTCGAACTCATCGCCGGTGATGGTTCTAACCTTGTACTCACCGCCGATCATGGAGATTTGGGACGCCATGGATTTGGGAGGAGGGTTAGGATTAGTGGAACTACCATAATGTGAATGGACGGGACGACTAGGAGCGAATCTCCGTAGTATTAAAGGACGAGCGGGGACGAGTAGGAGCGAACTGCCAGCGTGCGAACGGCAGGGTAGTGGCTTTACATTCTCCCATGATACGGGCTTCAGAGAGCCCTTGGATCTGAGATCGAATGGTTGCATGGCGTGATTCTAGACCTATGGGTGAATATCCTATCCTGGAGGGTTATTCTGCAAATTTTCAGCAACTTAGCATGCGACCGTTTGATCTCAGATCCAAGGGCTGCCAGCAGCCCGTATCATGGTCGCGCCTACCACGACCGTCGTGTCGCTCGCGCAGTCGTGCCCTTGGAGATTTAACACGGTGCGTTAGGCTATCTAATGTTGGCATGTCATACATAGTCATCACTTAGTCACTCATACTACAACAAGGTTGGCTATAAGTGTATTTTTTGTTACTCCTCTCTATCTCTTTCTTCGTACTCAAGGAAGAAACGGTGCTAGTAAGCCCGTGTCTTTATTGTATTTGCCAAGGAGTGACCTCTTCCAATGAAATGGCGTTGCTAAGTTTGCTTCATTTAATTAGCTATAGACTCAAAATTGTCTTTTCACCTAGGTACACACGCTTAGCACCGTTTCTTCCTTGGGTTACCAAACTAGTCTCTCTCTTCTTGATTAACTTGCCACATCAGACTTTATGCCAATGTGGCAAGCTTAAGCACCTGCAGGGGCAAGTAAAAGTAAGTACAATAGTGCGCTTTACATGGCATTTTTGCATATGTGGAGGAAAGAGAGGCAAGGAAAAAGTGGAGAAGTGGGCTCTCATGCAAGAGCCAACCTCTACTACATGGTGGAGCATTGGGAGAGGCACCTGTATGGAGGTGGTCAGGAATCTGGGAGACTCACGCTGGCCGTAGCGCCGCAGTTAAAATGATAATGGCAAGTCAAATCACGGGGCCCCACCTGTCCAGCAGTAACTCACTGTCAAATCACACAGCCCTACATTTGCAGCAGCCTACTTCATCATCTTCTCGCATCTCTATCGAACCGACTAGGCGGAGCTGCCCCTCCGCCTACCGCGCAGGAAAAGCCCCGCCCTCGACTTTTAAATAGTATACAGTATACTAATTTTGTATCCATGGATTGCGCCCGCGCCATGGAGCAAAGCGTCTAGAAAACGGAGGAGAAACGGTGGTCTTGCAATAGAGAAGAGGGAGAGGCGAGACGGTGGTTTTGGAATGGAGATGATGGAGAGGAGAGGAGGTGGTTTTCCAATGGAGAAGAGGGAGAGGAGCGTGCGGCAGCGATTTAGGATTGGACGAGAGGGCCGGCGCGCTCTGACTGGATCAAAAACAAAATCAATTTACCCTTCAATTAAGAAAGCGACCCCACATTAACTAGTCTCCCAATCTAAATGCAGCGCCGCTCCTCTCCTCTTCCATTTCAAAACCACCGCCCCTCCTCTCCTGTTCCAGTCCAAAACCAGCGTCGCTCCTCTCCCGTTCTAATACAAAACTAGTGCTGCTCCTCGCCTCTTCCATTCAAAAACCACCGCCGGCAAGTGAAGGTGTTGTGGAGAAGTAGATCGATGGAGGAGTACAACCGATACGTGAGGATCGCAGACGACGACCCTGTGAAGCTAGCTAGGATGTTGGAGATACAGTCTTGGTTTGACAACAAGGACCAACTAGCAGCGACGGCGACATCCATGGCCAAATATCTGCAACAGAGCGAAAAGGCGGCGATACTCCTGGAGGGAGTCGCGCTGGAGTACATAGAGCTGCTCCTCTGGGCCATGGAGCAAACAGATTCACCGAATCCGATCGTGAGGGAGCGGTGGTGGGAGTATCGATCCCAGATGGAGCATCCACCAGATATTCAAGGATCGAGCATCTACAGGGTGCCGTTTGTGAGGGTGTCCTGCCAGAGCGAGCCGGTGGAGTCTTCGTCGACCGAACCCAACTGCAAGAGGAGAAAAGCAGTTGGCCCGATGATGCTTCCCCGCCATCATCTCCCTCGCCGTTCACATCGTCTCACGAGGCGGCTGTCTACCGCCGAGGAATAGGAGGGGGCTGCCCCGTCCCCCCCAGCCCAATAGTCGGGCAGGTTGTGAATTGTCAGGAGGAGCTTAGGGTTGTCAGTATTTGCAGGTTGTGAATTGTGTTTTGTGTTGTGTATTTTGAGAGTACTTTCAGATATGAATGTCTTTTGAATTTCAGATTTGCAGTATTGAACATATGAAGTATTGTATGAATTGTAGAGATCTATTTTTAGCACTTAAAAAATGTAGTTTCATAGGAGTATAAAAGTGCAGACAATGTGATTCTTAGAGAAGAAACTGCAAGTTTCAGTTTTAGATTAGAAACTGCAAGTTCAGTTTCAGATAAGAAACTGCAACTTTCAGAGGAAGAACATTTATATTAACACGGCCTTTTCAAACAGGGTTAACATCATGTTGGAAGTTTTATTCATGGTCGAAAATGGAAATACCAGCCAGTTAACATCATGCTGATCAACATTCATGCATAGCACATCTTCATATGATGCACAGTCAAAATGCCCACACAATGTCGAGTGTGCGAAACACAGAGAAAACGAGGGACGGAGTTTTGGCAAGTGTTGGACGTGGTTTGGGCTGCCCTGTCTAGGCTTTCATTTTTAACATGCGCAGCCCACGACCTCGGATGGGAGGTCCATAGGCCTGTTTGTATTTTCTTAGGGCCGTCATGTATCGACCGGCCTATGGACCTCCCATCCGGGGTTTTATTTTTGGCAGCCCAATTTATGTATTTTTTTGAACAAAACGCAGAGGTATGTTCTATTTTTCTATATAAGAATATCAATGCCAGGTCCAACTTATGTTTCCCTTCTAACTATATTATATATATTTAAATTATTTTATATGTTGACTGTTTAGTTCACATACTCCCTCCTTTTCGGTTTATAGGGCTTATCTCAAAATTTTAGTTTTTCAATTTTGTAAGGCTCAATTTGGTTGTTTTCCATCACATGTTCAGATTCCAAGGTGCATTAAATCATTGCATGCAAGTATTAAGAGAAAATTGACCAATGCATGTACTTTATGCATGCATGCATTGCAATTTATGCATTGATAAACATAATTTTTTGAGGAAAACAAGTGGATTAATTAGGTGCTTTTGCAAACTACAAAAAGTATTCTACCATTCATCATCTACCTTGGTTGGTGAGATTTTTGAATTGAGCCCTATAAACCGAAAAGGAGGGAGTAATTGGCAAATAGATCTCGCCGCCACCCCCCGCCTCCTGACTCCGGGCGCGCCTGCCCCCCTCAGCAAGTCCGCTCGCGTGCCCCATGGAGTCGCCGGCCATATCCACAGGGGAATGGCTGGAAGACAGGCAGATGTACAAGATGCATCTCCCACATGTCTACAAAGTCTTCCCGCGGATGCTCCAGCCGCTCGACTCCGTCGCGCCGGCGGTGTTACGGGAGACTCGAGGGAGGAGATGGAGGGAGCGGGCGATGCGGATCTGCGACGACGCTCTCTCCTGGACCCAGTGCACGCGCGAATGGAGGGAAGCAGAGGAGGAAGCTGCGAGGGAGGAAGCCGAGGAGGGACCGAATCCATTCTCTCACTCGCGCAGGTATGATCGGATGTGCAAGGATCATGTGGATTGGGAGCTGCTGAATCTAGCCCCGCGGATCTACTTCGAAGGAGATTTCTCGGAGAAGCACAGGATGCCCCACCCCAGTGAGCCGCCGATTGCGTTCGTTCGATGGGCGAAAGAAGAAGTGAATTCAGGAGATCCACGCCGTGTTGCGAGATGGGAATGCTTGACTGGACTCCTGCCCACCAGCACGCCACCGGAGCTGGAGCAGGTGGATTCCCTACCTTACCTCTCCCCAAAACCTGCAGAAGATTGAAATTAGGCTTGCAATTTGCTTCAATTGAGCTGTCTGGTGGTTATTTCTGCTTCCTGAGAGACAACATCTGGCTGGAGGATGAGCAGGAACCAGGAACTCCGATGAATTTCCCCTATCACAATGGGGGGAGCGCCGGTTGGGCAGTGGTACAGCCCACCTCCTCCCAAAATGGGGGCACAATCTGGGCATGCTCCTGTAATTGCCCAAGATCAATCTACTGGTGGTTCTGACTCTCAGATCAGTGGGAAATCTCAAGGCAAGAATCAGCAAAAGAAGAGATAGGACATCCAGAAAACTGCTCCTGCCCCTGCTTCGGGCCTTATGGCATACTCTGAGGTGATCTGCTACAACTGTGGGGAGCCTGGGCATCATTTGGATAAATGTGTCAAGCCCAAGAGTTGTTTTATCTGCAAAATGGTTACCCATAAAGTTGAGAATTGCCCTATCAGAAGGAAAACCCACAGTTCTGCTAGATATGTTGGAAGTGATAGAAATACTGCTTACATCCATGCAGGAGCTAACCATAGGAGGAGGAAAACCCTCATTCACTCCCTTGATGGCCCTAATGGCCCTGTTACTGAGGTAGATGAGATGCTGGATGTGGCTAGTGACTTCTACAAAGACCTGTTTAAGAAAGAAAACCCTTCTGGGTTCTCTCTACAAAACAATTTTTTTCTCTGCTTCTTAAAAAGTCTCTCCTGCTGAAAATGAGCTGCTAGAAGCCCCCTTTTCAGAGACAGAGATGAAGGAAGCCATTTTTAGCTCTTATCCTGATGGGGCTCCTGGTCCTGATGTGATTCCCTTCTTGTTTTACCAGCATTTTTGGGACTTGGTGAAAAATGATCTCTTAGATCTTTTCCGAGCCTTTCATAGAGGAGAGTTGGATCCAGCAACTTACTCATGGGGGTCTGTTGGGGTCAAGTTAAATAACTGTGGAAGTGATTTTTTCCTAGCTGCTAAAGGCCTTAGGCAAGGTGACCCAATCTCCCCGCTTTTGTTTAATTAGTAGTGGACGTTCTTACTAAAATGCTGAGCAAAGCTGCTGATCATAGTCTGATTGCAGGGCTCTGTCCTAAGGTCTGCCCTGGTGGCATCATCTACCTTCAATATGCAGATGATACCATCCTTTTCTTAGACAATGACTCCACACATGCTAGCAATCTGAAAACTGTTTGAACAAGTCTCAGGCATGAGAATCAACTACTCTAAAAGTGAACTCATCCCTATCAACATGGATGATCAGGAGTTAGCTGACTTCCTCTCTATTCTAGTCTGTAATAAACGTAACTTCCCCATTAAGTACCTAGGTATCCCTCTCCACTATGATAAACTGAGGAGAGAGGATATCCAACCCCTTCTGGATAAAATCATTAAAAGGATTGCTGGGTGGAGGGGCAAACTTCTCTCTTACTGAGGTAGAGTGATCCTCATACAAGCTTGTTTGGCTAGCATTCCGGTGTATCTCCTCTCCTTCTTCAAGTTCCCTAAATGGGCAGTGAACCTCATCAATTCTCAGATGTCTCATTGCTTGTGGAATGATTTTGAGGGAAATAGGAAGCTACACCTTGCTAATTGGGCCCTAGTCTCTATGAAAAAAGATTTTGGAGGCCTAGGCATACCTAACCTCCAAGAAATTAACATCTGTCTTCTAGGGTCTTGGATTAAAAGATTCTATGAGGAAGACCTGAAACCCTGGAAGCTTCTTATTGCCCATAAATACCTAGGAAATAAACATAATATTTTTGTCCCTTCCTCCAACCCTAAGACCTCTAGATTCCGGAAAGGATTAAAATCTATTATGCATGCTGTGAAATTTGGATATAGATGGAACATAGGGGATGGGAGCAGAACCAGGTTCTAGGAAGATAGTTGGTTTGGCACATCCCCCCTAGCAGTCCAATTTTGGCCTATTTACTCTATCCGCAATGAGCTTAAAAAAAGTGTCAATGAAGTTTGGGACGGTCAATGCCTAAAACTCTCTTTAACAAAAGCATTACCTTTACTGCCGAGCCGGATGCCCTGATTTGGCAGCTGGACAATAAGGGGAAGTATTCCTCCAGCTCCCTCTATCATGTTATCAACTTTAGAGGGGTTCAACCCGTGTTTATCCCTGCTGTCTGGAAATTGAGAGTTCCCCCTAAAATTCATGTATTTCTCTGACTTAGGAAGAGACACATCATCAAACCCCTTGATTGTGTTTACTGCTTGGAACAAGAGTCCTGTTCTCACCTATTTTTTGAATGTGTAGTTGCTAAACATATCTGGGCCCACATTAGGGAATATTTCTCTAGTCAGATTGGCTCATCATTCGAATCTGTCGCCAGTTTCTGGATTGCTACCAAAAAGTGCTTAGTTTTAAACATTGTTAGCTCAGCTGTCCTTTGGTGCCTCTGGAAATATAGAAATGCTATGATTTTCAGTAACAACTCCTGGATTTCCATTCCGCGGGTCTTGAGGTTGATCAGGAACATGGTGAGGAACTGGGCGATTCTCTCCTCTGGATCGGACAAGGACAAGTTGATGTCTTCGTGGAAACCCTAACAAGATCCCTCCAGAAACTGTTGGCGATCACTTGTGGCTGAACAAGGCTCGACCTGCTCTGGGGCTGGACCCGTGGGCTCATCTCAAGATCTCTGATGAAGATGATGGGCACCTGGCAGCAAAAAAGAGGGACATCCACCATGCTATGCCTTCCAGCCCGGTCTCTCCGCTTGCTTACTGCTCGCCGCAGGCTGACACGGCCCCTTGGCTGAAGACCATGAAGTCTTTGCTGGACCCTCCTTGTGTCATTTGAGTGCTCTATCCGCTCTGCCTTTGGCACCACTCGGGTGATTTGTGTTATTCAGAGAACTTGTTCATCCACCCCCTAGTTTGTAGCTTTTCTACCTTTGCTTTCGAACTGCTCTTTGAGCTACTGTATCAGAATATGTTGTGGTTTCATTCTCAGCAATGGAACCGGGGAGATGCTCCCTGTTTTTCTAAAAAAAATATTTCTTATGTTATTATATATTATTTTTATTGTCATCATATATTTAACAGATACTTCCATATGTAAGAAAACAATATCCCACATCTTATTAACTTATAAAAATAATTTCTTAACAAATAAAATCCTGGATTGTTTTGGCACGAAAATCCTAGTGATTGTGTACAAAAGCTTGGTAAGATTTAAGGACGAATGCAATAATATCACTTATTAATTAAATATATTTATAACAAAATGCTCAACCCCTTTTTATTTTTTGATAACATTGCTGGCCCAACCCAACATTATAATTAGAATCAGCCCAGCAAATTCGTGTATTTCGAGAAAGTGCAAATGGCCTGTAATTTTTTAGGAAATAAAATAAACGGGCCGCATGGACGCTACATTATTTGTTCACCCAGCCCAGCTAATGGCTGTAATTCAAAAAAAATATCAAATTGACTGTAAATTCTAGCGTGCAAAAAAAGACTATAAATTCTGAAAAATGGGTTGAATACGTGCCACATTTTTGGAGGCTGAAATGTGGGCCAATAGGTCGAAGCCAATGCAAGTCGTTGTCAGTTTAGTCAACAAATGATTCTGACATGTTAGCCGTTGGATTTACATCCAACGACACGCATCCATCTTCAATCTCTCGTCTTCTTCCTCCAGCGCCGTCGGGACCACCTCCCGCCTCCTGCTGCTAGCAGCTCTGCTTAGCATGCTTCGCTATGAAGCGCTACTCCACCGTTGGCCAGGCCATCCCTCCACCCCTCCACACCTCCTGTTCTTCTCCACCGACTGCCGAACCACACCGTACTAGAACCAGTAAACCCTCGTACACCTCTTCGTCTGCGACTCTACTCCCGCGTCTTCCCATCTTCGACTTGTTGCTGTTCGGGGCCTCGCCGTCGTCCACCACCTTGGATGCGCTTGGCACGGCGTGGTCAATGTGGTCAACGAACGACACCATCGGAAGTAGACTATGCGTGGAGAGGCTGACAGCTGGGTCCACGACCGCACACAAGGAAATGCCTCCTTATTACGCGCAAAATAATGATTCCTCCACCTGACATCTGGGACCCACCGGAAGGGCCTCTATATTTCACGAAATAAAGTGCCCCCCGCTGACATGTCGGACCCACCAGCTATCTTCGCACGCAAGGAAGTGCCTCCTTATTACGCACAAAAAATGAATATTCCGCCTGCCAGCTGGAACCTAGCATAATGGGAGGCTGACTTGTGGGCCTACCAAGTTGACGAGGATGGAGGGCTTTGTCAACTTAGTCAATATGAACGATTCTAGCTCCTATTACCGTACGATGTTCATCCAACGGCCGTAGTGCTTCTTCAACCTCTGGTCTTCTTGCTCCAGCCGCCCAAACCAGCGCCGGTTGTGCTGCGTGCTCCTGCCTCCCATGGCCGGCTGTGATGCCGCGGAGGCCTTACCGCCCCCTACTACTCCCACCGCTGGCCAGGCCATCCCTCTACTCACCCACACCCCCTGTTAATCTGCGGTGACAGCAGCCTCACACCGCAGCCGAACTAGTGAACCCTCGTACTCCTCTTCGTGTGGGCATCCACTGCTGCGTCTTCCCTGGCTCCGAGTCGTCCCCTTCCTAGTCCTCGCCGTCGTCCACCGCCCTGGTGCTCTCGATGTGGTGTGGTTAACGTGGTCAACGACCGACTTCCGTCGGAAGAGTATTGTACGTGCAGAGGCTGACAGCTGGGTCCACGGCAGCCGCAAGGAAGTGCCTCCTTATTACACGGAAAATAATTATTCCTCCACCTGACAGCAGGGACCCACCAGACAAGCCACCAATATTTTGCTAAAAAAATCGTTTCCCCCTGACTGCTGGGACCTATCGGACGGGCCACCGTATTTCGCGAAAAAAACGTTCCCCCCACTGTCAGCTCGGACCCACCGGAAGTGCCTCCTTATTACGCACAAAAAAATGAATACTCCCCCGGCTAGCTGGGACCCACCTTGCTGGGAGGCTGACTTGTGGGCCTACTAAGTTGACAGGGACGAAGGGCTTTGTCAACTTAGTCAATATGAACGATTCTAGCTCCAGTGACCGTATGATGTCCATCCAATGGCTGTAGTGCTTCTTCAACCTCTGGTCTTCTTGCTCCAGCCGCCCAAAGCAGCACTGGTCGTGCCGCATGCTCCTGCCTCCCCTGGTCGGCTGTGCTGCCGCAGAGGCCTCACCGCCCCCTACTATTCCCACCGCTGGCCAGGCCCTGCAGCGACGGTAGCCTCACACCGGAGCCGAACGAGTGAACCCTCGTAGTCCTCTCCGCGCGGGCTTCCACTGCCGCGTCGTCCCCTTCCTAGGCCTCGCCGTCGTCCACCGCCGTGGTGCTCTCTGTGTGGCGTGGTCAACATGGTCAAGGAACGACTTCCATCAGAAGAGTACTGTGCATGGAGAGGCTGACAGCTGGGTCCACGGACACAGCCCAGTTTTTTTGTGATTTGCCAAGTAAGTCGCTTTGTCAGGCCTGTTGGGCTGCAAATCTTTCAAGACGAGGAGAGCTTTCATTCAGCTGGCCGAGAAAATGGCCCATCAGTAATGAGAAATGGGTTGTACATTTTTAAAACACATCAAACCGGCAATTAGTTTCAAATATCTTTTTTTTCATTTCAAGATTTTAAATTACATTAATTTTTATGCGTGGAGAATTTGTTGGATTTTATATTGATATACATTTATTTTTAAAATCAGTTTGAATGTGAGTCGAAATTTCGAGATTAAAAAGAGTTCGGACCGCACCGAAATATGCAAAATGTCGTATAATTTTATAACCGTTGCCACAATATGGGCTGCAATGCTAACAAAAAGAATATGGGCTCCAAAAAAACCTTCAGAGTTAGCAAATGGGCTGTAAATTATTAGAAATAATGGCAGATGGGCTGAATGCTGTTTTCCACAAATTTGACGCTTTCCTAGAAAAAGGTTGACGCACAAGCACTAACTGTTGGATGTCCATCCAACGGCCGTCGTGCTTCTTCAATCTCTGCTCTTCCTGCTCCAGCCGCTCAAACAAGCGCCGGCGAGACTGCCTGCTCCCTCCTCCTTGCCACCGGCTATGCTGCCGCGCAGGCCTCACCGCCCGACTGTACTCCCATCGCTGGCCCAGCCATCCCTCTACTCACCCACACCTGCTGTTATTCTCCGGCGACGGCAGACGAACCAGTAAACCCTCGTACAGTCGTACTCCCCTCCGCGTGGGAAACAACTGCCGAGTCTTCCCTGCCTCCATGTCGTCCCCTTCCTAGGCCTCGCCGTCGTCCCCTGCCCTGGTGCTCTCGGCGCGGCGTGGTCAACGTGGTCAAGGAACGACTTCCATCGGAAGTGGACTGTATGTGGAGAGGCTGACAGCTGGGTCCACGGCGGCAGCAAGGAAGTGCCTCCTTATTATGCGGAAAATAATGATTCCTCCACCTGACAGCAGGGACCCACCGGACGGGCCACCGTATTTCGCGAAAAAAACATTTCCCCCTGACTGCTGGGACCCACCAGCTACACCTTCGCACGCAAGGAAGTGCGTCCGAGCAAAAAAAAAACGATTCGCCCCCTTGACTGCTGGGACCCACCAGCTACATCTTCGCACGCAAGGAAGTGCGTCCGGGCAAAAAAACCAAAATGTTTCACCCCCCAGACTGCTGGGACCCACCAGCCCCCCGACTGCTTGGACCCACCAGCTACATCTTCGCACGCAAGGAAGTGCGTCCGAAAATAAAACGATTCGCCCCCTGACTGCTGGGACCCACCAGCTACATCTTCGCAGGCAAGGAAGTGCCTGACAGTCGGGACCCACCTGGTCGAAGCGTACGTGGCGTTGTCATTCTGGTCACGAAAGTGTACGTACATATATACTGGTGGATGTAGAGGCGCGCACGTCTCGTAGTAGAGGCGGTCAGGGTGCAAGAAAGAAAATACGGCCACGTATGTGTACATACAGGCGGGGTCTCGAACGCCTACTCGCGCATACGTACGGCGAGGGCTCGTGTACATGGCTGGGTCGGAACGGAGAAACAGCGTCATCGTCGTGTTCATGGGGAAGCAACGGAATGTGTGGTCATGTTCATCGGGAGGGCTTAGATGGAAGAGGCAATGGAAACGAGGCCTGGTGTACCGCACAACGGAGGAAACGGACCTCCTACGGTCGAAACAGGGGTCCTGTTGATCGGGAGGGGTGTGGCGTACCGCAAAACGGAGGAAACGGACCTCCTACGGTCGAAATGGGGGTCCTATTGATCGGGAGGGGTGTGGCATACCACAAAACGGAGGAAACGGACTTGTGTTGGAGATCTACGGTCTAAACGGGGGTCCTGTTCATCAGGAGGGGTGTGGCGTACCGCAAAACGGGACTCCACGGGATACTGTTCATCTCCACCATCAACCCTCTCCAGCCTCCACGAGCTACTATTCATCCACCGTCGACCTCCTCCAGCCTCCACGGGCTCCTGTTCATCCAGCCTCCACCGCGCGCTACTCCACCGGCTACTATTCAACCACCCCTCCACGTCTACTATTCATCCAGCCCTCCACACCACGTGGTCCTGTTCAACCACCCCTCCACGGGCACCCCTCCACCGTCTACTGTTCATCCTGCCCTCCACACCACGGGGTCCTGTTCATCCACCCCTCCATGGGCACCCCTCCACCGTCTACTGTTCATCCAGCCCTCCACCACACCACGGGGTCCTGTTCATCCAGAGGCAACGCCACCGCTCACTGTTCATCCAAACCCCCCCGCAACGCTCACTGTTCATCCCATCGTTCGGCTTCAGTTAGCAGCAGTAGCCAAGGAATCGCTCGATCGGGTTCAATTAACTCGAGTTCAGTTAGAGCCCAACGCCTCACTCGGGTTCAGTTAGAGCCAACGCCTCGCACACACACGCGTACGTGTACGAGAGAAACACGCATCGCTCGGCCCCCGACCTCCCACCATAACCGGGAACTCCCCGAAATTTTCCTCCCCCTCGCTTCTACCATGGTTTTTTCCGTCATGGACGGCCCAAAGAATGTCATGCAGCTGCGTCTCCAGCCCGCCCAGGACGAAAAGCCCATTTTCTGTCATGATTTTTTGTCATAGAAGTAGGAGCCCACCACATCTATGATGATACCGGGTTTTGTCACAATTATCGTCATAGAAGTGTCATATGTATGACAGGAAAAAAAATCGTTCGGCCCAAAATGTCATGGATGTGTCTTTTTTTTGTAGTGATACCAGCAAAAGAAAAAGGTTTTCTATGATTTAAGAAATTACTTCTGGGATGACCCACACCTTTATAAAGAAGGAGTAGATGGTGTTATTAGACGTTGTTTACCTAAGCATGAACAGGAACAGATCCTACGCAAGTGTCACTCCGAGGCTTACGGAGGACACCATGATGGAGATAGAACTGCACATAAGGTATTGCAATCCGGTTTTTATTGGCCTACTCTCATCAAGGATGCCCGTAAGTTTGTCTTGTCTTGTGATGAATGTCAAAGAATTGGTAATATTAGTAGACGTCAAGAAATGCCTATGAACTATTCACTTGTTATTGAACCATTTGATGTTTGGGGCTTTGATTATATGGGACCGATTCCTTCCTCTAATGGGTATACACATATTTTAGTTGTTGTTGATTACGTTACTAAGTGGCTAGAAGCTATTCCAACTAGTAGTGCTGATCATGACACCTCCATATCATCCACAGTCTATTGGTCAAGTAGAACTGAGTAATAGAGAGCTTAAATTAATTTTGCAAAAGACTGTTAATAGATCCAGAAAGAATTGGCCCAAGAAACTTGATGATGCATTATGGGCCTATAGAACTGCATATAAAAATCCTATGGGTATGTCTCCATATAAAATGGTTTATGGAAAAGCATTACACTTACCTCTCGAACTAGAACATAAGGCATATTAGGCCATTAAAGAGCTCAATTATGATTTCAAACTTGCCGGTGAGAAGAGACTATTTGACATTAGCTCTCTTGATGAGTGGAGAACCCATGCCTATGAGAATGCCAAGCTGTTTAAAGAAAAAGTTAAAAGATGGCATGACAAAAGGATACAAAAGGTGAGTTTAATGTAGGTGATTATGTATTGTTATACAACTCTCGTTTAAGATTTTTGCAGGCAAACTCCTCTCTAAATGGAAAGGTCCTTACGTTATCGAGGAGGTCTATCGTTCTGGTGCCATAAAAATCAACAACTTCGAAGGCACAAATCCGAGGGTGGTGAACGGTCAAAGTATCAAACATTATATCTAAGGTAACCCTATAAATGTTGAAACTCATGTTATCGAAACCGTAACCCCAGAGGAGTATATAAGGGGCACCTTCCAAAATGTTTCAGCCTCTGAAAAGGAAGAGGTGTGTGGTACGGTAAGTAAACCGACTCCAAAACAGTTCTAATAGCAATTTTTCTTTGTTTTGGAATATTTAAGAAAATAGGAAAATAAGAAGTAGTCCGAGAAGGACATGAAGCATCCATGAGGGTGGAGGGTGTTGGTGTCAAAACCTGCGGATCTCGGGTAGGGGGTCCCGAACTGTGCATCTAGGATCGATGGTAACAGGAGACGGGATTTTACCCAGCTTCAGGCTCTCTCGAAGAGAGAATACCCTACTGCTGCTCTTGTTTATATTCATATGGGTGTAGTACAGAGTTGATCTACCTCGAGATCATATGTTGTGGTCTAAACCCTAGAGGTATGATGAGTCATATCACAATAATCTATCGACTAGCCTGACCTCGGCTTATATAACATACCAGAGGCCTAGGATAACAAGAGTCCTAGTCGAATACGCCGGTGGGGAGGAGTCCTTGTCTTGATCACCAAGTCTTGAGGAATCTTCCTTGTATATTCCATCGGCTGTCCAAACTGGCCCATGAGTATTCGGCCCTGGGGGTCCTCGGCCCAATCCAACTGATCGGGAGACGGCGTGGTGAGTAACCCCTAGTCCAGGACACCGTCAGTAGCCCCCTGAACCGGTCTTCAAGTTGGGGACGCTCCTCGATTCTTCCAAACTGTTCTTCATCTTTGGTCGTCGGTCTTGAAAACTGGTTCAACAAATCTTCTCATCTTCGATCTTGAGGATCACCGAAGTAAATCCGAAAATTTTACACGTCGGGTATTCGAGGAGCCCTTTTAAGTTTTCGGCGTTTATCAATGCCTTGTTATATTTTATGCCACACCTCGGGTTCGAAGTGTTTCCCGTGCGGCGGTGTCTTCTCACGTCCGAGCTCAAACGCCGGACTGCATTCGAGGTATCGTTCATAGCCGAGCACAAACGTCGGACCGCTTCCGAGCTCCAACGCCGGATTGTATCCAAGCTCCAACGCCGGACTATGTCCAAGCTCCAACGCCGGACCGTATCCGAGGTGTCATAGAACACCTGGGTTCAAAAAAGTTGAAGGCGTTTAGCCGAGCTTAATGCTAGAAATGCCCTCTATTGAGCCAGCCATTCGAATCCGAGCTTTATGCCGAACTGCCTCCGAGGTGATGCACCACCTCGGGCTTGGGCTGATTGTTTATGGATTTTATTTTCTATGTGTGTAAATTTATTCTATGTCAATATGTATAACTAGTAGCCCTCAAGGTGTGTGTCGGTCTAAAACCCGCGATGCACCTGAAGGAAAACATGAAACCGCTGATCCTAGTAGCCCCTGAGACTCAAGCCGATGCGCAAAATCGGCCTGAGGATCAACTCCTAGCTCGCTAGCACACGTAGGAATAGAAACACAGTTTTATATATTAGAGATAATAGTGATCGGCGAACGGGCCCTTGAAAGAGGGTCTTGAGAAGTTGCCGCAATATATTAGCTTGATGCTAGATAGGTCCAGATGGTACCTATTGTTGTCCGAAGACACGTTTGCCATAGTTCGGCCAAGCCGAACACTAAGCACTTTGAATTTTCTGCATTGAACAGGCAACGCAGTAGCCCCCGAGACACTGGTCGGGTGGCAACACCAAATCAGGGGACCGATGTGCCCCTTTATTATTTGTAAATAATAAGCCCGAAGCCCAGTAGCCCCCGAGCCTTAATGCGGGCACGGGTGGCCGAGTTAAGGATCTATATCCATTTGATAGAGAGAAAAAAATTGTGTTTCAATAGATAGGGAATTAATGCCAATAAGGAACTACGAGAGCATTATGTCAGCTGCTCGGGTGTCTCGAAGAGACTGTGCCATTGACTCTTTAAAAGATTGGCTGAGAAAAAAATTGATTTTTGCTCACAATTTATGTGTAATGATTCTATGTACCCAAGTACTTTACATCATTAATACTCGGATCCGCATTGTACAAAACTTTGTTGACTGACCATCGGCTTCAACCTCTTCGGTTAGTAGCCGAGGAGTGTTTTCCTACTTTATATCGCCGTGATAAGGGCAAAGATTTATGAAAAATAAGGCAATCCGGCCATACAGTTTTATAAACAAAGGTACGCATAGAGATATGTTATATTATTTTTTAACGTAAGAAACATCTTCCAAAGAAAATAGTCCAGCTATCAGTTCCTTTCTTTGGGTTGTCATGCTGACCATGATCATGAAACCTCACCTCCGATCAATGCGGGAGAAAAATATTGAGGATTTAGTTCGGGGAAAGTTCCCGAACTCTATGGTATTAATAAACCAAAATTTTCACTTCCGTCGTTGCTGACAATGTGATCCCTTAAGATTGCTAGCTTTCGGCTTCACCCAGTCTGAGGTGCTTACTCGGACGAACCGGTAGTAACAATCACAGAGGTGCTCCCTTTACCACCTAGCCGAACAATCGGGAACGTATGGGTAAGCACTGGAGCCAGGCAACCTAGCTTGGCCAAAATCTTAAGTCAAATTGATGCATATTTATGGCTTTATAACGATAATTACAGAAGGCAGCGCTTGTATACTGAATACAAATACCGGTGATACATGTTTATTTTATGTATAATGATTGTACGTACCGAAGTACTTATATCATATCTGTGTTCACCCGAACTTTGAACGCGTCTTAACCGACCGTAAGCTTCCCCCTCTTCGGTTAAGGGCCGAAAAGTGTTATGTACTCCACCTGTCGAGAATATCGATGGTGTTTCTAATAATCAGGCAACCAGGCCATAAGGCTATAACAGACAAAGCACACTCAGGGAACTTATGCTATATTACCGACGAAGTGTACGAAGCATCTTCGAAGAAAATAGTACCTCCACCGATACCTTTCTTCGGTGCTCATTATTACCATGAGACTTGTGCAATTGATTTTTTGTACTCATTAGTTACGTTGTGTGCCGACCATGATTGAAAACAATAAGAGCGCTAGCTTTCGGCTTCACCCAGTCTGAGGTTGGAGCTCGGATGACCCAGTCGTGACAATCGCAGAGGTGCTCTCTTTACTCCCTAGCCGAACAATCAGGAACGTAGGGGTAAGCATAGGAGCCAGGTAACCCAGCTTGCGGAACACTTAGGTCAATATGGTGCATATTGTGGCATAATACACGAACAAGGAACAAAGCCGTACAAGTATAATCATATGCAAAAGGAAAGGCTTTATAAAGGAAGCCCCCAAGTGAACGGGATATTCGAATTTGTGTGTCACAAACAAAGTTTTGACAAGGAAGTATAATGCTTGGTCGAACCGAAGAAAAAATTAAAATAAAAGCTTTTGAGCTTGAAAGCGACTTAGCTTGTTAATGTGTTCGGCATTGATGACGCGGTCCAAGCTTGATGCGGGAAGAAGTTCCATCCCCCAAGCCGGCCCCAAGGTGGCGGAGCGAAGAGCTCGGCAATCTGAAGTGGTGGCATAGCACGGCCAATGCAGGCTGGCAGAGTGACGTCGAAGCCCCTGGTGTGGGTTAATGAAGTGTTGACAAAGCCTCCCGTCCAGCCGAGGAGACAGCACTGCCCCACCCGAATCATTTATCTGTGGATAAAAATAGTGCAAACCGGAGATAATAATTATAATGATGAATCAAATTGTTGCATAATAAATAATTAATGCAAAGTGAGTAATAAAATAAGTATGGCCTGTGCCCGAACACTCGGTGAGGTAGAGCTCTTTCGGCGATGCCTAAGTCCCTGAGGCAACCGAACATGTCGGAATGGCAACACGACAAACAAGGTGATCACGCAAGCCGATTTATGCCAATTTGAGACAGCGGCGTTGGCTTGCCGAAGCGACCACGTAACACAGTCGAAGTCGATCACCTACACGCATAAAATAGTGCGGTCCAAAAAGAATAATATAAATATATATATAATCCTTGCATAATAGCTTTTCGCAAAAAAAATTATTTAAAGTCAGTGTCGTCGGTGTGATGCAGTAAAGGCATGGTAAAGCCCGAAGTCACAGGTCGGTCCGAGTTCCGGATGCGGCGTTCGCCGAACTATGTACGGAAACTGACCGAACCACCACGCGACCATCATTAATGCGGCCACCATTTGATAGACCTGTGTACAGATGATGGAACAAACCGGATTAATATTTTTTTGGGAAAATAAACCCAGACAAGCAAAAATTGCTAGGATTAATAGCACCTGGTTTATTTGTTGTAGCAGTCCGAAGAAAGGTTACTCCCAAAATTGGGACTCAATCCGCACACCCATTGCCTGATGGGTGATGAAGCGATGGCATGGCGACGCCGACAAAGATTGTCTCGCCGAGGCAAAGCCCCCGGTCCAGCTAACATAATGAAGCTAGTCGGCTGGTGACGCCGAAGTCTCCGGAGTAGGTTGATGAAGAGGACGGTATGGGGTTGCTTACACAGGGCGGCACGCCAAGGCGACGACACAATTGTGTCGACGAAGGTGGGACTGCCGAGGTGACAACGCGTCCTGGTCTGAACCAATCGCCTACACACACAAGATAGTGCAAGCCAGAAATAATAATAATAATAATATGCTTTATAAAATTCTTCTACTTATTTAATTTAAGTGAAGGAAATAATTAAAGAAATATGGCCTGAATGCCGAGGTGACGGAGCAGGTCGGTAAGGTGATGTTGCAGCCGTAATGCCAGCCGATGTGTCAAAGCTGATCGGCCGGTGACGCCGGAGTCACCGGAGCATGTTGATGAAGAGTTAGCGGAGGCCCAGGTCCAGCCAAGGTGTCGAAGCCTCCATGTCAGCCGATGTGTCGAAGCTGATCGGCCGATGACGCCGGAGTCACCGGAGCATGTTGATGAAGAGATAGCGGAGGCCCCGGTCCAGCCGAGGTGTCGAAGCCTCCATGTGAGCCGATGAGTCAAAGTAGGTCGGCATGATGGACACCGGCTTGAAGAAGCAATAGCGCGGCCATGCCACTGCAGGTCGTGGCTCGTGACGTAGTCAATGCCGTCTTGCTGAAGTGACCGTGCGGTGATGCCGGTGTGCCCGCTCCGTGTAATCCGTGGGGCGGCGATGTTGGTGATGATTTATATTTCGCGATGCTGAACTCTTGTTCGGCTCGCGGAGATGATGATCCGAAGAAGTTGAGCTTGACTCAACAAAGCGACGACGTGTCTAGCACAAGTCGGCAGCCGCACAACAATATTGCCAGACTGGTTTGACACCAGCTTGATGGTGAAAAGTACCTCATAGAAGGATTAAAATTTTATGGGCACATGTTTAAGAACAACGCGCAATACCCTAAAAGGAAATTCCTTTCAAAAGGTTGTCCAATACCTCATTCATGAAGAAAGATGAATTCGGGCCGAATTCTTATTCGCGCAGAAAACAGATCCGAAAAGTGATGCACTAATCGATAGGTTCCCGAAGTTTGGACGGTCGGATCGAGTTGAAATTTTGAGGGGTGGAATATATGAGAATTGTGCCATCAATCAACGGTTGGATCATCCAAAGGATGTCCGAGCTAGTCTTTGGAGACCGCTCCCTAAACTCATCCAGATTCCCGTCCAGACTTCGACAGGCCTCCAGTATATCATAGATCACCGAAGATTTCTCCATCGGAACGCGATGAAATTTTACAGGGTTGCTAGATACCCAATTCCGCACTATTCCCCTAAAGCAATCGTCCAACCGACGCTCAAGGAGGCGGTGACGGTGAATACGAGTTTGCTTGTCCAGAAAAACAACACGGTCGCACGAGGGCAATGTTGACGTTGAGCCCCCGGGCTCCATGGATGATTCCTCCATGATCTTGATAGAGATCAGAGTTGATGACGATGAGGACATATGTCCGATCTTGACGATCCGAAGAGGAGCCTGGCCATCGGACCAGCCGAGGTGACTAGGCGAGTCGGTGACGAAGATGCCGGCGTCGCAGTTAATCTGCAGACGAGCCATCGATCCTTTGCCGATCACATAGCGGAACTCTCAATGAAAGCACCAATGTCGGTGTCAAAACTGGGGGATCTTGGGTAGGGGGTCCCGAACTGTGCGTCTAGGTTCGATGGTAACAGGAGACCGGATTTTACCCAGCTTCGGGCTCTCTCGAAGAGATAATACCCTACTGCTGCTCTTGTTTATATTCATATGGGTGTCGTACAGAGTTGATCTACCTCGAGATCATATGTTGTGGTCTAAACCCTAGAGGTATGATGAGTCATATCACAATAATCTATCGACAAGCCTGGCCTCAGCTTATATAACATACCAGAGGCCTAGGATAACAAGAGTCATAGTTGAATACGCCGGTGGGGAGGAGTCCTTGTCTTGATCACCAAGTCTTGATGAATCTTCCTTGTATATGTCATCGGCTGTCCAAACTAGCCTATGAGTATTCGGCCCTGGGGGTCCTCCACCCAATCCAACTGATCGGGAGACGACGTGGTGAGTACCCCCTAATCCAACTGATCGGCAAAAACAATTCTAATAGCAATTTTTCTCCGTTTTAGAATATTTAAGAAAATATGAAAATGAGAAGTAGTCCGAGAAGGAAACGAGGCATCCACGATGGTGGAGGGCGCGCCCTCCTGCCTCGTGGACACCTCGTGTGCCCTCCAGACTCTGTTTTCTTGCACAATACTTCTTTCGGTCGGCAAAAATTCGTTATATAATCTCCCGGAGGTTTTGACCACTGTACCACGCAATTATCTCCTGTATTTGTTTCGAGCTGTTTTCTGCCAGAGTTGTCAAGGTCGGGCATCATGTCATCCCCCTTCTCCAATAATGAGGGCGACGATGCTTGGCTAATGAAGATAGAGCTGAAGAGAGACGAGCCCGGAGAGATCAACAAGGATGATGGGATCAAGAAGGCCATGGAGGATCAAGTTCCAGCAGCACCAGGAGAAGACTGAAGGAAATATGCCCTAGAGGTAATAATAAAGTTATTATTTATTTCCTTATATCATGATAAATGTTTATTATTCGTGCTAGAAGTGTATTAACCGGAAACATAATACATGTGTGAATACATAGACAAACAGTATGTCACTAGTATGCCTCTACTTGACTAGCTCATTGATCAGAGATGGTTAAGTTTCCTAACCATAGACAAAGATTTGTCATTTGATTAATGAGATCACATCATTAGGAGAATGATGTGATTGACTTGACCCATTCCGTTAGCATAGCACTTGATCGTTTAGTTTGTTGCTATGGCTTTCTTCATGACTTATACATGTTCCTATGACTATGAGATTATGCAACTCCCGTTTACCGGAGGAACACTTTGTGTGCTACCAAACATCACAACGTAACTGGGTGATTATAAAGATGCTCTATAGGTGTCTCCGAAGGTACTTGTTGGGTTGGCGTATTTCAAGATTAGGATTTGTCACTCCGATTGTCGGGGAGGTATCTCTGGGCCCTCTCGGTAATGCACATCACTTAAGCCTGGCAAGCATTGCAACTAATAAGTTAGTTGCGGGATGATGTATTACGGAACGAGTAAAGAGACTTGCCGGTAACGAGATTGAACTAGGTATTGAGATACCACGATCGAATCTCGGGCAACTAACATACCGATGACAAAGGGAACAACGTATGTTGTTATGCGGTCTGACCAATAAAGATCTTCGTAGAATATGTGGGAGCCAATATGAGCATCCAGGTTCTGCTATTGGTTATTGACCGGAGACATGTCTCGGTCATGTCTACATAGTTCTCGAACCCGTAGGGTCCGCACGCTTAAAGTTTCGGTGACGATTGTATTATGAGTTTATGTGATTTGATGTACCGAAGGTAGTTCAGAGTCCCGGATGAGATCCGGGACATGACGAGGAGTCTCGAAATGGTCGAGACGTAAAGATTGATATATTGTACGACTATATTCGGACATCGGAAAGGTTCCGAGTGATTCGGGTATTTTCGTGGGTACCGGGGAGTTACGGGAATACGAGGAAGAAGTAATGGGCCTCATGGGCCAAGTGGTGGAAGAGAGGAGGCAGGGCGCGCGCCCCCCTAGCCCAAACCGAATTGGACTAGGGGGCCAGCCCCCCTTTCCTCTTTTTTCCTCCTTCTCCTTCCTTCTCCTTCTCCTCCTTCCTTTCCTCCTCCTAGTAGGAGTAGGAAAGGGGAGTCCTACTCCTACTAGGAGGAGGACTCCTCCTCCTGGCGCACCCATAGAGGGCCGGCCGGCCTCCCCCGTTGCTCCTTTATATATAGGGGCAGGGGGCACCTCTAGACACACAAGTTGATCAGTTGATCTCTCCCAGCCGTGTGCGGTGCCCCCCTCCACCATATTTCACCTCGGTCATATCGTAGCGGTGCTTAGGCGAAGCCCTGCATCGGTAGCAACATCATCACCATCACCACGCCATCGTGCTGATGGAACTCTCCTGTGAAGCTCTGCTGGATCGGAGTTCGCGGGACGTCATCGAGCTGAACGTGTGCTGAACTCGGAGGTGCCGTGCGTTCAGTACTTGGATCGGTCGGATCGTGAAGACGTACGACTACATTAACCGCGTTGTGCTAACGCTTCCGCTTTCGGTCTATGAGGGTACGTGGACAACACTCTCCCCTCTCGTTTCTATGCATCACCATGATCTTGCATGTGCGTAGGAAATTTTCGAAATTACTACGTTCCCCAACAGTGGCATCCGAGCCTAGGTTTTATGCGTTGATGTAATATGCACGAGTAGAACACAAGTGAGTTGTGGGCGATATAAGTCATACTGCTTACCAGCATGTCACACTTTGGTTCGGCGGTATTGTTGGATGAAGCGGCCCGGACCGATATTACGCGTACGCTTACGCGAGACTGGTTTTACCGCCGTGCTATGCACACAGGTGACTAGCGGGTGTCAGTTTCTCCAACTTTAGTTGAACCGAGTGTGGCTACGCCCGGTCCTAGCGAAGGTTAAAACAACACCAACTTGACAAACTATCATTGTGGTTTTGATGCGTAAGTAAGAACGGTTCTTGCTAAGCCCGTAGCAGCCACGTAAAACTTGCAACAACAAAATAGAGGACGTCTAACTTGTTTTTGCAGGTCATGTTGTGATGTGATATGGTCAAGACATGATGAGATATAAGTTGTTGTATAAGATGATCATGTTTTGTTGAAGTTATCGGCAACTGGCAGAAGCCTTATGGTTGTCTCTTTATTGCATAAGATACAAGCGCCAAATAATTGCTTTACTTTATCGCTATGCGATAGCAATAGTTGCAAGAGCAATAGTTGGCGAGACGACCATGTGACGACACATTGATATAGATCAAGATGATGGAGATCATGGTGTCATGCCGGTGATGATGGAAATCATGACGATATTTTGGAGATGGAGATCAAAGGCACAAGATGATGATGACCATATCATGTCACATATTTTGATTGCATGTGATGTTTATCTTTTATGCATCTTATCTTGCTTTAATTAACGGTAGCATTGTAAGATGATCTCTCACTAAATTTCAAGATAAAAGTGTTCTCCCTGAGTATGCACCGTTGCCAAAGTTCGTCGTGCCCAGACACCACGTGATGATCGGGTGTGATAAGCTCTACGTCCATCTACAACGGGTGCAAGCCAGTTTTGCACATGTAGAATACTCAGGTTAAACTTGACGAGCCTAGCATATGCAGATATGGCCTTGGAACACGGAGACCGAAAGGTCGAGCGTGAATCATATAGTAGATATGATCAACATAGTGATGTTCACCATTGAAAACTACTCCATTTCACGTGATGATCGGTTATGGTTTAGTTGATTTGGATCACGTGATCACTTAGAAGATTAGAGGGATGTCTTTCTAAGTGGGAGTTCTTAAGTAATATGATTAATTGAACTTAAATTTATCATGAACTTAGTCCTGGTAGTATTAGCATATCTATGTTATAGATCAATAACTTGCGTTTAGCTCCCCTGTTTTATTTTTTGATATGTTCCTAGAGAAAACTAAGTTGAAAGATGTTAGTAGCAATGATGCGGATTGGATCCGTGATCTGAGGTTTATCCTCATTGCTGCACAGAAGAATTATGTCCTTGATGCACCACTAGGTGACAGGCCTATTGTAGGAGCAGATGTAGACGTTATGAACGTTTGGCTAGCTCAATATGATGACTACTTGATAGTTTAGTGCACCATGCTTAACGGCTTAGAATCGGGACTTCAAAGCCGTTTTGAACGTCATGGAACATATGAGATGTTCCAGGAGTTTAAGTTAATATTTCAAGCAAATACCCGAGTTGAGAGATATGAAGTCTCCAACAAGTTCTATAGCTAAAAGATGGAGGAGAATAGCTCAAGCAGTGAGCATGTGCTCAGATTGTCTGGGTACTACAATCGCTTGAATCAAGTGGGAGTTAATCTTCCAGATAAAATAGTGATTGACAGAATTCTCTAGTCACCACCACCAAGTTAGTAGAACTTCGTGATGAACTATAGTATGAAAGGGATGATGAAAACGATTCCCGAGCTTTTCATGATGATGAAATCGATGAAGATAGAAATCAAGAAAGAGCATCAAGTGTTGATGATTAACAAGACCACTAGTTTCAAGAAAAAGGCAAAGGGAAAGAAAGGGAACTTTAAGAAGAATGGCAAGCAAGTTGCTGCTCAAGTGAACAAGCCCAAGTCTGGTCCTAAGCCTGAGACTAAGTGCTTCTACTGCAAAGGGACTGGTCACTGGAAGCGGAACTGCCCCAAGTATTTGGCGGATAAGAAGGATGGCAAAGTGAACAAAGGTATATTTGATATACAGATTATTGATTTGTATTTTACTAGTGTTTGTAGCAACCCCTCAGTATTTGATACTGGTTCAGTTGCTAAGAGTAGTAACTCAAAACGGGAGTTGCAGAATGAACAGAGACTAGTTACGGGTGAAGTGACGATGTGTGTTGGAAGTGGTTCCAAGATTGATTTGATCATCATCGCACACTCCCTATACTTTCGGGATTAGTGTTGAACCTAAATAAGTGTTATTTGGTGTTTGCATTGAGCATGAATATGATTTGATCATGTTTATTGCAATACGGTTATTCATTTAAGTAAGAGAATAAATTGTTGTTCACTTTACATATATGGTTACACACCCAATGAAAATGGTTCGTTGGATCTCGATCGTAGTGATACACATATTCATAATATTGAAACCAAAAGATGCAAAGTTAATAATGATAGTGCAACTTATTTGTGGCACTGCAGTTTAGGTCATACTGGTGTAAAGCGCATGAAGAAAATCCATGCTGATGGGCTTTTGGAATCACTTGATTATGAATCAGTTGATGCTTGCAAACCATGCCTCATGGGCAAGATGACTAAGACTCCGTTCTCCGAAACAATGCAGCAAGCAACAGATTTGTTGGAAATCATGCATACTAATGTATGTGGTCCGATGAATATTGAAGCTCGCGGCAGGTATCATTATTGTCTGATCTTCACAGATGATTTGAGCATATGTGAGTATATCTACTTGATGAAACACAAGTCTGAAACATTTGAAAAGTTCAAAGAATTTCAGAGTGAAGAGGAGAATCATCGTAACAAAATAAAAGTTTCTACGATATGATCGCAGAAGTAAAATATTTGAGTTACGAGTTTTGCCTTCATTTAAAACAATGTGAAATAGTTTCACTACTCACGCCACCTGGAACACCACAGTGTAATGGTGTGCCCGAACATCGCAAGCGTGCTTTATTAGATATGGTGCGATCTATGACATCTCTTACTTAGTTACCGCTATCGTTTTGGGGTTATGCATTAGAGACAGCTACATTCACGTTAAATAGGGCACCATCTAAATCCGTTGAGACGACACCGTATGAACTATGGTTTGGCAAGAAACATAAGCTGTCGTTTCTTAAAGTTTGAGGTTGCAATGCTTATGTGAAAAAGTTTCAACCTGATAAGCTCAAACCCAAATCGGAGAAGTGTGTCTTCATAGGATACCCAAAATAAAATGTTGGGTACACCTTCTATCACAGATCCGAAGGAAAGATATTTGTTGCTGAGAATGGATCCTTTCTAGAGAAGGAGTTTCTCTCGAAAGAAGTGAGTGGGAGGAAAGTAGAACTTGATGAGGTAACTGTACCTGCTCCTTTATTGGAAAGTAGTTCACCACAAAAATCTGTTCCTGTGACTACTACACCAATTAGTGAGGAAGCTAATGATGATGATCATGTAATTTCAGATCAAGTTACTACCGAACCTCGTAGGTAAACCAGAGTGAGATCCGTACCAGAGTGGTACGGTAATCCTGTTCTGGAGGTCATGTTACTTGACCATGACGAGCCTACGAACTATGAGGAAGCGATGATGAGCCCAGATTCCGCAAAATGGCTTGAGGCCATGAAATCTAAGATGAGATCCATGTATGATAACAAAGTATGGACTTTGATTGACTTGCCCAATGATCGGCGAGCCATTGAGATTAAATGGATCTTCAAGAGGAAGACGGACACTGATAGTAGTGTTACTATCTACAAAGCTAGAATTGTCGCAAAAAGGTTTTCGACAAGTTCAAGGTGTTGACTACGATGAGAGTTTCTCACTCGTATCTATGCTTAAGTCTGTCCGAATCATGTTAGTAATTGCCGCATTTTATGAAATCTGGCAAATGGATAAACAAAACTGCATTCCTTAATGGATTTATTAAAGAAGAGTTGTATATGATGCAACCAGAAGGTTTTGTCAATCCTAAAGGTGCTAACAAAATATGCAAGCTCCAGCGATCCATCTATGGACTGGTGCAAGCATCTCGGAGTTGGAATATACGCTTTAATAAGTTGATCAAAGCATATAGTTTTATATAGACTTGCGGTGAAGCCTGTATTTACAAGAAAGTGAGTGGGAGCACTACAACATTTCTGATAAATATATGTGTATGACATATTGTTGATTGGAGATAATGTAGAATTATTCTGCAAAGCATAAAGGAGTGTTTGAAAGGAGTTTTTCAAAGAAAGACCTTGGTGAAGCTGCTTACATATTGAGCATCAAGATCTATAGAGATAGATCAAGACGCTTGATAAGTGTTTCAATAAGTACATACCTTGACAAGATTTTGAAGTAGTTCAAAATGGAACAGTCAAAGAAAGAGATCTTGCCTGTGTTACAAGGTGTGAAACTGAGTAAGACTCAAAGCCCGACCACGATAGAAGATAGAAAGAGAATGAAAGTCATTCCCTATGCCTTGGCCATAGGTTCTATAAAATATGCCATGCTGTGTACCAGATCTATTGTATACCCTACACTCTTCTTGGCAAGGGAGTATAATAGTGATCTAGGAGTAGAACACTGGACAGCGGTCAAAATTATCCTTAGTGGAATAAGGATATGTTTCTCGATTATGGAGGTGACAAAAACGTTCGTCGTAAAGGGTTACGTCAATGCAAATTTTGACACTGATCCAGATGACTCTAAATCTCAATCTGGATGCATATTGAAAGTGGGAGCAATTAGCTAGAGTAGCTCCGTGCAGAGCATTGTTGACATAGAAATTTGCAAAATACTTACGGATCTGAATGTGGCAGACCCATTGACTAAACTTCTCTCACAAGCAAACCATGATCACACCTTAGTACTCTTTGGGTGTTAATCACATAGCGATGTGAACTAGATTATTGACTCTAGTAAACCCTTTGGGTGTTGGTCACATGTCGATGTGAACTATGGGTGTTAATCGCATGGTGATGTGAACTATTGGTATTAAATCACATGGCAATGTGAACTAGATTATTGACTCTAGTGCAAGTGGGAGATTGAAGGAAATATGCCCTAGAGGCAATAATAAAGTTATTATTTATTTCCTTATATCATGATAAATGTTTATTATTCATGCTAGAATTGTATTAACCGGAAACATAATACATGTGGGAATACATAGACAAACAGTATGTCACTAGTATGCCTCTACTTGACTAGCTCATTGATCAGAGATGGTTAGGTTTCCTAACCATAGACAAAGAGTTGTCATTTGATTAATGAGATCACATCATTAGGAGAATGATGTGATTGACTTGACACATTCCATTACATAGCACTTGATCGTTTAGTTTGTTGCTATTGCTTTCTTCATGACTTATACATGTTCCTATGACTATGAGATTATGCAACTCCCGTTTACCGGAGGAACACTTTGTGTGCTACCAAACGTCACAACGTAACTGGGTGATTATAAAGGTGCTCTATAGGTGTCTCCGAAGGTACTTGTTGGGTTGGCGTATTTCGAGATTAGGATTTGTCACTCCGATTGTCGGAGAGGTATCTCTGGGCCCTCTCGGTAATGCACATCACTTAAGCCTTGCAAGCATTACAACTAATAAGTTAGTTGCGGGATGATGTATTACAGAACGGGTAAAGAGACTTGCCGGTAACGATATTGATCTAGGTATTGAGATACCGACGATCGAATCTCGGGCAAGTAACATACCGATGACAAAGGGAACAACGTATGTTGTTATGCGGTCTGACCGATAAAGATCTTCGTAGAATGTGTGGGAGCCAATATGAGCATCCAGGTTCCGCTATTGGTTATTGACCGGAGACATGTCTCGGTCATGTCTACATAGTTCTCGAACCCGTAGGGTCCGCACGCCTAAAGTTTCAGTTGCGATTATATTATGAGTTTATGTGATTTGATGTACCGAAGGTAGTTCGGAGTCCCGGATGAGATCGGGGAGATGAAGAGGAGTCTCGAAATGGTCGAGACGTAAAGATCGATATATTGGACGACTATATTCGGACATCGGAAAGGTTCTGAGTGATTCGGGTATTTTCGGGGGTACCGGGGAGTTACGGGAATACGAGGAAGAAGTAATGGGCCTCTTGGGCCAAGTGGTGGAAGAGAGGAGGTAAGGCGCACGGCCCCCCTAGCCCAAACCGAATTGGACTAGGGGGCCGGCCCCCCTTTCCTCTTTTTCCTCTTTCTCCTTCCTTCTCCTTCTCCTCCTTCCTTTCCTCCTCCAAGTAGGAGTAGGAAAGGAGAGTCCTACTCCTACTAGGAGGAGGACTCCTCCTCCTGGCGCGCCCATAGAGGGCCAGCCGGCCTCCCCCCTTGCTCCTTTATATACAGGGGCAGGGGGCACCTCTAGACACACAAGTTGATCAGTTGATCTCTCCCAGCCGTGTGCGGTGCCCCCCTCCACCATATTCCACCTCCGTCATATTGTAGCGGTGCTTAGGCGAAGCCCTGCGTCGGTAGCAACATCATCACTGTCACCATGCCGTCATGCTGACGGAACTCTCCCGTGAAGCTCTGCTGGATCGGAGTTCACGGGACATCATCGAGCTGAACGCGTGCTGAACTCGGAGGTGCCGTGCGTTCGGTACTTGGATCGGTCAGATCATGAAGACATACGACTACATCAACCGCGTTGTGCTAACGCTTCCGCTTTCGGTCTACGAGGGTACGTGGACAACACTCTCCCCTCTTGTTGCTATGCATCACCATGATCTTGCAAGTGCCTAGGAAATTTTTGAAATTACTATGTTCCCCAACAAAGACATCCTTCAACCTCATTACAATCTTCTCACCCCTACTGAAATTGAAGCTTTCAAGATGATTGAAATAGTTCGGGTGTAGAACAAGTATCTAACTCGAGAAAATAGTTTGTTGCAAGAGCATATCATCGCACTCAAGGGCATTATTCGTAAGTTGGAGCACCTCCTACGCTCGATGTTGGAAGACAAGCATACATCATCAACAACTCCATCATCACTACCACGAAAGGAGAATTGAGTATTGGGTATGGGCACTCCCCTTGGCAACTGCCAAGCTTGGGGGAGTACCCCGGTATAGTATCACCATCACACTTTTATCTTTACCGTTTTTTAGTTTGATCCTTTTGGTAATATCTTTATCTAGTAGAATAAAGTTTTAGTATGATCTAGTTTTGAGTTTTGCTTTATGATCCTTCTATGTAATCGAGTCCGTGAGCTATATAATAAAGATTAGTTTTGAGTCAAGGGCTTGGTTATCTTGCTATGATCTTGAGAGAAAAAAGAGAAAGAATAAAAAGAAATAAAGAGATCATATTGATCTTATGGAGAGTAATGACTTCACATATAAAGAGTATGATGAATAAAAGTTGTTGAGAGTTGACAAACATAGTTTTGGTCATCGTTGCAATTAATAGGAAGTAATAAAGAAAGAGAGGTTTTCACATATAAATATACATCATGGACATCTTTTATGATTGTGAGCACTCATTAAAATATGACATGCTAAAAAGTTGATGTTGGACAAGGAAGACAACGTAATGGGTTATGTTTTCTTACATCCGAAATAAATTATATTGTCATGGATCATCCAACATGTTGAGCTGGCCTTCCCCGTCATGCTAGCCAAATTCTTTGCACCAAGTAGAGATACTACTTGTGCTTCCAAATATCCTTAAACCCAGTTTTGCCATGAGAGTCCACCATATCTACCTATGGATTGAGTTAGATCCTTCAAGTAAGTTGTCATTGTTTCAAGCAATAAAAATTGCCCTCTAAATATGTATGATCTATTAGTGTGGAGAGAATAAGCTTTATACGATCTTGTGATGTGGAAGAAATAAAAGAAACGGACTGCATAATAAAGGTCCATATCACAAGTGGCAATATAAAGTGACATTCTTTTGCATTAAGATTTCGTGTATCCAACCATAAAAACACATGAAAACCTCTGCTTCCCTCTGTGAAGGGCCTATCTTTTATTTTTGTCCTATACTTTATACAAGAGTCGTGGTGATCTTCACCTTTCCTTTTTACATTTTATCCTTTGGCAAACATTGTGTGTTGGAAAGAGCCTAATATATATATAGATAATTGGATGTGGGTTTTCATAAACTATTATTGTTGACATTACCCTTGAGGTTAAAGGTTGGGAGGCAAAACTATAAGCAACAATCATTCTTTGTGTCCGACTAAAGCTTCATACTCATAAGTATTGCGTGAGTGTTAGCAATTGTGAAAGACTAAATGATAGTTGAGTATGTGGACTTGCTGAAAAGCTCTTATATTGACTCTTTCCGATGTTATGATAAATTTCAATTGCTTCAATGACTGAGAATATAGTTTGATAGTTTTCAATGAAGTTTCTGATTCATACTTGAAATTGTGAATGAATTGTTACTTTAGCATAAAAATCATATGACAATATATATATATATATATATATATATATATATATATATATATATATGTTGCTGTTATAAGAATGATCATGATGCCCTCATGTCCGTATTTTATTTTATCGACACATCTATCTCTAAACATGTGGACATATTTTTCGTTATCGGCTTCCGCTTGAGGACAAGCGAGGTCTAAGCTTGGGGGAGTTGATACGCCCATTTCGCATCATGCTTTTATATCGATATTTATTGAATTATGGGCTATTATTACACATTATGTCACAATACTTATGCCTATTCTCTCTTATTTTACAAGGTTTGCACGAAGAGGGAGAATGCCGGCAGCTGGAATTCTAGGATGGAAAAGGAGCAAATATTAGAGACCAATTCTGCACAACTCCAAAAGTCCTGAAACTCCACGGAAGTCAGTTTTGGAATATATAAAAAATATTGGGCAAGGAAAGCACCAGAGGGGGGCCACCCACCATCCACAAGGGTGGGGGCGCACCCTACCCCCTGGGTGTGCCCCCTGTCTCGTGGGCCCCCTGGCACGCCACCGGTGCCCATCTTTGGCTATATGAAGTCTTTCGCCCTGAAAAAAATCATAAGCAAGCTCTCGGAACGAAACTCCGCCGCCACGAGGCGGAACCTTGGCGGAACCAATCTAGGGCTCCGGCGGAGCTGTTCTGCCGAGGAAACATCCCTCCGGGAGGGGGAAATCATCACCATCGTCATCACCATCGATCCGCTCAACGGGAGGGGCTCAATCTCCATCAACATCTTCACCAGCACCATCTCATATCGAACCCTAGTTCATCTCTTGTATCCGATCTTTGTCTCAAAACCTCATATTGGTACCTGTGGTTGCTAGTAGTGTTGATTACTCCTTATAGTTGATGCTAGTTGGTTTATTTGGTGGAAGATCATATGTCCAGATCCTTTATGCATATTAATACCCCTCTGATTATGAACATGAATATGCTTTATGTGTTGTTACGTTTGTTCCTGAGGACATGGGAGAAGTCTTGCTATAGGTACTCATGTGAATTTGGTATTCATTCGATATTTTGATGAGATGTGTGTTGTCTTTCCTCCAGTGGTGTCATGTGAATGTCGACTACATGACACTTCACCATTGTTTGGGCCTAGGGGAAGGCATTGGGAAGTAATAAGTAGATAATGGGTTGCTAGAGTGGCAGAAGCTTAAACCCTAGTTTATGCGTTGCTTCGTAAGGGGCTGATTTGGATCCATATGTTTCATGCTATGGTTAGGTTTACCTTAATATTTCTTTTGTAGTTGCAGATGCTTGCAAGAGGAGTTAATCATAAGTGGGATGCTTGTCCAAGTAAGGGCATTACCCAAGCACCGGTCCGCCCACATATCAAATCATCAAAGTACCGAATGCAAATGATATGAACATGATGAAAACTAGCTTGACGATAATTCACATGTGTCCTCTGAAGCGCTCTCCTTTATATAAGAGTTTGTCCAGGCTTGTCCTTTGCTACAAAAAGGATTGGGCCATCTTGCTGCACCTTATTTACTTTTATTACTTTTTACCTGTTACAAATTACCTTATCACAAAACTATCTGTTACCGATAATTTCGGTGCTTGCAGAGAATACCTTACTGAAAACTGCTTATCATTTCCTTCTACTCCTCATTGGGTTCGACACTCTTACTTGTCGAAAGGACTAGATAGATCCCCTATACTTGTGGGTCATCACATTCCTCTCATGAACAAAAATCAATTTTGCTCCCCCAGAGAAGACATTCAGAGGAGTGAGTGTTACTGGTCAGGTTAATACCCACTCTTCTTCAGAGCGAGCGCCTCTTCAATTGTTGCCTTCCTTTGGATCAACCAGAGTGTTTAAGAGACTCAGCCGTGCATGGGGTTATGTTCTAGATCCAATCCAAGGTCTTATGTAAATCTCGAGGAGAAATAAATGTCGACATAATTTAGTCTTTATTTCTATTATATGATTCTCCTGAATCAATATACATAGTGGAGTTTTCATCAATACCATTTGATGCTTTGTGATTTCCCACAACAGTTGAGTCAAGATCTTTTGATGTCCCAGCACAAAAAATTGTGTGCACACTCGTGTCGGGTCCTAGATGTGTCCAACATCCTTCAGGTGTCCTTCTACTACAAAAAAAGACACATCCGAGTAATTTTGGGCCGAATGATTTTTTTTCATGCTCATGACACTTCTATGACGATAATAGTGACAAAACCCGGTATCATCATAGATGTGGTGGGCTCCTACTTCTATGACAAAAAATCATGACAGAAAATGGGCTTTTCGTCTTGGGCAGGCCGGACACACAGCTGCATGACATTCTTTGGTTACGATGGGTGGTCGGAGTCGCCAACACGCTAGGAGTCGACCGCCCAGTCTACGCCACTCCACTCGAGAACCTGCGTGCCGCCCAGGCGGCCGTAGACGAGCTAGACGGATTGGGGGCCGAAGAACTCCCCCACATGACCTGACGCATCCAGCAGCTAATCGATGCGGCCGCACAGCGGCACGAAGCCGACGCCCGCACGGAAAGCCCTCCCCCGCGCCGAGATCACGGCGCGACGTCCCGGACGCCGACTGCGGGTAAAACCCACGCGCGGTGCGAGAAAGAGCCGGCTGCCAGCCGAAGCCGAACCCGAATCTCCATCGAGCGAGACGCAGAAGGCCACCCCCGGGCCGTGGAGTGGCGGGGCAACCCGCCTCCGCCTCAGCCCCGTGGGGAGAGATATCCCACCCCACCGCCTGTTGCGCATCCGACTCTCAGCGGCCGACTAGGTCGTCGCGAAGGAGTCGGCGAGAACGACGCCTGCCATCGCATCGACCGCCTAGCGCGATCCTTGGCGCTGGAAGAAGAAGATGATGTCGGCCCGCCTTGCTTCGGCCTCCGCATCCGCGAAGAGCCTTTCCCCAAAGGGTTCTCGCTCCCAAGAGACACGCCCAAGTACAACGGCTCTGTGAAGCCGGAAGATTGGTTGATCGACTACTCCATGGTGGTTAGCATAGCAAACGGCAACATGCGCGTTGCCGTGAAGTTCGTGCCCCTCATGCTGCAAGGCACGGCGCGGACCTGGCTCAACAGCCTCAAGCCGTACAGCATCAACAGCTGGCTAGACTTCACAGAAGCCTTCGTCCGCAACTTCACCAGCACCTACAAGCGGGCTCCCAAGCCCAAACAGCTCTCCTTGTGTGTACAAGGCCCCGCCGAGTCCACTCGCGACTACCTCACGCGTTGGGCCGAGCTCTGCAACTCTTGTGAAGGGGTGCACGAGGTGCAAGCCATAGAATACTTCACTGCCGGGTGCCGAGAAGGCACCCTCCTCAAGCACAAGCTTCTCTGCGATGAGCCGACTACCCTCGACGAGCTTCTGGAAATAGAGGACAAGTACGCCACCGCCGACTCCTCAATGAATACCGAGCTCTGGGTAGACGCGTCCGGGAAAGTACTCAACCCGGTGCCCAAGACGCCGGCTAGGGATTCCGGCCGACGCCCACACCAGAACGACCACAAGCGCAAAGGCCCCGTGCCGCCCTCCACCAGTCGGCAGGTGGCCACAGTCGAAGACGAGCAGCCCGAAGGGCGGCCCGCACCCAAGAAGTAGAGGGGCGGCAAGCCGGCTTGGCAGCCGGCCTTCTCCTACGAGCAAACTCTCGACGCCCCATGCAAGTTCCACAGCGGCGCGAAGCCGTCGAACCACACAACCCGGAAGTGCCACTGGCTCACCCGAATCTCCAAAGGCGAAGGGCTCGCGTCGCCGCCGCCTGCCGGTCCGCCGCCTCTGGCTCCGCAGCTGCCGACCGCTCGGCCTGCAGTCAGAACCGTGCACGATGAGTTCCCCGACGAGCATGCCACCTATGTCGTCTTTAGAAGCCAGCCCGAAGACCGGCGCGGCAGAGGCCGAGAGCACCAGGAGGTCAGCATGGTCGCTGCCAACCCTGCCGAGCACATGCACTGGTCAGAAAAACCTATCAGCTGGAGCCGGGCCGACCACCCAGAGGTGATGCCATCTCCCGGCTCTTATGCGTTGGTTCTGGATGCCACCCTTGCAACGGACAGACGCGCCGCTCGTTTCTCCCGCGTGCTGATAGACGGCGGGAGCAGCATCAACATCCTGTACCGTGACACCCTGGAGAAGCTGAATGTCAAGACGAAGCAACTCATGCCTACTCGGACTCTGTTCCATGGCATCGTACCCGGCCTGTCCTGCGCCCCCATTGGCAAGATCAAGATTGATGTACTCTTTGGGGACAAGGAGCATTTCCGCCGGGAGGCGATCTCGTTTGAAGTGGTGGACCTGGAGAGCCCCTACCATGCATTGCTTGGCTGACCTGCCTTGGCCAGGTTCATGGCTGTTCCCCACTACGCTTACCTCAAGATGAAGATGCCGAGCACCAAAGGCATCATCACCACAGCCGGCGATTACAAGAAATCTTCCGAGTGCGCAGCAGCCAGCAGCCGGCTGGCCGAGTCCCTTGTGATTGCCGAAGAAAAGAAGATGTTGGACCAAGTCGTGGCCATGGCCGGCAAACAGTCGGCCTTGTCCCCTGATCCCAAGGAGTATGATGCCCAAGGATCCTTCCAGCCGGCCAAGGAGACGAAGAAGATACCTCTTGACCCCGAGCAGCCAGAGAGGTTTGCCGTCATCGGGGCAAACCTAAACAGCAAATAGGAAAGCAAGCTCGCCGATTTCCTCCGTGAGAATTGGGACATCTTTGCATGGTCCCCCAAGGACATGCCGGGTGTTCCGAAGGAATTCGCCGAGCACAAGCTACACGTCCGAGAAGATGCACAACCAGTCAAACAACCCATCCGCCGACTGTCCGAGGAGAAAAGGAGGATTGTAGGAGAAGAGATAGCCCGGCTTCTGGCAGTCGGCTTCATTATGGAAGTTTTCTTTCTAGAATGGCTTGCCAACCCGGTCCTCGTGCTAAAGAAGAACAACAAGTGGCGCATGTGCATAGACTACACGAGCCTCAACAAGGCCTGCCCCAAAGATCCCTTTGCCCTGCCAAGGATTGATCAAGTGATAGACTCCACGGCCGGATGCGAGCTGTTGAGTTTCTTGGATGCTTACTCAGGATACCACCAGATAAAGTTAGATCCGGCAGACCGCCTGAAGACCGCCTTCATCACGCCATTCGGAGCCTTCTGCTACCTGACTATGACATTCGGCTTGAGAAATGCCGGTGCCACTTTTCAGCGTTGCATGCAGAAGTGCCTCCTCAAGCAGCTCGGCAGAAATGCCCATGTCTACGTAGACGACATTGTGGTGAAGACGGAGAAGCGCGGCACCTTGCTGGAAGACCTCAAGGAAACATTTGAGAACCTACGCCGGTTCCAAATCAAGCTCAACCCCGAGAAATGTGTGTTCGGAGTGCCAGCCGGCCAACTCCTAGGCTTCCTGGTTTCCGAATGCGACATCGAATGCAACCCAGTAAAGATCAAGGCCATTGAGAGAATGGCGATTCCCACCAAACTTCGAGACATCCAGAAGTTCACCGGATGCTTGGCCTCCCTGAACCGCTTCATCAGCCGGCTCGGAGAGAAAGCTCTCCCCCTCTACCGCCTCATGAAGAAGACCACTCACTTCGAGTGGAATGACCAAGACGACCAAGCTTTTCACGAGCTAAAGAAGATGCTGGCCACGCCGCCTGTCCTGGCGGTGCCGACTGAGAAAGAGCCCATGCTCCTCTACATTGCCGCAACCAGCCGGGTGATCAGCACCGTCATCGTAGTCCAACGCCCAGAAGAGGGCTGAGCCCAGCCAGTCCAGAGGCCGGTGTACTATTTGAGCGAGGTGCTATCTACCTCGAAACAGAACTACCCACACTACCAGAAGATGTGCTACGGCGTGTACTTCGCTGCCAAGAAGCTGAAGCCCTACTTCCAAGGGCATCCCATCACGGTCGTATGCACCGCCCCGCTGGCCGAGATCATAGGCAGCCGGGATGCATTCGGCCGGGTGGCGAAATGGCCCATCGAGCTGGCCCCTTACACGATCTTCTACCAGCCTCGCACCGCCATCAAGTCCCAAGCATTGGCCGACTTCCTCGTCGACTGGGCCGAGACCCAGTACCTGCCGCCAGCTCCCGACTCCACTCATTGGCGCATGCACTTCGATGGGTCCAAGATGCGCACTGACTTGGGAGCCGGCGTCATCCTCACCTCTCCCAAAGGCGACAAGCTCAGATACACGCTGCAAATTCACTTTGCCGCCTCCAACAACGTGGCCGAGTACGAGGCGCTCATACACGGGCTCCGGCTTGCCAAAGAGCTCGGCATTCGCCGGATCCTATGTTATGGCGACTCAGACTTGGTGGTCCAGCAATCATCCAGCGACTGGGATGCCAAGGACGCAAATATGGCAAGCTACCGCTTCCTCGTTGAGCAGATCAGTGGGTATTTTGAAGGATGCAAGTTCCTCCACGTACCGCAAGCCGACAACGAGCCAGCTGATGCCCTGGCTCGAATAGGCTCCACTCGGCAAACAATACCAACCGGTGTCTCTCTACAACGCCTCCTCAAGCCATCTATCAAGCCGTATCCAGAGTCCAATTCCATCTTCGTGCCGCCTGACCCCGATACAGCCGGGACCGGCTCGAAGTTCCAAGAGGGTGACCCGGGGACTTTGATAGTCGGCCAAGGGACATCAGCAGGCGGCTCGGGGACTTCCGTAGTTACGCCCGACCCGGGGACTGCCACACCCGGCTCGGGGACTGCGGTAGTCGGCCCAGAGACTGCACCAACACAGCAGGCGGCGGTCGACTCCAGCATTTCACCACCCAGCCCGCCCGCCCTGGTCGCAGTAGCCGTGTTGGCAATAGAAGAAGTCGCAGCTCATCATGGGCTCAGTCCATCCTCAACTTCCTAATAAACCAAGATCTGCCGGCTGACGAAACAGAGGCAAGACAAGTCCAACGCCGAGCCGGAGCATACACTATCGTCAACAGAGAGCTCGTCAAGCGCAGTGTCACTAGAGCCCTCCAGCGATGCGTCGAGCAAGAGAAGGGCATTGCAATCCTCAGAGATATCCACCAAGGAGAATGTGGCCACCATGCAGCCTCAAGATCACTCGTCGCCAAAGCTTTCCGCCATGGTTTCTTTTGGCCGACTGCTTTGGATGACGCCAAGGAGTTAGTTAAACATTGCAAAGGGTGCCAACTCTTCAGCTCCAAGCAACACATGCCGGCTTCAGCACTCAAGACCATTGCCCTCACTTGGCCCTTTGCCGTTTGGGGACTGGACATGGTGGGCCCATTCAAGACGGCGCGCGGCGGCATGACACATCTGCTTGTCGCTGTAGACAAATTCACCAAATGGATTGAGGCAAAGCCGATCAAGAAGCTGAATGGGACGACTGCCGTGACATTTATCGCAGAAATAACAACTCGGTACGGCGTGCCACACAGCATCATCACCGACAATGGCACGAATTTCGCCAAGGGAGCCTTGGCACGTTTCTGCGCGACGCAAGGCATCCGGTTGGACTTGGCGTCCGTTGCCCACCCGCAGTCAAACGGCCAGGTCGAGCGAGCCAACGGCCTCATCCTTTCCGGCATCAAACCCCGATTGGTCGTACCATTGGAGCGTTCGGCCGGCTGTTGGCTCGATGAGCTGCCGGCCGTCCTCTGGAGTCTGCGCACTACCCCAAACAAGTTAACCGGCTTCACTCCTTTCTTCCTCGTGTATGGTGCCGAGGCGGTCATCCCAACTGACATCGAGTTCAACTCGCCTCGGGTAACCATGTACACGGAGGCGGAGGCCAAGGAAGCACGAGAAGACGGTATCGACCTGCTGGAAGAAGGCCGGCTGTTAGCCCTCAGCCGGTCCGCCATCTATCAGCAGGGCCTGCGTCACTACCACAGCCGGAAGGTCAAGCCAAGATCCTTCCAAGAGGGTGATCTTGTGCTCCGGCTGATCCAGCGAACAGCCGGCCAGCACAAGCTCTCGGCCCCTTGGGAGGGCCCCTTCGTCATCAGCAGAGCTTTAGGCAACGACTCCTACTACCTGATTGACGCACAGAAGCCGAAGGCACGAAAGAGAGACGACTCCGGTAAGGAGTCGGAACGACCATGGAACGCCAACCTCCTCCGAAGATTTTACAGTTGAAATGCAGTATGTATCATGCTAACTTTTGTACTAAGTACGAGACAATAGGCCCCCCGAGGAGAGCTCGGGGACTGCCATCTTTTATCTATGAATGAAGAATATCATGCTTATGACCTTGTCATCACATTTACTTTTTTCGTCCAGCACCGGGTTCGACTAGTCGGCCTGGGGACTGGCCGCCTAGAGTTATATTAAAAGTCCTACCCGCGGCCAGACAAATAGTGTGCCGGCACCCAAGCCTTCTATAGCCAAAAGTCGCAATTCGAAGAACCGGCTGTCCGGCTGGCAAGAGTTAAAGGCAGGAAAGGACGCCCACACGAAAAACGGCTAGGGACTAACGGACTAATATAACAAAAGACGGTTTTTCTCCCACCACCAACCGACTACCAGAGTAGCCAGCCGGCCGGCTTCCATTCACGTCGCTTCAATCTAAGAAAGCTCGAGTACTTGCCTTCCCAAAAGGGGAAGGCGGCAAAGGAAACAGCCTAAGGATAAAAAGCATGCACGAATGGAAACCAAACACGCACACAATCATATTTACACAAAAGACCTTCAAAAGGTCAGCATTCAACATAGTTCGAATACACCCCCAGTGGGTGGAACTGCGCAAGTTTAATAAAAATTGTTCAAAGGATAACAAGCAGGAAAAACAAGGACGACAGATTAAGCCAGGGGAGCGACTGGCGAGTCGGGCAGGTCGGTCGAGACGGCAGTGCCGGCTGGAGGAGTGGCCGGCTGATGAACCTCGGCATGATCACCGCCTCCCGCAGAGGGCGCGCTAGCACGCGCCTCATTGCTGAAAGCACGGTCAGGCTGAGGTTGGCTGGCCGCTTCACCGGCCGGCTCAACGTCTTCGCCTTCCTCTCCTTCGTCGTCTTCGCCTTCATCGCTGGAGGCGATCTCCTCTGCCGAGTCCTCACCTGCTGCCGGGTCCAGCCCGAACCACTCCTCCGGTTGGGCGATGCCGTCGTCATTAATTTCAGGAGCGAAGACGCTGATGTCAGTGCACTCGGCGATCGTTGAAGCGCGCTGAGCGATAGCCGGATGCACCTCCTCCATCTCCTTATCGGCCTCCAGCCGCCAGGTGCGCAGCTGGTCCAGGTTCAACCCCGGATACCAGGCCCGGACGAACTCCAGCGCCCGCCCAGCTCCAAGTCGGGCTGCGGATGCCTTCCAGGCCTCGAAGCGGCCAACCGCAACCTCCAGCCAGTCGGCAGTCCGACTCGGGGTGCAGGGAATCGTCTCGCCTGGCCAGAGGGCGGCCAACACCTGCGCCCCAGCGCGCTGGAGGCAGCGGAGCATATGGTGAGCCGGCTGCAGCCGGGCTTGGACCGCCAAGAGTTGCTCCTCAAGCGTCCGGCTCGCGTCCGGCGCGATTTCAGCCCCCGCCTGCCTGCGCGCCTCGCGATGGTCCTCGATGGTTTGGGTGGCGAAGATGGAGTAGCCGGGAAAGTAGTCTGCACAGAGAACAAAAAGCAGCACAAGTCAAAACACAAATCAGGGATCAAGGGGCAAGCAAGGAGTGAAGAAGGCGGCTTACCATCGATCAGATCCTCGATACGACCGAAGCCCTCGCTCAGCGCCTGCTTCGCCTCAGCCCAGCCCGCCGCTTCGGTCTCGAACTCGGCCTTCAGGGCGTCCTCGCTGAGCTGCCCCCTCAAGTCGGCATTGGCTCCTACAAGCATGAAGACAAAGGAAAAATCAATAAGGAAGAAGTCGTCGAGAAAGATCCGACCCGGCTGCTCAGCAGTCGGCCCGAATCTCGGGGACTACACCCAGTGGGTGCGCTGACGCGCCCCCACAGGAGATGAACGAAACCAAGCACACACTCCGGCTATTGGTCAGGTCTTCGGTTCTCCGGCCCAGCTCCTGAGCCTAGGAGTTGAAGGCAGCAGCGCGGAGGTTATGATACTCCTGGAAGATCAAACAGGAGGCGAGAATAAGACAGTTGTCAGGACCTAGTAAGTTCCAAGCAGCCCGCGCAGCAGCCGACTCAGAACTCGGGGACTACACCCAGTGGGTGCGCTGACGCGCCCCCACGAAAGAAATCAAAAAGAGCAAAACAACCAAGGCCAGAAGACTCACCCGGATGACGGCCCGCGTCGCGAGGAACTGTTGGGTGTATCGCTGCAGCGAGGCGGCCTGGGCTTGAAGCCGGTTCCGGACCTCCTGGGCCGCCGCATTCAGCTTGCCCGTCCCCCTGCTGGGAGTCCACTTGGACGTGCTGGCGCTGCCCGCCTCCAGGGCCTCTGCCGTTTGGCTGGCGCCCGCAGCTTGGTGCGGCCCCGGTGCGGAGGTGCCTCCCCCTGCGCGCCGGCGCAATGCCGGCTGCACCTTGAGGCCGGCCCCTGCCTCCGGCTCGCCCCCGGCCGGCTGCTCTGGCGCTGCGGCTGATTGGCCGCTTTGGCCCGCTCCAGTCGGCGCCGCCTGCGGCGCCCCCTCCACGAAGATCACGTGGTCCTCCCTCCTCTCCATCACTGGCGGGTCTTGGTCGACCTCCTTCGACGGGGGCACGGGGATGTCGGGGGCCACGGCGCGGAGGGGAACGACGAGCAGCGGAGGCTGGTTGTTCGAGGCCTCCGCCTCCGTCTCCGCGGCTGCCGCCTCCGCCCGGGCCTTGGCCGCCACGTCGACCTGCTCCTTCGCCGCCTGGGCAGTCCTTCGCTCCGCCGCCTCCCGCTCCTCCCGCGCCTCCCGTGCATTCCGCTCTGTGGCCTCCCTAAGGTCAGCGCGGGGATCCACGCGGCGGGAGCCTGAAGACCCTCTAGTCGGCCCGACTACGGAGCCGCCAAGACCCCGCTCAAGGGAAAGCGGTGCCCTGGCGAGCAAAGAAAGGTTTAGAAGAGCTTCAATCGGAAAGGACAACAAAATATATATATATACACAAGACGTTCGACGACTTACGCCGAGATCGCCTGCGGCTGTTTCACCGCCTTGCGGAAGCGGGCCGCCTCATCCCACTTGGTCGCCGTCGTAGAAGCCTTGGATTTCTTCGGCCGGCTGCCGAAGAAGGTCGACGCGGCCCGGCGCTTCTGTGCGCCGCCACGGGCAGCCGGCGCGGCAGACGGGCCCGTGCCTTGATGATCAAGCGCCGGCTGGCGGTGCGGGGCGGCTTCGACCTCATCATCGTCCGGCCAGTCCTTGAAGCCGGCCCCGAGCCCCGCGCCTCTGGCCTCGTTGCCTTCCCCCACGATGGCGTCTTCCATGGCGGCCGCTCCCAGGTTCGGATCGTCAGCGTCGTCCACCATGCAGTCGGGGAGGAGTTGGAGCTCTACCCCTGCGGCCCCGGCTATCGGCGGAAGAAGAGGGTTCTGCTAAAGGCAAACCAACTGATCAAAGGTCGGCTGTCATGAGGCCGGCTACAAAAAGGAAGAAAAGAAGAAAAACTTATGGCAGGCGGAGGGTTGGCGCGAGAATACGGCTCCTTGCCGTATTGCCAGTCCTCGGCGAGCTTGCAGTTGGAGATGTAGTTCACCATGTAAGACACGTCTGCATGAGGCATCTCCCTGGTGCTCAGCCAGCATGGGTCGAAGTGGCCGCTCATCTGTCAAATCATGTGAGGCCAGCCTTGGAGCGGAAGTACCCGGCGCACCACGAAGGCGGCCACCAAGTCGGCTCCAGTCAGGCCCTCCGACTGGATCATCACCCGGAGCCGGGTGACAGCTGCGTTCCCGGCCTGAGACAGCAACCTGGCCCGGTAGCTCCACGAAGGTTGCCTCCCAGCCGGCAGGCCGGCTTCGTAAGCCGGCAGGTTGACGTAGTCGCCTTGTGGGGCGACGTTCCTCACGTAAAAGTAGGACTTCTGCCAGAGCTTCACCGACTGGATCAGCGGGATGGGCGGGAACGGATTGTTCTCACCCGCCCGCCTCATGGCAATGAAGGCTCCGTAGGGGGCGGGCACGCCCGCGACGACGGTGCCGAGCTTGCTCTGGAAGAATCCCCCCCCCCAGAGCTCGAGCGTGGGGAGAACCCCAAGAAAGCCCTCGCACAGGGTGACGAAAGCCGACAGCAGCATCACCGAGGTGGTAGAATTCAAGGAAGGCTTGAAGGAATCCACTCGCCAGGAGGCCGAAGCCGCGCAGGCAGTGCGAGCGGAAGATCACCCACTCGCCCTCCTCCGGTGCCAGCGAAATCTCCCTCGCCGGCGCTTGACGAACCCGCATGAAGTTCTCGACCGGCAGGCGCCGCGTCCGGCAGAGGAACTCGACGTGGTCCTCGTGGACGTTGGAGCCATCCCACGAGCTTGACAGTGCCATTGGAGCAGCGAGGAGCAAGACGATGCGACGGCAGAGACGTGCACGACCCCGCTACGGTGGGACCGAGGGAGCCGAGAGGTCCGGCGGCGGAACGGCGCGGCAATGGGTTGCTGCGGCGGCGGAAGGAAGAAGAAGGAAGGCGAGAAGGGGCAGAGCGAGGGAGAGCGTGCGAGCCTCTGCCGCTCCCCCTCCTCCCCCTACTTATAGACCCACGCAGCGGAGCCGAGGAGGCGTGGCATGGGGGAACGTGGGGATCAACTGCGCCCACTCCCCCTCGTCGCGCGATTACTGCGCCCTGATGGCGTAATAAAACCACCGCGGGAAGGCGAGCGGTCCGTGTGGGCCGCAGAAGATCCGCGCTCGGGCCGAGGCCTGGGAGTGGCGGGCCCGGGACTGCAGCGGCGTCCCGTCGCGCGCGTGCGTTGGTAGGATTTCCTTGCCATGTGGCCCGCATGATTGCGCACGGTCAGCTCGTAGGCCGACCCGCGTTCCCACCTACGAGGACGGGGCTTTCCGAAGGCGGCGCGCACAAGCAAAGCCGGCCCCTCAGGATAGGAAGCTGACCAAGCTTCTCGTCCCTTTGTCAGCCTCGAAGCTCGATCAGCTTCGGGGACTACTGTTAGAGTAAATGGCCACGGGTAGCCTAGCCGGCTCCCCCTGGCCCTTCTGAAAAAATTACGAGCCGATCCGGCCCTCAAGAATCCAAGATGTGGGGCTGCCTTCCCCTTGCCGGCTGTCTCCCATGCCGGCTATCGGAAGGCGACCCGACTTTAGCCCCCATGAAGAAAGCTGCGGGAGGGCCGGCTCCGAGGAGCCGGCCGCGAGAAGGCCGACTCCAAGAAGCCGGCTCCCACAAAGCGGTCAAGATCGTACCCTCGAAGTCTGCATCCACATAACGGCGATGTGACGGGGCGTGGCTACAGTAAAGCCTGTCACCCCCGAATCCCGGAGCACGCCTGGCACAGTGCGCCGTACGGGTGACCATGACCCGTCCGGCGCGGCATTGTTGCCACGTTGACCCTGATGTCATCCATGACGGGCTGCCAGTGTGGCCCACGGGCGGTGGGCCCCTTCAGGCAGAGAGACACCCGAAGGCGGCCAGGCCTCCCCCAGTCGGCCCACGACAGAGCCGGCTCTCCACAGCCGACTTGCCACCTCCCTCGAAGGAGACGCCCCATTAAGGAGACAAGACGCGGTGAGGCTACAGCGATCACCCGCCGGACGGCGGCACTGTAGCCACGCCCACCTCGGCGAAGCCCTCGTCACCAGGATTGAGCAACAGTAACCAGCCGCCGACAAGGCCCTGGACGGTGGGGCATGCCTGTCGACTAAGGAGCCGGCAGCCGGTGGGACCCACCAGCCGGCGGGCCCCAGCAGTCGGCGCAGAAGCCGGCGAGTGTAGACACAGACGGTTGGGCCCCACGCCCAGCCGGATTACCATTGTACCCCCGGGGGGTAGGCCTATATAAACCCCCCGGGACACCCATGCAAAGGGTTGATCCAAGCTAGTTCTAGACACCACATAGAGAGGGGAGGAGGGCTAGCCGTGCTCTACTTCTTCTCCTCACAAAACAGCTGAAGGAGCATCGTGTAGCTACTTGTTCATCTAGCGATCATGCGGAGACCCCGAAGACCAGCAGTAGGGGTGTTATCTCCACGGAGAGCCCTGAAGCTGGGTAAGATTCACCGGCGTGCATGTCTTTGCCTCATCCCGCTTCCAGGCACCGGCGACGTCTTACTGGCTCCCACAATGATAAGCCACCCGTTGGCATATGTCGCACCTACCACCCGACACATCCACATTTTAGTAGGGGTACACCTGACTAAAAAAATTTAGTCTCAAGACTAGTTTTAGCCCCTCTTTAGTCAGTGGTGCTTGGAACTTTAGCCTCTTTAAGAGACTATTTTTAGTCAGACTAAAATAAGTCCCTTGTATCCAAGCACCCTCTAAGCATCCTGGAATTCTTTGACAAAACTAAGCACCCTGAAATTCTTTGACAACTAAACTGCTGGCTATATGATGTTGGCCATATATATTGTACGTATATAATGTGAAGAAACGAGTGGTAGTACTATACCAACTAATAGATGACATGTAAGAAATACTAGTATGTACGTACTAAAGAGTTAAAGTAACGAGAAGAAACATAACATAGTTCTGCTGGGGACTCAGCACAAAACACCCCTCAAATTAAATTAAGCACACCTGAAATTAAACTTTGCAACTGTTCCGGTAGACACTACATTAGAACCACCATGAGCAACGACACTGCCACCTTACTCGGAGTCCTCGTCCACGTCCTCGACTTCGTCCTTGTCCCTCTTCCTCTTGGCCGATACTTCTTTGCTTGAACCGCACACTTGGCTGTTGCTCTTCATCCAACCCTTGTAGATATTGAAGCAAAGGTAGCCATCCACTGCAGCGTACTAGATGTGATCTATATCTAGTACATTCTGCTGCCATGCATGACGATGAAAGTGTATGGAGGTTTCACCAGTTTACTGTACGAAGGATGAACCATGGCTCCTGCCAGGGTCAGCATTGAAGGTTGACGAGAGGGCACCAGCCGATTCTTCTGGAGGTCGAAGGGGTTGCCTACAACGAGGCCTATCCGACCCAGGATTTCTTTGTCGTTACCAAAGTCTACAGTAACGAATTTGACTAGGTTGCTCCCGAGGAAGTCCTTAAAATCCTAGCACTCAACGTCGGCATGGCATATGTGGTAGACCAAGCATAAGTCATGCACGCAAACCTGGATCACGGCGTGCTTCTTGCTCTCTTCGTCCTTTAGATCCTTCTCTCATCCCAGGACTGTGGTGTACTCAACATCTAGCCCAGCGACCCACTCATCATCTGAGTTTTCGAACATGCGCCTGAAGCAAGAAAGGCATCCTTTCACCATCGCGGAAGAACGGGTGTAGATGACGTCGAACTCATCGCCGGTGATGGTTCTAACCTTGTACTCACCGCCGATCATGGAGATTTGGGACGCCATGGATTTGGGAGGAGGGTTAGGATTAGTGGAACTACCGTAATGTGAATGGACGGGACGACTAGGAGCGAACCTCCGTAGTATTAAAGGACGTGCGGGGACGAGTAGGAGCGAACTGCCAGTGTGCGAACGGCAGGGTAGTGGCTTTCCATTCTCCCATGATACGGGCTTCCGAGAGCCCTTGGATCTGAGATCGAACGGTTGCATGGCGTGATTCTAGACCTATGGGTGAATATCCTATCCTGGAGGGTTATTCTGCAAATTTTCAGCAACTTAGCATGCGACCGTTTGATCTCAGATCCAAGGGCTGCCAGCAGCCCGTATCATGGTTGCGCCTACCACGACCGTCGCCTCGCTCGCGCGGTCGTGCCCTTGGAGATTTAACACGATGCGTTAGGCTATCTGATGTTGGCATGTCATACATAGTCATCACTTAGTCACTCATACTACTACAAGGTTGGCTATAAGTGTATTTTTTGTTACTCCTCTCTATCTCTTTCTTCGTACTCAAGGAAGAAACAGTGCTAGTAAGCGCGTGTATTTATTGCATTTGCCAAGGAGTGACCTCTTCCAATGAAATGGTGTTGCTAAGTTTGCTTCATTTAATTAGCTATAGACTCAAAATTGTCTTTTCACCTAGGTACACGCGCTTAGCACCGTTTCTTCCTTGGGTCACCAAACTAGTCTCTCTCTTCTTGATTAACTTGCCACATCAGACTTTATACCTATGTGGCAAGCTTAAGCACCTGCAGGAGCAAGTAAAAGTAAGTACAATAGTGCGCTTTACATGGCATTTTTGCATATGTGGAGGAAAGAGAGGCAAGGAAAAAGTGGAGAAGTGGGCTCTCATGCAAGAGCCAGCCTCTACTACATGGTGGAGCATTGGGAGAGGCACATGTATGGAGGTGGTCAGGAATCTGGGAGACTCACGCTGGCCGTAGTGCCGCAGTTAAAATGATAATGGCAAGTCAAATCACAGGGCCCCACCTGGCCAGCAGTAACTCGCTGTCAAATCACACAGCCCTACATTTGTAGCAGCCTACTCCCTCGTCTTCTCGCGTCTCTGTCGAACCAACTAGGCGGAGCTGCCCCGCCGCCTACCGCGCAGGAAAAGCCCCGCCCTCGACTTTTAAATAGTATACAGTATACTAATTTTGTATCCATGGAATGCGCCCGCGCCATGGAGCAAAGCGTCTAGAAAACGGAGGAGACACGGTGATCTTGCAATAGAGAAGAGGGAGAGGCGAGATGGTGGTTTTGGAATGGAGATGATGGAGAGGAGAGGAGGTGGTTTTCCAATGGAGAAGAGGGAGAGGAGCGTGCGGCAACGATTTAGGATTGGACGAGAGGGCCGGCGCGCTCTGACTGGATCAAAATAAAAATCAATTTACCCTTCTATTAAGAAAGCGACCCCACATTAACTAGTCTCCCAATCTAAATGCAGCGCCGCTCCTCTCCTCTTCCATTTCAAAACCACCGCCCCTCCTCTCTTGTTCCAGTCCAAAACCAGCGTCGCTCCTCTCCCGTTCTAATCCAAAACTAGTGCTGCTCCTCTCCTCTTCCATTCAAAAACCACCGCCGGCAAGTGAAGGTGCTGTGGAGAAGTAGATCGATGGAGGAGTACAACCAATACGTGAGGATCGCAGACGACGACCCTGTGAAGCTAGCTAGGATGTTGGAGATACAGTCTTGGTTTGACAACAAGGACCAACTAGCGGCGATGGTGACATCCATGGCCAAATATCTGCAACAGAGCGAAAAGGCGGCGATACTCCTGGAGGGAGTCGCGTTGGAGTACATAGACCTGCTCCTCTGGGCCATGGAGCAAACAGATTCACCGAATCCGATTGTGAGGGAGCGGTGGTGGGAGTATCGATCCCAGATGGAGCATCCACCAGAGATTCAAGGATCGAGCATCTACAGGGTGCCGTTAGTGAGGGTGTCCTACCAGAGCGAGCCGGTGGAGTCTTCGTCGACCGAACCCAACTGCAAGAGGAGAAAAGCAGTTGGCCCGATGATGCTTCCCCGCCATCATCTCCCTCGCTGTTCACATCGTCTCACGGGGCGGCTGTCTACCGCCGAGGAATAGGAGGGGGCTGCCCCCTCCCCCCCCAGCCCAGTAGTCGGGCAGGTTGTGAATTGTCAGGAGGAGCTTAGGGTTGTCAGTATTTGCAGGTTGTGAATTGTGTGTTGTGTTGTGTATTTTGAGAGTACTTTCAGATATGAATGTCTTTTGAATTTCAGATTTGCAGTATTGAGCATACGAAGTATTTTATGAATTGTAGAGATCTATTTTTAGCACTTAAAAAATGTAGTTTCATAGGAGTATAAAAGTGCAGACAATGTGATTCTCAAAGAAGAAACTACAAGTTTCAGTTTCAGATTAGAAACTGCAAGTTCAGTTTCAGATAAGAAACTGCAACTTTCAGAGGCAGAACATTTATATTAACACGACCTTTTCAAACATGGTTAACATCATGTTGGAAGTTTTATTCATGGTCGAAAATGGAAATACCAGCCAGTTAACATCATGCTGATCAACATTCATGCATAGCACATCTTCATATGATGCACAGTCAAAATGCCCACACAATGTCGAGTGTGCGAAACATAGAGAAAACGAGGGACGGAGTTTTGGCATGTGTTGGACGTGGTTTTGGGCTGCCCTGTCTAGGCTTTCATTTTTAACATGCGCAGCCCACGACCTCGGATGGGAGGTCCATAGGCCTGTTTGTATTTTCTTAGGGCCGTCATGTATCGACCGGCCTATGGACCTCCCATCCGGGGTTTTATTTTTGGAAGCCCAATTTATGTATTTTTTTGAAGAAAACGCAGAGGTATGTTCTATTTTTCTATATAAGAATAGCAACGCCAGGTCCAACTTATGTTTCCCTTCTAACTATATTATATATATTTAAATTATTTTATATGTTGACTGTTTAGTTCACATACTCCCTCCTTTTTGGTTTATAGGGCTTATCTCAAAATTTTAGTTTTTCAATTTTATAAGGCTCAATTTGGTTGTTTTCCATCACATGTTCAGATTCCAAGGTGCATTAAATCATTGCATGCAAGTATTAAGAGAAAATTGACCAATGCATGTACTTTATGCATGCATGCATTGCAATTTATGCATTGATAAACATAATTTTTTTGAGGAAAACAAGTGCATTAATTAGGTGCTTTTGCAAACTACAAAAAGTATTCCACCATTCATCATCTACCTTGGTTGGTGAGATTTTTGAATTGAGCCCTATAAACCGAAAAGGAGGGAGTAATTGGCAAATAGATCTCGCCGCCACCCCCCGCCTCCTGACTCCGGGCGCGCCTGCCCCCCTCAGCAAGTCCGCTCGCGTGCCCCATGGAGTCGCCGGCCATATCCACGGGGGAATGGCTGGAAGACAGGCAGATGTACTAGATGCATCTCCCACATGTCTACAAAGTCTTCCCGCGGATGCTCCAGCCGCTCGACTCCGTCGCGCCGGCGGTGCTACGGGAGACTCGAGGAAGGAGATGGAGGGAGCGGGCGATGCGGATCCGCGACGACGCTCTCTCCTGGACCCAGTGCACGCGCAAATGGAGGGAAGCAGAGGAGGAAGCTGTGAGGGAGGAAGCCGAGGAGGGACCGAATCCGTTCTCTCACTCGCGCAGGTATGCTCGGATGTGCAAGGATCATGTGGATTGGGAGCTGCTGAATCTAGCCCTGCGGATCTACTTCGAAGGAGATTTCTCGGAGAAGCACAGGATGCCCCACCCCAGTGAGCCGCCGATTGCGTTCATTCGATGGGCGAAAGGAGAAGTGAATTCAGGAGATCCACGCCGTGTTGCAAGACGGGAATACTTGACTGGACTCCTGCCCACCAGCACGCCACCGGAGCCGGAGCAGGTGGATCCCCTACCTTACCTCTCCCCGAAACCTGTAGAAGATTGAAATTAGGCTTGCAATCTGCTTCAATTGAGCTGTCTGGTGGTTATTTCTGCTTCCTGAGAGACAACATCTAGCTAGAGGATGAGCAGGAACCAGGAACTCCGATGAATTTCCCCTATCACAATGGGGGGAGCGCTGGTTGGGCAGTGGTACAGCCCACCTCCTCCCCAAATGGGGGCACAATCTGGGCATGCTCCTATAATTGCCCAAGATCAATCCACTGGTAGTTCTGACTCTCAGATCAGTGGGAAATCTCAAGGCAAGAATCAGCAAAAGAAGAGATAGGACATCCAGAAAACTGCTCCTGCCCCTGCTTCGGGCCTTGTGGCATACTCCGAGGTGATCTGCTACAACTGTGGGGAGCCTGGGCATCATTTCGATAAATGTGTCAAGCCCAAGAGTTGTTTTATCTGCAAAATGGTTACCCATAAAGTTGAGAATTGCCCTGTCAGAAGGAAAACCCACAGTTCTGCTAGATATGCTGGAAGTGATAGAAATATTGCTTACTTCCATGCAGTAGCTAACTAGAGGAGGAGGAAAACCCTCATTCACTCCCTTGATGGCCCTAATGGCCCTGTTACTGAGGTAGATGAGATGCTGGATGTGGCTAGTGACTTCTACAAAGACCTGTTTAAGAAAGAAAACCCTTCTGGGTTCTCTCTACAAAACAATTTTTTCTCTGCTTCTTAAAAAGTCTCTCCTGCTGAAAATGAGCTGCTAGAAGCCCCCTTTTCGGAGACAGAGATGAAGGAAGCCATTTTTAGCTCTTATCCTGATGGGGCTCCTGGTCCTGATGTGATTCCCTTCTTGTTTTACCAGCATTTTTGGGACTTGGTGAAAAATGATCTCTTAGATCTTTTCCAAGCCTTTCATAGAGGAGAGTTGGATCCAGCAACTTACTCATGGGGGTCTGTTGGGGTCAAGTTAAATAACTGTGAAAGTGATTTTTTCCTTGCTGCTAAAGGCCTTAGGCAAGGTGACCCCATCTCCCCGCTTTTGTTTAATTTAGTAGTGGACGTTCTTACTAAAATGCCGAGCAAAGCTACTGATCCTAGTCTGATTGCAGGGCTCTGTCCTGAGGTCTGCCCTGGTGGCATCATCTGCCTTCAATATGCAGATGATACCATCCTTTTCTTAGACAATGACTCCACACATGCTAGCAATCTGAAAACTGTTCTAACCTGGTTTGAACAAGTCTCGGGCATGAGAATCAACTACTCTAAAAGTGAACTCATCCCTATCAACATGGATGATCAGGAGTTAGCTGACTTCCTCTCTATTCTAGTCTGTAATAAACGTAACTTCCCCATTAAGTACCTAGGTATCCCTCTCCACTATGATAAACTGAGGAGAGAGGATATCCAACCCCTTCTGGATAAAATCATTAAAAGGATTACTGGTGGAGGGGCAAACTTCTCTCTTACTGAGGTAGATTGATCCTCATACAAGCTTGTTTGGCTAGCATTCCAGTGTATCTCCTCTTCTTCTTCAAGTTCCCTAAATGGGCAGTGAACCTCATCAATTCTCAGATGTCTCATTGCTTGTGGAATGATTTTGAGGGAAATAGGAAGCTACACCTTGCTAATTGGGCCCTAGTCTCTATGAAAAAAGATTTTGGAGGCCTAGGCATACCTAACCTCCAAGAAATTAACATCTGTCTTCTAGGGTCTTGGATTAAAAGATTCTATGAGGAAGACCTGAAACCCTGGAAGCTTCTTATTGCACATAAATACCTAGGAAATAAACCTAATATTTTTGTCCCTTCCTCCAACCCTAAGACCTCTAGATTCTGGAAAGGATTAAAATCTATTATGCATGCTGTGAAATTTGGCTACAGATGGAACATAGGGGATGGGAGCAGAACTAGGTTCTGGGAAGATAGTTGGTTTGGCACATCCCCCCTAGCAATCCAATTTTGGCCTATTTACTCTGTCCGCAATGAGCTTAACAAAAGTGTCAATGAAGTTTGGGACGGTCAATGCCTAAAACTCTCTTTAAGAAAAGCATTACCTTTACTGCCGAGCCGGATGCCCTGATTTGGCAGCTGGACAATAAGGGGAAGTATTCCTCCAGCTCCCTCTATCATGTTATCAACTTTAGAGGGGTTCAACCCGTGTTTATCCCTGCTGTCTGGAAATTGAGAGTTCCCCCTAAAATTCATGTATTTCTCTGGCTTAGGAAGAGACACATCATCAAACCCCTTGATTGTGTTTACTGCTTGGAACAAGAGTCCTGTTCTCACCTATTTTTTGAATGTATAGTTGCTAAACATCTCTGGGCCCACATTAGGGAATATTTCTCTAGTCAGATTGGCTCACCATTCGAATCTGTCGCCAGTTTCTGGATTGCTACCAAAAAGTGCTCAGTTTTAAACACTGTTAGCTCAGCTGTCCTTTGGTGCCTCTGGAAATATAGAAATGCTATGATTTTCAGTAACACCTACTAGATTTCCATTCCGCAGATCTTGAGGTTGATCAGGAACATGGTGAGGAACTAGGCGATTCTCTCCTCCGGATCGGACAAGGACAAGTTGATGAGCTTCGTGGAAACCCTAACAAGATCTCTCCAGAAACCGTTGGTGATCACTTGTGGCTGAACAAGGCTCGACCTGCTCTGGGGCTGGACCCGTGGGCTCATCTCAAGATCTCTGATGAAGATGATGGGCACCTGGCACCAAAAAAGAGGGACATCCACCATGCTACGCCTTCCAGCCTGGTCTGTCCGCTTGCTTACTGGTCACCGCAGGCTGACACGGCCCCTCGGCTGAAGACCATGAAGGCTTTGCTGGACCCTCCTTGTGTCATTTGAGTGCTCTATCCGCTCTTCCTTTGGCACCGCTCGGGTGATTTGTGTTATTCAGAGAACTTGTTCATCCACCCCCTAGTTTGTAGCTTTTCTACCTTTGCTTTCGAACTGCTCTTTGAGCTGCTGTATCAGAATATGTTGTGGTTTCATTCTCAGCAATGGAACCGGGGAGATGCTCCCTGTTTTTCTAAAAAATATATTTCATATGTTATTATATATTATTTTTATTGTCATCATATATTTAACAGATACTTACATATGTAACAAAACAATATCCCACATCTTATTAACTTATAAAAATAATTTCTTAACAAATAAAATCCTGGATTGTTTTGGCACGAAAATCCTAGTGATTGTGTACAAAAGCTTGGTAAGATTTAAGGACGAATGTAATAATATCACTTATTAATTAAATATATTTATAACAAAATGCTCAACCCCTTTTTATTTTTTGATAACATTGCTGGCCCAACCCAACATTATAATTAGAATTAGTCCAACAAAATCGTGTATTTCGAGAAAGTGCAAATGGCCTGTAATTTTTTAGGAAATAAAATAAACGGGCCGCAAGGATGCTACATTATTTGTTCACCCAGCCCAGCTAATGGCTGTAATTCAAAAAAAGATCAAATTGACTGTAAATTCTACCGTGCAAAAAAAAGACTATAAATTCTGAAAAATGGGTTGAATACGTGCCACATTTTTGGAGGCTGAAATGTGGGCCAATAGGTCGAAGCCAATGCAAGTCGTTGTCAGTTTAGTAAACAAATGATTCTGACATGTTAGCCGTTGGATTTACATCCAACGACACGCATCCATCTTCAATCTCTCGTCTTGTTCCTCCAGTGCCGTCAGGACCACCTCCCGCCTCCTGCTGCTAGCAGCTCTGCTTAGCACGCTTCGCTATGAAGCGCTACTCCACCGTTGGCCAGGCCATCCCTCCACCCCTCCACACCTCCTGTTCTTCTCCACCGACTGTCGAACCAAACCGTACTAGAACCGGTAAACCCTCGTACACCTCTCCGTCTGTGACTCTACTCCCGCGTCATCCCATCTTCGACTCATTGCTGTCCGGGGCCTCGCCGTCGTCCACCACCTTGGATGCGCTTGGCGCGGCGTGGTCAACGTGGTCAACGAATGACACCATCGGAAGTAGACTGTGCGTGGAGAGGCTGACAGCTGGGTCCATGACCGCACACAAGGAAATGCCTCCTTATTATGCGCAAAATAATGATTCCTCCACCTGACATCTGGGACCCACAGGAAGGGCCTCTGTATTTCGCGAAATAAAGTGCCCCCCGCTAACATGTCGGACCCACCAGCTATCTTCGCACACAAGGAAGTGCCTCCTTATTATGCACAAAAAAATGAATATTCCCCCTGTTAGCTGGAACCCAGCATAGTGGGAGGCTGACTTGTGGGCCTACCAAGTTGACGGGGACGGAGGGCTTTGTCAACTTAGTCAATATGAACAATTCTAGCTCCTATTACCGTACAATGTTCATCCAATGGCCGTAGTGCTTCTTCAACCTCTGGTCTTCTTGCTCCAGCCGCCCAAACCAGCGTCGGTTGTGCTGCGTGCTCCTGCCTCCCATGGCCGGCTGTGATGCCGCGGAGGCCTCACCGCCCCCTACTACTCCCACCGATGGCTAGGCCATCCCTCTACTCACCCACACCCCCTGTTAATCTGCGGCGACAGCAGCCTCACACCGCAGTCGAACCAGTGAACCCTCGTACTCCTCTTCGTGTGGGCATCCACTTCTGCGTCTTCCCCGGCTCCGAGTCGTCCCCTTCCTAGTCCTCGTCGTCGTCCACCGCCCTGGTGCCCTCGACGCGGCGTGGTCAACGTGGTCAACGAACGACTTCCATCGGAAGAGTATTGTATGTGCAGAGGCTGACAGCTGGGTCCACGACAGCCGCAAGGAAGTGCCTCCTTATTACACGGAAAATAATTATTCCTCCACCTGACAGCAGGGACCCACAGGACAAGCCACCAGTATTTTGCTAAAAAAATCGTTTCCCCCTGACTGCTGGGACCCACCGGACGGGCCACCGTATTTCGCGAAAAAAAACGTTCCCCCCACTGTCAGCTCGGACCCACCGGAAGTGCCTCCTTATTACGCACAAAAAAATGAATACTCCCCCGGCTAGCTGGGACCCACCTTGCTGGGAGGCTGACTTGTGGGCCTACTAAGTTGACGGGGACGAAGGGCTTTGTCAACTTAGTCAATATGAACGATTCTAACTCCAGTGATCGTATGATGTCCATCCAATGGCTGTAGTGCTTCTTCAACCTCTGGTCTTCTTGCTCCAGCCGCCCAAAGCAGCGCTGGTCATGCCGCATGCTCCTGCCTCCCCTGGTCGGCTGTGCTGCCGCAGAGGCCTCACCGCCCCCTACTATTCCCACCGCTGGCCAGGCCCTGCGGCGACGGTAGCCTCACACCGGAGCCGAACGAGTGAACCCTCGTAGTCCTCTCCGCGCGGGCTTCCGCTGCTGCGTCGTCCCCTTCCTAGGCCTCGCCGTCGTCCACCGCCGTGGTGCTCTCCGTGTGGCGTGGTCAACATGGTCAAGGAACGACTTCCATCAGAAGAGTACTGTGCATGGAGAGGCTGACAGCTGGGTCCACGGCCACAGCCTAGTTTTTTTTTTGTGATTTGCCAAGTAAGTCGCTTTGTCGGGCTTGTTGGGCGGCAAATCTTTCAAGACGAGGAGAGCTTTCATTTGGCTGGCCGAGAAAATGGCCCATCAGTAATGAGAAATGGGTTGTACATTTTAAAACACATCAAACCGGCAATTAGTTTCAAATATCTTTTTTTTATTTCAAGATTTTAAATTACATTAATTTTTATGCGTGGAGAATTTGTTGGATTTTATATTAATATACATTTATTTTTAAAATCAGTTTGAATGTGAGTCGAAATTTTGGGATTAAAAAGAGTTCGGACCGCACCGAAATATGCAAAATTTCATATAATTTTTTAACCGTTGCCACAATATGGGCTGCAATGCTAACAAAAAGAATATGGGCTCCAAAAAAACCTTCAGAGTTAGCAAATGGGCTGTAAATTATTAGAAATAATGGTAGATGGGTTGTATGCTGTTTTCCAAAAATTTGAGGCTTTCCTAGAAAAAGGTTGAAGCACAAGCACTAACTGTTGGATGTCCATCCAACGGCCGTCGTGCTTCTTCAATCTCTGCTCTTCCTGCTCCAGCCGCTCAAACAAGCGCCGGCGGAACTGCCTGCTCCCTCCTCCTCGCCGCCGGCTGTGCTGCCACGCAGGCCTCACCGCCCGACCATACTCCCATCGCTGGCCCATCCATCCCTCTACTCACCAACACCTACTGTTATTCTCCGGCGACGGTAGACGAACCAGTAAACCCTCGTACAGTCGTAATCCCCTCCGCGTGGGAAACAACTGCCGAGTCTTCCCTGCCTCCGTGTCGTCCCCTTCCTAGGCCTCGCCGTCGTCCACTGCCCTGGTGCTCTTGGCGCGGCGTGGTCAACGTGGTCAAGGAACGACTTCCATCAGACATGGACTGTACGTGGAGAGGCTGACAGCTGGGTCCACGGCGGTAGTAAGGAAGTGCCTCCTTATTACGTGGAAAATAATGATTCCTCCACCTGACAGCAGGGACCCACCGGACGGGCCACCGTATTTCGTGAAAAAAACATTTCCCCCTGACTGCTGGGACCCACCAGCTACACCTTCGCACGCAAGGAAGTGCGTCCGGGCAAAAAAAACGATTCGCCCCCCTGACTGATGGGACCCACCAGCTACATCTTCGCACGCAAGGAAGTGCGTCCGAGCAAAAAAACCAAAATGATTCACCCCCTGACTGCTGGGACCCACCATCCCCCCGACTGCTTGGACCCACCAACTACATCTTCGCACGCAAGGAAGTGCGCCCGAAAAAAAATGATTCGCCCCCTGATTGCTGGGACCCACCAGCTACATCTTCGCAGGCAAGGAAGTGCCTGACAGTCGGGACCCACCTGGTCGAAGCGTACGTGGCGTTGTCATTCTGGTCGCGAACGTGTACGTACATATATACTGGTGGATGTAGAGGCGCGCACGTGTCGTAGTAGAGGCGGCCAGGGTGCAAGAAAGAAAATACGGCCACGTATGTGTACATATGGGCGGGGTCTCGAACGCCTACTCGCGCATACGTACGGCGAGGGCTCGTGTACATGGATGGGTCAGAACGGAGAAACAGCGTCATCATCGTGTTCATGGGGAAGCAACGGAATGCATGGTCATCTTCATCGGGAGGGCTTAGATGGAAGAGGCGATGGAAACAAGGCCTGGTGTACCGCACAACGGAGGAAACGGACCTCCTACGGTCGAAACAGGGGTCCTGTTGATCGGGAGGGGTGTGGCGTACCACAAAACGGAGGAAACGGACCTCCTACGGTCGAAACGGGGGTCCTGTTGATCGGGAGGGGTGTTGTGTACCGCAAAACGGAGGAAATGGACTTGTGTTGGAGCGCTACGGTCAAAACGGGGGTCCTGTTCATCGGGAGGGGTGTGGCGTACCGCAAAACGGGACTCCACGGGATACTGTTCATCTCCACCATCGACCCCTCCAGCCTCCACGAGCTACTGTTCATCCACCATCGACCTCCTCCAGCCTCCACGGGCTCCTATTCATCCAGCCTCCACCGCGCGCTACTCCACCGGCTACTGTTCAACCACCCCTCCACCGTCTACTATTCATCCAGCCCTCCACACCACGAGGTCCTGTTCAACCACCCCTCCACGGGCACCCCTCCACCGTCTACTATTCATCCTGCCCTCCACACCACGGAGTCCTGTTCATCCAACCCTCCATGGGCACCCCTCCACCGTCTACTGTTCATCCATCCCTCCACCACAC